>NC_087309.1:60606038-60928538 GCF_015220805.1 Pogoniulus pusillus | reverse complement strand
ATGGATGAGGCTGTGGGCAGCCTCCTCTAGGGTAGGGTGTCCCTGCCCATGGCAAGGGGATTGGACCTAGATGATCCTTGTGGTCCCTTCTAACCCTGACTGATTCTACGATTTTATGATTCTATAACTCTGTGAAAACATATGCCACTCTAGGGTGGTGTTGGTAAGCAACTTTCATCACCTCTCTAAACTGCAGTACTTTTACCTATATTTCAGTTTATTAAATATGCCAGAAACTCTAAAAATTTGCTGCTGGTTTGTACTATTTCTGACCCACATCCATTCTTGGTCAGGTTAAACTTCATCAAACACTTTTCATCTAAATAAGTATGGATAATAATGCTTATTTTTTTTTTTTCCTTAGAATCTGTATCATAATTCTCTTCAGTAGGACATAGTCGTGAACAGGTCCAAAAGACAGTTGTAAACAATGGTGTTTAATTATCACTATTTCTCCAAAGTAGGAGATTGGGTTTTCTGAAGTTATTGCAATAATGAACGCTGCTGCAAGGCACAGAAGAAAAAAATAAAATCTCTCATAATTGTCTCCAAAGGTGCTAGCAGTTCACATCTCTCTTATTTGTGTAAAACTATACAGTTACCTCAACTTGGAAATATGCAGATATCAAAGGAGTTTTTTTAAAAAATAAATTGAGTAGTAGAATATTTGAGGTAATGTTATAATTAAAAATGCTATATAAAAACTTATTTCTTCTTGAAAACTCAGCTTTTTTTATTATATAAAAAAACTATTTATATTTAGATACAGAGAATGGAAGAAGTGGAAAGGCACTTTAGGTGTTCTTTATTTAAATATTGGAAAATGAAATATCAAGAAAAAAGAAAAAAAGTATTTTTAGAAAATGGTGTAGAAAAAAGAAAAGTGAAAGTTTGTACCTTGAACTCTGATCAGATTTAAGTGTTTAGACATGATATGTGAAATGATATTGTAATCATATAATACTCTTCAGACCACTCCTTATGGAGGGTTAAAAAAAAAAACCTCTAAAACAAATAGGCTGTGGATGCGGATTATTTCCTATTTACTGACAAGACAGGTGAAATGAAAAGGATATTTTCAAGTCTGAAGAAACTTGAATTTTTGTAAAACTGTAAATCAGACATCTTCTTACATATGAAAATGCACTGCTTTCTCCAAACCTGTGACCATATTTCATGCTGCAACCAGCTCCTCTCAGTAAGTGTTTAAATAGATGCAGGTAAAGAGAAATATCGTCCTTGGAAGTCTGTACTGATAAAAACTGACTGGGACGGTTTGGGTGTTACATCACCCACCACCCCACCCCCCACCCCCCTTATGAAATCACACAGACTAGACTCAACTGAGCTGGAATTTAAGGAATGAATCTTTATATTTGCAGCTTAGCACAATATATAAGCAGATTTTTACAATATATACAGCTATATCAGAAATATACAAGTTGATACAGAAGTGATATGGAAACACAACACCCTTCCCAGAAAACAGAGTCCTCAGGAGGGGCTCCCAACCACCTTTCTCCTTCTTTCCACCCCTCTATCTTATCCCAGAGTTTGCCTTACATGCAAGGTGAGGTTGGAGGGTCGGCAAGGGGAAGGTCAGAAAGCAGAAGGATTAGTTATACAGAAAGCAGCCCAGGGAGAAAACACAGGCTCTGACAGAGACCCACACACTCTGTCTTATCTATGTTTTGTGTTATTGTTCTTATATATCTCAGCAAGTCTATGAGCGAAGTAGACATCACTATTGTCCCCTTCTCACAGCCGATAATCTTATTATTATCACTAGAATATTTCAGTTAGCCTCAAACTAACACAATCTGCCCTGTCTATTTCACTCAGAGTCTCACTGAGGACTGTCTAATCTAAACCAATATTTACAATAATGACTGTTACAAGTTAAATTCACACTTCTTTCCAGTTATCTCGGGTGTAGGTGATTCAAAATCTCAGAAAACAGTAAACAGCTTGTCTCTTCATAGATGAGATGAGAACCGGGGCTCCCAGGTGACATTTGGTTCTTGCTCCCATATCGTAGATTCTCTCATAGACTCTGTCTTTCGGACACCAGGTAATACCTAGAACAGAAAACTCCTAACAGCTTGTATATTGCTCTGGATGTCACGGGGATAGAAATCAAGGATAATCAAGTTGAGTCCTTATGGGTGAGAATTAAGGGGAAGGCCAACAAGACCGATATCCTGGTTGGAGTCTGTTATAGACCACCCAATTAGGAAGAAGAGGTTGATTTATTACTCTTTAAACAACTGGAGCCTGCCTCAAGATCTCCTGCCTTTGTTCTGGTGGGCGACTTTAACCTACCAGACATCTGCTGGGACTTAAACACTGCAGAGAAGAGGCAGTCTAGAAGGTTTCTAGAGTGTGTGTAAGACAACTTCTTATCCCAGATGTTACGTGAGCCTACCAGGGGGGCAGCTCTGCTTGACCTGCTGCTCACAAATAGAGAGGGGCTGGTTTGGGATGTGGTGGTCGGAGGGTGTCTGAGGTTCAGTGACCATGAAATTATAGAGTTTTCAATACATGGAGAAACCAGGAGGGGCATCAACAGAACCTCCACACTGGACTTCCGAAGGGCAGACTTCAGCCTACTTCAGGAACTAACTCAGAAAGTTCCTTGGGAAAGGGCCCTTGAAAACAAAGGGGTCCAGGAAGATTGGACCTACTTCAAGAAAGAACTCCTGAAGGCACAGGAGCAGCTGTGCCATTGAGCCGGAGGATGAGCTGACGAGGGAGGCAGCCAGGCTGGATGGGCAGGGAGCTGCTGAAGGAATTAAAGATTAAAAAGAGAGCATATCACCTTTGGAAAAGAGGGGAGGTGTCCCAGAAAAAGTTCAAGGAAGTTGCTAGGTCTTGTAGAAAAAAAATTAGAGAGGCAAAAGCCCATTTAGAGCTTAGGCTGACCACGTCTCTCAAGGAGAATAAAAAACGTTTCTTTAAATATATGAATGGCAAGAGAAGGGCCAAGGACAACCTCCAGTCCTTATTAGATAGAGAGGGGAATATAGTGACAAAGGATGAGGAAAAGGCAGAGGTGCTTAACACCTTCTTTGCCTCAATCTTCAATAGTGGGACAGGTTGTCTCCAGGACAGCTGGACTTCTGAAGCAGCGGATTCAGTCAGGGACCAGTATAGTCCCCCTCTAATCCACGAGGAAGAAGTGAGGGACCTGCTGAGACACTTGGATCCTCACAAGTCCATGGGACTGGATGGGATGCACCCTAAGGTGCTGAGAGAGCTGACAGCTGAGCTGGCCAAGCCACTCTCCATTGTTTATCAACAGTCCTGGCTCACTGGAGAGGTCCCCAGAGACTGGAAGCTGACCAATGTGATGCCCATCCACAAGATGAGTCAAAAGGAGAAGCCAGAAAACTACAGACCTATCAGCCTGACATGAGTGGCAGGCAACGTCATGGAACAGGTCATCTTGAGTGCCATCACAAAGCACCTACAGAATGGCCAAGGGATCAGGCCCAGCCAGCACGGGTTTAGGAAGGGCAGGTCCTGCCTCACCAACCTGATCTCCTTTTATGGTCAGATTACCCACCTGGTGAAGGTGGGGAATGTTGTGGATGTAGTCTACCTGGACTTGAGCAAAGCCTTTGACACCATCTGCCACAAGAAGCTCCTAGCCAAGCTGGCAGCTCATGGTTTGGAGAGATTCACTCTGTGCTGAGTCAAGAACTGGCTGGATGGCAGAGCCCAGAGAGTGGTGGTGAATGGTGCCTCATCCAGTTGGCAGCCAGTCACTAGTGGTGTTCCCCAGGGATCAGTGCTGGGCCCAGTCCTGTTCAATATCTTCACTGATGATCTGGACGAGGGGATTGAGTCCAGCATCAGTAAGTTTGCCGATGACACCAAGCTAGGAGCAGGTGTGGATCTGTTAGAAGGTAGGAGAGCCCTGCAGAGGGACCTAGACAGGCTGGATCGGTGGGCAGAGGCCAGCGGGATGAGATTGAAGAAGGCCAAGTGCAGGGTTCTGCACTTTGGCCACAACAACCCCAAGCAGTGCTACAGGCTGGGAACAGAGTGGCTGGAAAGCAGCCAGTAGGAAAGGGACCTGGGGGTACTGATAGACAGTAGGCTGAAGATGAGGCATCAGTGTGCCCAGGTGGCCAAGAGAGCCAATGGCATCCTGGCCTGTATCAGGAACAGTGTGGCCAGTAAGACAAGGGAGGTTAGTCTTGCCCTGTACTCAGCAATGGTCAGGCCACACCTTGAGTCCTGTGTCCAGTTCTGGGCCCCTCAATTCAAGAGAGATGTTGAGGTGCTGGAACGTGTCCAGAGAAGGGTGACAAAGCTGGTGAAGGGCCTGGAACACAAACCCTATGAGGAGAGGCTGAGGGAGCTGGGGTTGTTTAGCCTGGAGAAGAGGAGGCTCAGGGGTGATCTCGCTGCTGTCTACAACTATCTGAAGGGACATTGTAGCCAGGTGGGGGGTGGCCTCTTCTCCCAGGCAACCAGCAATAGAACAAGGGGACACAGTCTCAAATTGTGCCGGGGAAAGTATAGGCTGGATGTTAGGAGGAAGTTCTTGCCAGAGAGAGTGATTTCCCATTGGAATGGGCTGCCCAGGGACGTGGTGGAGGCACCGTCCCTGGAGGTGTTCAAGAAAAGCCTGGATGAGGCACTTAGTGCCATGGTCTACTTGATTAGCTAGGGCGGGGTGCTAGGTTGGAGTGGATGATCTTGGAGGTCTCTTCCAACCTGGTTGATTCTATGATTCTATGATTATACACTGAATTTAAACTCTCTCAGGTGAAGCTAGATTGCTATGTTTTACATTCCTGTTTTTATACATCTCAGCAAGCCTATGAGTGAAGTAGACATCACCATTGTTTCCTTTTCACAGCCTATAATCTAATTATTCTCACCAAATTACTCCAGTTAGCCTCAAATTAGCACACTGACAGTTCTATTCATGAAGACAATTTGATTTTTTGTTTGTTTTCAGTGTGCTTCACATAGAATCCTAAGTAAGCTCCTTTTGTTGCTGAAGGTAAATAACATTTTCAAAGAAACGTTTCAGGAACTGTTATGTCCTATCTAAGTTAATGGAAGATCATGAAATTGTGAATTATGATGACAATGCCGCTTCAAGCTTAACAGGCACAGATCATCATTGGAGACCTCTATAGATGCCCATGCCTGCTCACATGGGACTAAGTACAGAATAAGGACTGAGTTTTGTTTCTTCAGCTTCTAAGGATGCTAGTTCACTCCAGTTGCACTTTTTCTTTTACGTAAAGGCGAATTCTGAAGTTTAGTGTAAAGATCACATTAAAACTAACATTTGTTAAAGTATATATTTAAGATTTGAATGTGCCCCTAAAAGAGTGATTAAAGTCCAATAGATAACAGATAAATTGTATTATATGACTATTGGGACCAGTTATTATCAATCTGCATAAATATCATTTGTGTAAAAAAGAAATGCACCAACAATTATTACAAATAGTGATACCTAATGCAAACATTGCTAGTATTAGAACATATTAAAAAAGGGTTAATCTATAAACAACTTGGAGACAAAATTTTAAAAATAAGAAGACCGAAAAACTAGTACAACAAGAATATTTGCCTTAAGAACAGAACAAGATGCTAAATGTGATAATGTTTCCTTTAAAACGTTTGCTTTATTCTAGGGTATGCTACTTTGCACTCAATGCTTTAGATATTCCTGGTTGATCCTACACCAAAGAGGGATTATATATTACCTTTTATTGTAGATTTTGTGTAGTGCTTTGTTGTCTGTTCAGAATATTGCTGCCTTGCTTTATTAAGAAGTAGCAGCTAGGCCCAGTTATCTTAAAGCTTCAAACTCTTAGATAGGGCTTTTGACACATCAGGATCTACTGCTCTACTTCACATTATGACATTATGAAAAATTAAGTTTTTTAGTCTTGAAATTCTATTTTTGTTTATTTTACGTTTTAGATATAAAATATATAATTTCATAACCCCTAGAAAAGTCTGCTACTATCATTCCATGTAACATCAGGGAAAAGTATTTGCTCCAGACAATCACTGAAGGATCTAAGCAGCTTAAGAAAGGTATAATGAAATATTTGCAATACTGTTTTACTTTCTTTACTTTACTTTTTTCGCTCATGCTAAGTTTGAATTAACAGTACGTATCAAATGAGAGAATGTCACTGTCATAGCTGTGATGGACAAAACCAGCAACACAAAGTTATGCAAACATCAAAGTAGCCGAAGCCGTTTATTGATATAGCCGCAGTCTTTTTATACACCACTCTACAGATTGTGGTAACTCTACAAGTTGTGGAATATAATTTTAGCATTCTTATTGGATAACGGTGCCGTGTTGGCTATCTTGGCGCAGACCACTTTCAGTTCTTTGTTCTCAATTTACTATGCTCCTGTACAAATGTTACTCAAGGTGAGCATACCAGTTTGCTATGTTTCTAACCTTCATCTTCCTGCATCAAGGGTACACAGGGATGTGCTCTAGCTGACTCCCTTCCTCAGCTCCCACAACTCCCAGGTTTTGTTTTTTGTGCTACAAACACAGAGTTATTGACCTGCTGCAGAGCCCTGTGCAGCAGACCAATCAGGCAGGGTGTCATTAGGAGTACAGTGACAATTACAAGAAGTACAACAATCCCTCTTTTAACCAAAGGCAGAACCCTTCCTGTAAGAACCCATCCTTTAAACTACCCATTGAACCATCCCACATCTTCTTCCTTAAGGTGCAAGAGTCCATCTTCAAGTTCTTGAATGTGTTTGTGTATTGAAACTGAACAATCAGACAGATTCATGCAACACATTTCCTCAAATTCCTCACATCCATGTCAGGCTGACCAGTCAGGCAAGTGGTCCCATAGTAGCATGCACAAGCTCTCTCTGCTTTCCCCGGTTGGTTTCTTGTCCAGTTGTTGCATAATGGGGAGATCCTGGGGAAAGGAAATGACTCCAAAGACAATTACAATGATCTATAATAAGGCTGTAGCTAGGTAAAAGAGGATGACAAGTAAATCTTTATACTCCATTTTAGCAATACCAATAGCAAAAGAACTATGTTTTTGTTTGTTTGTTTGTTTGTTTGTTTGTCTGTTTGGGTTTTTTTTTTGCTTTCCAATCTGCTGTTCTGATGTGCTGAAGCTGAGATTAGCGTATGTGATTGGAATATTGGCTCCCGTGCCTCCCTCTGCTTGGCACATGCATGTTTGCTTTATACCTAGGCAAAAGCAGGTAAACAATAACAGTTTAAATTGGCTGCTAGTTAATACCATAGTTCCTATTCATACTAGTTGGTTTTCCCACCCTGTCACCCAATTATTCAATAAATCAGACTTTAAAGAATTGTGGGGCCTGGTTTCACGCGTGATAGTTTTTAGTTTTGACGTGTCTCACACCACTATAGCGGAGACTCAGAAGATAGTAGCACCCATGCAAGCTGGAGTTGCACATGCGTGAGCTCCCAGATCCCTTACTAGCACTTTCTGCAAGGAGGGATTGTGCATGTGCAGTCCCAAATCCAGAGTGTGAGGTGTTACGCACATGCATATCGCTTGAGATGGAGATAGAAATGGAAGCAGCTGGTACCAGCCAGAGCCAAATCCTGGACCCGTTCCCAAATTTTGTGTCTCCAGCAAGTCCAGTGATGGTAACTTTCGCTACCCACAGTGCCACAGCCAAACAAGTGGGAAAATTCCCTTGGTTGGTTGTGATACCCTAATGTTGTTAATTCCTTTGTCACGTGATTGAGAGGTGCCAAGGTCCAGAGAACAGAGATTAACAATGTCTCTGTCCAGAGGAGCAAGATCTGTTCTTATGGATTCCCATGTTGTGAAATTAAGGTGCAAACGAGACCATATATCACCACAAAACTATTTATTAAAGAATAAAGTTGGACAAAACAGAGGGAGGGAGATAAAGAGAACAACAGAGAAGAAGAGAAGAAGCAGGGAAGGAAAAGAGCTGGGATCATATTACCCTCAGTCACAGACTGGGGGGAGACAGAGACGGGTGTGTGGCCCAGGGATGATCTCCTGTGGAGTTTGTCAAGGGTTCTTCTGGTGGTGGTGCAGCTCTGGTAGCCTGGTGGAGGTCCACTTGGTGGTCTGGTGGAGGTGCACACTTATGGCAGGCATTGCTCCTGTCTTTTATACAGTTTTTTAGATTGGTGTCCAGACACAGCTCCCCAAGGGATCTTCCTGTGTATTCTCATGCATTCACAGGGGTCCAGTGTCACCGGGAGAAGGGCTTCTGCCCCCTCCCTGGCTGTACTTGTCCATACCCTGAATACACATAAGCCTTTTCTCTTCAGGGTAGCTGACATAAGAAGTAAGCATCCTGGGCATTCAAGCTAGGCTGAGGTCTAGGAATTTCCAAGGCATTGTCCATTGATTTGCATCCCTGAGCTTTTGGCCAAGCACCTAGTCTGAGTCCAGGAGGTTAACAAAGGCAATCTTTACCTTTTTTGATTAGGAAGAGACAGATGCAATCTTTATCTTTGTTAATGAACAAGAGAGAGGATTTAGACTCTCACAAGAGGAGAGTCCCACACAACTGTCTCAACCAGTGAGGTTGGTATATTAAAGCTAAAAGGCTTGTCCTAACTTACATGGTTGATTCCAAAAGGATCAAGGCTTTACTTCTACGAAGAGAACTCGCGTCCCTCCTCACCCGGTTCAACACAAAGAGATTGAGGCGGTCAATCAGATCCGCTCCAAAACGGTAGTTCTCCCACCGTTGGGTGTTTGCCTACTCACTGCTATAGTGATTATGGCTGCCAGTATCTATTGTTATTTCATCTATTGTTACAAACAAGTTGTTTTATATTCCTTGTTGATATATTCCCTGTTTATCGTTGTTGTTATATATGTTACATAGGTGTTATCACGAAGTTTAGTTTGGTTATTCAGTTTACCAAGAGCTTTTCCTTATATACGTATAATTCTAATAGGCCCATGAAACAAAGGCAAAAAGAAAAAAGGAGAAAACGGGGTGGGGACTATTACATAGTTTGGCTATAATAATTCTATGGCATAAAAAGCAAAAAGCAATAGTGTGATATGATTCTAAGATAAATTTTCGACTCGGCCACGAATTAATCCTGCTCTCTGCAACACCATCTTTTTGAAGTGTCACCTCTTTTTATGTATCTCCTATAGAATGCTAGTAGCTAATCTAACATGCTGAGAAGGAAATCTCAGTGTGTGTGTGTGTGTGTGTGTGTGTGTGTGTGTGTGAAAAATGAACCCAGTAGTCTTAACATGATCCCTATCCTAAGGCATTACCATTGATATAAAGAAAATCCCAAAAACGTCCTATGATATCCCTATTCTGAACTCTTGACCTCAACTGTGCCAATGCTAGAAATGTGTAAACTAAAACATTATGTTAAAGTTAAACCACTGAATCGATGCTGAAAACAAACAAACAAGCAAACAGAAAAAAAGTTACATTACATGTAGCTCCTTTAAAATACTGTGGTATACAGAAAAAGGCTTTAAATCAGTCAATCTAAAAGAGAATTATTAACCTATAAGCTTGCAAACAACTTATCCTATTAAATTTACTCCAAATTTATTCCCATTATAATATTCCATTATAATTATTAACCACTTATTCTATTACAATTACCAACTACTTAAAATGCTCTATTTTATTTACTTAAGCCTTATTATAGTTACCCATTATCTAGTGCCATGGTCTAGTTGATTGGATAGGGCTGGGTGATAGGTTGGACTAGATGATCTTGGATGTCTCTTCCAACCTGGTTGATTCGATTCGATTCTATTCTGTTCTGTTCTATTCTATTCTATTCTATTCTATTCTATTCTATTCTATTCTATTCTATTCTATTCTATTCTATTCTATTCTTTATTATTCCTATTGTTCTCGTATCCCCATTAATATCACCTATTACCATTGGTATTACTAGTACTATGTATTCCCCCTTGCATTACCCATACTTTCCCTTGTGAATCTTATACATATCAAAATTGTCTTATCCATTAACTTTTAAACTCCAAGTCAAATCACTCCTTGATTGTTTTAGAGAATCTAACACAAAGTCGCTATCAAATCACCTCCCATTTCTCTCCAAGTCCTCTCCAGCAGCCTTCTTACAAACTTGCTGCCAAAAACATGCTGGTGAGCGGGGAATAACAGACATATTACAAGGGGGTAAAGTCCAGGGAGAGGGCCCAGGCGGATGACGTTGTGACCCTCCAGTCAAAAGACCTGGCTCACATGATTTTAGTGCATCCTGCAAGTCAATGGTTTCCTCCTCCTCGTCACTATCAACAGACAGTGGAAGGTATTTAACAGTAGCTGACTTGACCGCCTGTTTTTTGAATGGATCAGAGCCTCGCTGATCATCACTCAGTTTCTCTGTTCCACCTTTATCCCTATGCTCTTTCAGTTGTTTGACAAGGGGTTGATAATTAAGGTACCTCCTTCAAAATCCTTGGGAGCTTTCCAGGATACTGGAATTACCAGCTGATCATGAGGGCTAACACATTTTTGCTCAGTGATCACATTAGTATCGTTATCTTTCTAAGTGGCTTCATGCCTCTTCATTCCATTAGCAGCTCCTGGGTTGCGGGGAGCACAGGGGGAGAGAGGCGTGCATCCCTCATCTCCTAAATCCATATCCTTTAATTTGAATCTTACTCTTTCTTCTTTTGCATCCTGCTTCCTTTTTGTCTCAACAAGGTCCCTATCCCCTTTTGACACAGCAGTCCACAACTAAGTCTCTAGTTTCTGCCACACAGCCACATTAAAGGCAGTACTGTAGGAAGGTTCAAATCCTTGTTGTTTACCCCAAATAAGCAATCATCGTAAATCATAGTCCCCTAGCTTTATCACCTGGTGCTTCAAGAGTGCCTTCCAAGTGCCAAGAACTAGAGTTTCTTCCTTATTTAATTCTTGTCCCATGTTCCCAGTGGCTCACCTCTCTCAAGGTCTCAGTGTCAGGATCCAGACCAGGCAGACTCCTGCTGCTCTCAAGCTTCGCTGGTCTCCATCACCAGCTGCAATCATCAGCAGCTTCTGTCTTGTGCAGATCACGTTGTGCATCACCGTATGTCACTGTCATAGTTGCAATGGACAAAAACAGCAACACGAAGTTATGTGAACATCAAAGTAGCCGAAGCCGTTTATTGCCGTAGCCGCAGTCTTTTTATACGCCACTCTACAGATTGTGGTAACTCTACAAGTTGTGGAATACAATGATTGGATAAAATATCATTTGTAGCATTCTTATTGGATCACGGTGCTGTGTTGGCTATCTTGGCGCAGACCACTTTCAGTTCTTTGTTCTCAATTTACTATGCTCCTGTACAAATGTTACTCAAGGTGAGCATGCCAGTTTGCTACGTTTCTAACCTTCATCTTCCTGCATCAAGGGTACACAGGGATGGGCTCTAACTGATTCCCTTCCCCCACAAAGAAGGATTTCAATATCTCGCAACTAGAATATATAATGAATGTGCTTTGGATTTTATTTTAGTTAAATAATAGATGCTACTGAACACTTATGCCTCCATTTTCATTTGTGTAAGGTTGAAATAGGATGATAAAAACTTCCAGCAGGGCCTTCAGAAGGATGCAAATAGCCTGCTATCTGAAGGCCAGTTATGCTGCCTGAATTATGTTAGTGTAGCAGAGAGGCATGGCTGAACTCCAGTTAGTTTCTGCACAGCATGCTGTGTAATGATTTATGTGTATGCTGAGGAAGCACAAAAATGCCATCAGTTATCTTACTTATTTCATAGCACAGGTAAAATTATATTTACTTCTTTTGTTCAGTTATGAAACCCTTCTGTTTCTAATGTAAGTGTAGCAATTAATATAATTTTATAGTGTCCTACATTGTCTTTGTGAAATATCTGTAGCAGCAGAAAGCAGTAAGAAATCTGTGTGACTGTTTTTATTTTTGTCTGTTTGATGTCATCACGTATCCATTAGCATTGATTCAAATTTATGAGAGTTCTTTATCATTTGTTAAAAATGTATTTAGCAGTACACAAAAACAAACTGATTTTGTGCCCAATGTAAATCTGTCCTACTGTGACATGAAAGGTCCTTGACATGAAGAAGGTAATTACTCTTTGTTGAGCCAAGCAGAATAAAGGAAAGCAGAACACAAACTACTATATCCCTACTCCAATGGAGATCTTTCAAGACATGTTCTGGATTTTGCACCTTAGACATCTATGGATATTAATGAAATTAATTAATTTTGTCTGGAGCTCCTATGGTACTCTTGGAAAGAAAGTTCATCTTTTCTGTTTAAGCAACAAGGTATGTGAATTATGATGTTTTCCCATTGCTTTTAACACTTCCTGTGAAAAATACACTGGTGCTATGAAGTTCTTGTATGTGAATAATAATTGCCACAGTATTATTTACAACGGGTATTCAGGACTAGGAAGATTTAAATTCTTCTAAATCATACTCTATGATTTACATTTGCTAAGGAAAAAGTTTTGATGATGTGTCGTGAGAGGAGTGTATTCTGCACTTCTCATTCCATCAAGCATGAAGTACGGTTGGAATTCAGAGAACAACGTTCTGCTTGTTCTGAGGCTTCTACAAATAAATTTCATCATTCTGTCCAACCTATCACTCAGCCCTATCCAGTCAACTAGACCATGGCACTAAGTGCCTCATCCAAGCTTTTCTTCAACACCTCCAGGGACAGTAACTCCACCACCTCCCTGGGCAGCCCATTCCAATGGCAAATCACTCTCTCTGTGAAGAACTTCTTCCTAACACCCAGCCTATACTTGCCACAGCACAACTTGAGACTGTGTCCCCTTGTTCTGTTGCTGGTTGCCTGGAAGAAGAGACCAACCCCCATCTAGCTCCTTCAGCCTGTCTTCGTAGGAGAGGTATACCAAACTGCTGATCATTTTCTTGGTCCTCCTCTGGACCTGCTCCATCAGGTCCATGTCCTCCCTGTATCAAGGACTCCAAATCTGGAGACCTCCAGATGAGGTCTCATCAGTGGCAGAATCACCTCTCTGACTCTGCTGGCCGTGCAACTTTTGATGCAGCCCAGGATGCAATTGGCCTTCTGGGCTGCAGCTATACACTGTCTGCTCATGTCCAGCTTCTTGTCCATCACCACTCCCAAGTCATTTTCCTCAGAACTGCTTTCTACCACTTCATCCCCAGTTTATATTGATAGCAAGGATTGTTCCAGCCCAGGCACAGAACCCTGCGCTTGTTCTTGTTGAACGTCATGAGGTTCACCTAGGCCTACCCCTCCAGCTTGTCCGGGTCCCTCTGGATGACATCTTGTCTCTCTGGCATCTTGACAGTACCACACAGCTTGGCATCATCTGCAAACCTGATGACAGTGTATTCAATCCCATTGTCCATATCACTAAAGAAAATGCTAAACACTGGTCCCAGTATGGATCCTTGGAGTCATTGAGCACTGTCTTCTGGATATCACCATCCAGCCAATTCCTTATCTGTTGAACAGTCCACCCACCAAATCCTTATTTGTCTAACTTGGTGAGTAGGATGTCATGGGAGACCATGTCAAAGGCCTGGCGGAAGTCTGGATAGATCAGATCCACATATTGTCCCTTATCCACTGATGTAGTCACTTTCATAGAAGCCCTTTAGGTTGTTCATGGAGAATTTGCCCCCAGTAAAGCCTTGCTGGCTGTCTTGAATCACTTCCCTGTCATCCATGTGCCTTAGCATGGCATCTACAAGGATACGTTCCATGATCTTCCCAGGCACAGAGGTGAAGCTGACAGGTGGTAGTTCCCAAGATCCTCCTTTCCATCTTCTTTACAAATGGATGCAATATTTCCTTTCTTTCAGTCACCAGGGACTTCACCTGACTGCCAGGACTTTTCAAATATCAAGAAGAGTGACTACATTAGCTACATTAGCTAATGCCCTCAGGACTCTGGGATGCATTTCATCAGGTTCTATGGACTTCTATGTCTTCAGGTTCCTCTGGTGATCATGTGCCTTGTCTTTGCTTACCTTGTCTCCCTGGTCTCCACCTTGTGGGCAGTCAACACGAGAGCCACGAGGAGAGGGGTTGTCAGTGAAGATTGAGGTAAAAAAGTTATTTAGAATCTCAGTCTTCTCCTTGTTTGTTGTTACTAATTCAGTACTGATTCTTATCAGGGACAGAGGGGATGCATGCCTTCTTTAACCTTCCTCTTTTTTTCATTTACATTCTGATAGAAACCCTTCTTGTTTTTCTTTACCTCCCTTGAAAGTTCAGTTCTAGCTGCAGCTTAGCCTTCCTAACCTCATCTCTATACAACCAGGTAATGTCTCTATGCTCTTCCCAGGATGCCTGTCCCTCTTCCCCATATTGTATTTCCATCTTGCCTTTTAGATAGACCAATGGGTCTCAACTCAGCTGTAGTGGTCTCTTGCTTTCTTTGCCTGATTTCTTACATGGGATGATTGAGACCTCTTGCACTCTATGGAAATCACCCTAAAAGTTCTGCCAGTTTTCTTCCACTCCCTTGTCTCTGAGGACCATTTCCCACAAGGCCCTATACGCTGACTCCTTGAAGAGTTGGCATTTTGCCTTTCTGAAATTTACAGTCCTGACTATGCATCTTGTAGCTTTATACCCTTAGGACAGCAAACTTCAGTAGCACATGATCACTGAAGCCCAGGTTGCTTTCAACTTTGTCATCCCTGATGACTGCACAAGCATTCATGACCACCAGGCCACAGATAAGTGACTGCACAGACAAGTGCAGGCATATATATAGAGAGAGATATGTTCTATATTGCTGCCTTTTTTGGTGATACTTTTTTGTGTTGCTTCTGGTGGTTAAATAATATTATAGAAATAGATAAATCATCATCCAAACTGGTTGACATGAATCAGAAGTGGTCAGTCAAGTTCTGGGGGAAAAAGCAATGTGATGTGTGGCTCAGATCACTGCTCTGAAGAACTGTGTCCCTCACAAATGAAAGAATTCCTAGTACACACGTGTGTGTCAGTACACAGTTAGCTAAAGACTCATTTTCCAGAGTTGAGATTATTTTTTCAAAAAGCGAGATAACTGGGCCTGCATTTATGACCTCATAAAAGTTCATAATGAATTTAGAACAGTGATGAAAGCCTGATTTTTCTTCTGGCTTTTTCATTTTTTGAGAAGTTTAGTCAGTATTTTTAATAATACTATTGTATCTCCTTTAAGTGATAAATTCAGCACATTCCTTTGACATATTGAAGAAAAGACACTTGCTTAAGCATAAATAGGGCATCATGGGTGAAACACCTTCCTTATTTTAGTCTATAGAAGCCTCTCATTGGAAAGTTCTAGAGTGCCTTTTGATTAACTCATTTTTGTTCAGGGACCATGGCTATTAACGACCACAAAGAAAGGTTTCCTCTAAACGTTCTGTTTCAAAATAGGTAACATGATGGCTTGCTGATGGAAAATGTTCTTTTTATACAGCATAATAAGGGATCCATTGCTGGGTGCAAGCTTAATTAGAGTAATGAACTTGGGCTTCAAAGAAAAACAGTGTTCACAAAGAAATTATCATATTTAGCAAAATAATCTTTAAATTTAAGTAAGTAGAAAATTCATTTATCTGACAGCTTCGTGCATACTCAGATGGGATGTAATAGGTTTAAAATACTGTCCCTCAGGGATAAGTACTGGGACCAGTGCTGTTCAGTGTATTCATCAATGACCTCGATGCACAGAGTGCACTGTCAACAAGTTTGCTGATGACACAAGCCTGGGTCAGGGCAATCCCAAGCACTGATATAGGCTGGGCAGTGACTGGCTTGAGAGCAGCCCTGGGGAGAGAGACTCGGGGCTGCTGGCAGATGGGAAGCTCAACATGAACTGCCAGTGTGCATTCACAGTCCAGAAAGCCAGCTGTATTCAGGGCTGCATCAAAAGAAGTGGGGCCAGCAGGTCAAGGGAGGTGATTCTCCCCTTCAACTCCACTCTGGTGAAACCCCAGCTGGAGTATTACATCCTGTTCTGCAGCCTCTATTACACAAAAGGTCTAGACATGCTGAACAGGTCCAGCGAAGGGCCATGAGGATGATCATAGGGCTGGAGCCTCTCCTATGAAGAGAGGCTGAGAGAGTTAGGGTTGTCAGTCTAAAGAGGACAAGTCTCTGAGAAGACTTTATTGTGGTCTTTCGGTATCTGAAGGGAGTTTACAGGAAAGCTGGTAAGGGGCTTTCTAGGATGTCAGGTAGCGATACAACTAGGAGGAATGGAGCAAAACTGGAAGTGGGTAGATTCAGATTGAATGTCAGGAAGAAATTCTTCACTGAGAGGGAGGTGAGACACTGGAACAGGTTGCCCAGGGAGGTGGTGGAAGCCCCATCCCTGGAGGTCTTTTCTTTAAGGCCAGGCTGCATGGGGCTCTGAGCAACCTGGTCTAGTGTGAGGTGTTCCTGCTCATGGAACTAGGTGATCCTTGTGACTAGATGATCCTTGAGGTCCCTTCCAGCCCTGACAATTCTATGATTCTATCATTCTATGGGTGGAGTGGCTGACACATCAGAGGGTTGTCCATCCTGAAGAGTTGGACAGGGAGAAAATTAATGTCATTCAATAAGGGCAAGTGTAGATTCTTGCACCTGGGAGAAAATAACCCCAGGTATCAGTATAGGTTGGGGAGTGGCCTGTTGTAGACCAGTGAAGGGAAAAGGACCTGGGGGTCATAGTGGATGGAGAGTTGACTACGAGC
Organism: Pogoniulus pusillus; assembly: GCF_015220805.1. Classification (NCBI taxonomy): domain Eukaryota; kingdom Metazoa; phylum Chordata; class Aves; order Piciformes; family Lybiidae; genus Pogoniulus; species Pogoniulus pusillus. Next base: position 60,911,825 of record NC_087309.1, on the reverse strand, counting down.
CACAATATGCTCTTGTGGCCAAAAAGGCCAGTGCCATTCTGGGGTGTATTAGAAAGGCTGAGAGAGGTTCTCTTCCCCTGCCACAGGCTGGATACCATGGGTATCAGAAGAATAAGAGCCAGGGCAATGCTTAATGTAAGCAAGTTCCTATCCAATCCATTTATTGCATTCCAAACATGTGTTTATATGCCTTTCATCAGAAGGCTGCAAATTGTAATTGGCTGTAAACTATAATTGGTTACACGTACTTGCATAAGAAATCACATACTAATTAGCGTAGACATTCATCCTATTCTCTCAGCAGCACGTATATTGTGTCTAAGCAATCTAAGTCAGCAGAGATAGGCAAAAACCACAGGCTCCAGCCTTACATTTGTTTATATTTGTTACACCATTTACTAAGGTCATTCCAACCTTCTGTTTTATCTTTAACTCAGTACTTCTGAGCTCGTGCACTGTTGCCTGTCCATGGCTTATGTTCCAGCATTTCAATATTCAGACAATTCTATAGAATCACAACACTTAATATTACTATTCCCAACATTCCCACTCTACTCTGCCTTGGTGAGGCCACATCTGAAATCTTACGTCCAGTTCTCGGCCCCTCAGTTCAAGATGGACAAGGGTCTGTTGGGAAGAATCCAGCACAGAGCCACAAAGGTGATTAAGGAAGTGGAAGATCTTCCTTATGAGGAGAGACTGAGGGAGCTGAGGCTCTTTAGTTTGGAGAGGTGGAAACTGAGAGGTAATCTCATTAATGTTTATAAATATGCCAAGGGTGAATGTCAAGGGGATGGAACCAGGCTCTTCTTGGTGGTGCCTGATGACAGTGCAAGGGACAATGCGCGGAAGTTGAGGCATAGGAGGTTCCACGTAAACCAGTTTGGGGCTCCTCAATTCAAGAGAGATGTTGATGTGCTGGAACGTGTGCAGAGAAGGGCGATGAAGCTGGTGAGGGTCCTGGAACACAAGTCCTATGAGGAGAGGCTGAGGGAGCTGGGCTTGTTTAGCCTGGAGAAGAGGAAGCTCGGGGGGACCTCGTTGCTGTCTACAGCTACCTGAAGGGAGCCAGGTGGGGGTTGGTCTCTTCTTCCAGGCAATCAGCAACAGAACAAAGGGATGCAGTCTCAAGTTGTGCTGGGGGAGGTATAGGCTGGATGTTAGGAGGAAGATCTTCACAGAGAGTGTGATTTGCCATTGGAATGGGCTGCCCAGGGGGGAGGTGGAGTCGCTGTCCCTGGAGGTGTTCAGGAAAAGACTGGATGAGACACTTAGTGCCGTGGTCTAGTTGGTTGGGTGAAAAGTTGGTCTGGATGGTCTTGGAAGTCTCTACCAACCTAATTGATTCTATGATTCTATGAGGAAGATTTCTTTCTCTGTGACGGTGACAAAACACTGGAACGGGCTGCCCAGGGGGGTTGTGGAGTCTCCCTCTCTGGAGATATTCAATACCTGCTGGATTTACTGCATGCATTCAGTCTTATTTTCCCCTTTTCTCTCTCTTTCAAAGTACTTTTATATTTTTCTGAAATTTTCCACAGAAAGCAAAAGAGGGAAAAAAATGTTTCACAACCATCTGAACAGAAGGTCTATATATTTACTCCAAATGCTTCTCCGTTGTTTTTGTTCATCTATAATTCTGTGTAGTATAAATTGCCTTGTTCAAGCAGTTGTGTTGACTTTGAGCTTCCTTCAGTAATATGGTCTTTTATAGTTTTTAAATTTGTTGAAAAGAAAAAAAAAAGCACGGTCCTTAATTCAGAGCACTGAGTTTTCTTCAATCCACATGCTTTTCACATTGAAAAAAAGTGTCAGAGATTTTAAAACATTATGACAATTTCAGGCTACCTAAAATTGTCTACAACATTCTATTAGGAAGATTATCAAAGTGAGTTTCTGGTATTTCTTTGTGATTGCTCACAAATAGATATATACTTAAAAGATATTACTCAGAATATGAAACTAGATTTTTTTTTCTATGAAATGATGAAAATGTTTGAGTGTAAGATTGCCATTAACTCCCTGTTCACCTTAAAAATGGTATTGAAAAAGCTGCTACTGGTGCTGTTAAGTTTCCTCATAATAATTTTCCATCTACCTATGATTGTGTATGGAAAGAAACACTAGAAATTAATAAAGCTTTTATGAACTTTAATTATTCTGGTGAAAGACTGTGTACATATAAAAATGGTATCATAACACATTCTTGAGCTAAAGCACAGATGCAAATATTTATTCTGTCTTAATAGTGATTGGAATTTTTTTCCCAACTGAAGCAATACATTTCATGAAACATGCTTACCCTTGACCAATAATGTCTGAAGCATTGTTTCATGGATTAAAAAAAAATCAAGCTAAAATAAACCCAAAAAATTGTTATAGTTTTAATTTTATATTTTAATTTTAAAAAATCTTCTAAAGAATCTATCTTTAAATGCATATCTATTTCACTCATTCAAGGTTACTTCTACAGGGTTATGATCACCCTTACAGGACCCATTTTTCAACATCCTACACTAATATCCTAAAGTTACATAAGATGAGGTCTATCAGATATTGCCATTTACAATGGTAATTACTGTCCTTGAAAATGTGGGCCAAAATGAAAAGTGATATTTTTAACTTACTATACCAGATAGTCTTAAAACAAATGTCATCTTCCAATAAGTATTGTAATACTTTCTATGTATAAAGATCTAGGAAAGTCTTTATCGTCTTCAGGATCTCAACATCATTATTCATATATCTCAACAGAATGTTATCCTTTACCAAAATTCTTCACTTTGCCTAGTTTTATCACTCTATTTCATTGGGCTTCTCAAACACTGATGTCAGGTCTGCATCTTTTCATACTAACTTCATTACCGTATCTTTATTTTAATTGTAGGTATCATTTCAAGTCCATTGGTAAATAAATCTACATTTACCAGTGCAGTCATTTGTAGACTTGTAACTTCAAAATACAGTCACTTTGCCCACCATTTGACAGTAATTTCAGGGCACACTGTCCTGGGTTTGGCCAGGATAGAGTTCATTTTCTTTAAGACTTTTGAACCAGCTGAGGGAATGTTCAATACCATACAACACCATCCCATGTTATGATGAAGGACACATTCATGACAGTTGTCATGGTTTTTAGTGTATAGATTCATTTTAAATTAGTGCATAGTTGCATTTTAAATTACATGAGTATTTCTTTACTGTTGCTTTTTTGTTTTGTTTTGTTTTATTAAACTCTCTTTATCTGAATGTTTAGACATTTTTATTTTTTCATTTTGCTCCACATTTCTCCTTCCCATCATACTAGGGCTTGGGGAAAGTGAATATGAAAAACATTATGGGGCTTAGCTGCAGCTGGGCCAAAAACCACAACAGCAACTTTTTAGTACCCAGCATAGGGACCAAAGAGCTGACACATCAAAAGATGTGTCAGACTGCCAAAAGTCTGTTACAACTTTCTTATACACACTTTTTACATTAATTAAATTGTTCATGTTCACAATGTGAGTCCATCTCTTTTTATGGCGGCATTATATAAATCCTTATGTCCTCTATATATTCCCTGTGGTGATGTTTTATCATCTCAATGAATTGGGTCCAGTCTGTCATATTGCTGTACTGAGTTTTGTCAATTTGCTATAAGGTTACGGTTCAGGTTATGGGGTTAAGATGGCATTTGTGTATGGCATTCTCATTTATTAGTTAGCTCTCTCAATTGATGGGTGAGACAGGCAAGAAGACTTTCTGCGCTTTCGAGAAAGCTGAGTATCCTTGGGATCTCTGTGCCAGTATGCTCATGTTGTTGTGTTGCCTAAGTATATTCTGAGTCTTGAAAAAAATATGAATTTTTTTCAAATTAATATCTTAAAGACATCTGCCCTGAGGCTGCATAGATATAGCTGTTGGAGTGTGGGAGAATATAGACAACTGTTTAGGATAGTGGTCACCTTCAGTGTTTTGTAATTTCACCCTGGAACAAGTGTGGAATCCTAGAAAATTGGTTTACTATTTGGAAAAAAAATGGCAAACTAGAAACTTCTGAGAAACAGAAATCACTGTGATGTGCTGGGACTGTGTACAGGACATCACCTGAGGGGTGAAGTAATAGAATGAAGCCCTGCAGAAAAGGACTTGGAAGCTCTGGTGGTTGAAAAGCTAGACATGAGGCAAAAATGTGCACTTGCAGCTCAGTTAGGCCAGCTGCATCCTGGGATGCATCAAATGAAGCATGCAGTAGATCAAAAGGGGTGATTCTGACACTTCACTCTGTTCTGATAAGACCTCATCAGGAATATCACATCTAGCTCTATAGCCCTCAACACAAGGGAGGACATGGACCTGATGAAGCACATCCAGAGGAGTGCCGTGAATATGATCAGAGAGTTGAAACTTCTCTCCTGTGAAAGAGGCTGAGAGAGTTGGAATTGTTCAACCTGGAGAAGAGAATGCTCTGGAGAAACCTACTAGATGCCTTCCAATACCTGAAGGGAGCCTACAAGAAGGCTGGGAGAGGATTGTTTACAAAGGCCTGTAGTGAGAGGATAAGGAGTAATGGCTTCAAAATACGGAAGAGTAGAACAAATTCTTTACCCTCCAGTGAAACACTGGATCAGATTGCCCAGGAAGGTAGTTGAGGTGCTATTCCTGGAAATAGTCAAAGTCAAGATTGGAAAAGCTCTGAGCAACCTGATCTAGTGGAGAATGTCTCTGGTCACTACAAGGAATTGGTCTAGATAAGCTTTTGAGGTCACTTTCAAGCCAATGCATTCTAAAGACAGACTGGCAGCACCCCCAAATCCCTCTCCTCAGGGCTGTTCTCCAGCCAGTCACTGCCCAGCCTGGATTTGTGCTTGGGAGTGCCTTGACCCGGATGCAGGACTTTGCATTTGGACTTATTGAAGCTCGTAAGGTTGGCTTGTGCCCACCTTTCCAGCCTGTCAGGGTCCCTCTGGATAGCATCCCTTCCCTCCAATGTGTCTGCTGCACCACATATCTTGGTGTCATCAGCAAACTTGCTGAGGGTACACTCAATGCCACTGTCCATGTCACTGACAAAGATGTTGAACAAGAGTGGTCCCAGGACGGATCCCTGAGGGACTCGTCACTGGCCTCCACTTGGATGTGGACCCATTGACAGGCAGTCTTTGGGTGCAGCCATCAAGCCAGTTCTTTGTCCCACCCATCAAACCCATGTTTCACCAGTTCGGAGACCAGGATGTGGTTCAGGACAGTGTCAAAGGCTTTGCTCAGGTCCAGGTAAATGACATCAGTCGCTTGCCCCTCAGCTATTAATGTTGTGATCTGTTCATAGAAGACCATCAGGTTTATGAGGCAGGATTTGCCCTTGGTGAATCCATGCTGATTGTACTCAATCACCTCTTCACTATTCTTCTGTTTCAGTAGTGCCTCCAGCAGGATCTGCTCCATGCTCTTACCAGGCAGAGGTGAGACTGACTGGCCTGTAGTTCCCTGGCTCCTTCTTCCTACCCTTTTGGAAAATGGGAATTATGTCTCCCCTTTTTCAGTCAGTGGGAACTTATCAGACTGTTATGACTTTCTGCCAGTTCTCTTAGCACTCATGGGTGTATCCCATCAGGTCCCTTGGACTTGGAGCACTTCCAGGTTCTTCAAGTGTTCACAAACCTGATCTTTATGGGTAGTTCTCCTTCCAGTCTATGTCATTATCTTCCATGGCTCCAGAAGTGTGGCTGGAGGCCTTTGCAGTGAAGACTGAGGTAAAGAAGTCGTTGAGAACCTCAGCCTTTTCCATGTCACATGTGACCATTTCACCTGTTTCCTTTCTGATGGGGCCCACACCTTCCCTAGATTTCTTTTTACCATTATTATACCTGTAGAAATTCTTGGTGTTCCCTTTGACTTCCCTGTCTAGATTCAGTCCAAACTCTGTCTTGGCTTTCCTCAGTAGATCTCTAGCTGCTTGTGCAGCTTCCTTATATGCCTTCCATTCCAGCTGTTCTTTCTTCCGCTCCTTGTAGAGTTCCTTTTTGTGTGAAAGCGTGTCCAGGAGCTCCTTGCTTAGCCAGGTAAGCCTCTGTGGGAGTCTAAATCCTCTCTCTCATTCATCAACAAAGATAAAGATTGCATCATCTTTCCTTAATCTTGTTACTTCTGGGACTCAGACTTGGGGATTGGCCCAAAACTCAGGGATGCAAATCAACAGACAACACCTTCAAAACTCCTGGACCTCAGCCTGGCTGAAATGCCCAGGAGGCCTACATCTTATCTCAACTACCCCCAAGGGAAAAGGTTTATGTATATTCAGGGTATGGACAGGTACAGCCAGGGAGGGGGCAGAGGCACTCTCCCCAGTGGTGCCGGACCCCTGCGAATGCATAAGAATACACAGGATGATGCCCTGGGGAGCTGCAGCCGGACACTGAGCAGAAAACTGTATAAAAAGGCAGGAGAAATGCCTGCTAAAGTGTGGCATTCCCAGCAGACCACCAGGGGCACTCCCACCGGACCACCAGTGGCATTCCCAGCAGACCACCAGTGGCACCTCTACTGGACCACCAAGGGCCAGACCACTACCAGACCACCAGAGCTGCACACCATCTGAAGGATCTCTGACAAACTCCACAGAAGGTCATTCCTGGGCCATGCACCCTTTTCTCTCTCTCCCCTCCATCTGTGACTGAGGGTAATATGATCACAGCTTTTTTTCTTCCCTGCTCCTTCTTCTCTTCTCCATCATTCTCTTTATCTCTCTTTCTCCTCCTTCTCCTCTCTCTCCCTCTGTTTTGCCCAAACTTATCCTTTAATAAATAGTCTCATGGTGATATATGGTCTCATTTGCACCTTAATTTCACAACACTGAAATCCATAAGAACTGGTCTTGCTCCTCTAGACAGAGATACTGTTCATCTCTGCTCCACCGGACCTCGACAGCCTCCTAGCATTCTTCCCTGTTTTCCTCTTTGTTGGTATGCATTGCCTGGACACAGAGGAGGTGATCCTTGAATACTGACCAGCTGTCCTGGGCCTCTCTTCCCCCTACGGCTTTGTCCCATGATACTTTGGCCAGCAGATCTCTGAAGCAATCAAAGTCTGCATGCCTAAAATCTAGGATTGTAAGCTTAGGATATGTCCTGGTGCTTGCCCTCAGGATCTTAAATTCAAGTGCTTCTTGGTCACTGCAGCCAAGGCTGTCCCTGAGCCTCATACTTGTCACCAACCAGGTGACTGGACTCCAATCAGGATGTCAGCCAGGATGGCCTTCCCCTTAATTCTCACCCATAGGGACTCAATCTAATCATCCTTAATCTCTATCTCCATGACATTCAGAGCATTCCTAATGTATAGGGCCACTCCTCCACCCATTCTCCCTTGCCTGTCTCTCCTGATGAACCTGTAGCCATTGATTGCCACACTCCAATTGTGTGAGTCATCCCACCACATTTCTGTGATGGCGACAACATCATAGCTTTCATCTGGTACCAAGGCTTCCAGCTCATCTTGTTTGTTACCCATACTGCGTGCATTAGTGTACATACACCTTGACTGGGCTGCTGGTTTTACCTCTATCTCTGGCCTATTATCCTCAGCGTCCTTCAGTTTGTCTCAAGTACTGTTGCGTTTAACACCCTCCATCTTCCAGTCTACTTTAAAGCCCATTCAACAAGCCCAGTCAGGAAATGGACCTGGGGGTACTGATAGATAGTAGGCTGAAGATGAGGCATCAGTGTACCCAGGTGGCCAAGAGAGCCAATGGCATCCTGGCCTGCATCAGGAACAGTGTGGCCAGTATGACAAGGGAGGTTATTCTTCCCCTGTACTCAGCACTGGTCAGGCCACACCTTGAGTCCTGTGTCCAGTTCTGAGCCCCTCAATTCAAGAGAGATGCTGAGGTGCTGGAATGTGTCCAGAGAAGGGTGACAAAGCTGGTGAAAGGCCTGGAACACAAACCCTATGAGGAGAGGCTGAGGGAGCTGGGATTGTTTAGCCTGGAGAAGAGGAGGCTCAGGGGTGACCTCATTGCTGTATACAACTACCTGAAGGGACATTGTAGCCAGGTGGGGGGTGGCCTCTTCTCCCAGGCACCCAGCAATAGAACAAGGGGACACAGTCTCAAGCTGTGCCAGGGAAAGTTCTGCTAGTTTGAAGCTAGCTAGAATGTTTTGGTAAGAACTAGATCATAGGCTGTGAAAGGAAAACAATGGTGATGTCTACTCCCCTCAGAGTCTTGCTGAAGAAGAAATGAAAACTTTAGATAACACTCTCACCATTTTGTCTCACTCTGCCTAGAGCTGCCGACTGAGCAACATCTTACTCCCTAATCTCACCTTCCATTTGGACTAATCCACTTTGCTTCTTAACCTTTTGGCTGAACCTCTATTCTTTCCTTAGGACTGGGGTAAGGTTGAGGGGGGCAGGGGGAAGGTGGAGGGTGGGTTAGAGCCCTCCTGGGGACTCAGGTTTCTGGGAGGGGAGTAGTGTTTCTGTATTACCTTTTACTTTGTATATTTTTGTATATAATTTTATATATACTGTAAATATCTGCTTGTATGTGGTGCTGCTGTAAATAAATAGCTTCATTTATATTCCCAGAGCCAATTGAGTCTAGTCTGGGTGATTTCTAAAGTGTGTGGGGCAGTGGGGAGCACCCAAACCATCACATATCTTTATTGGGCACTCTTATGTGAGGCAGATTCATTTGGAGTGATTGTTAATTAACTCTGGGAATCAGAATGAAGCTAATAAAGCAGCTATTTTACTTGGTGGGGGCTATTGTGTGGCCTGTTTTCTGTTTTCTTGCATACAAATGGATCAAAGCCCAAACTGTTTATTTCTTTCTTAATGTAGCTTATAAGGAGGTTAAAGCTAAACTCACAAGCATTTTCTGTTCCTGGGGCGATCTCGTTCTTGGGTATGGTGGTTTCAATGTCACTGAAAATTTTACTAGCAATATTACAGGGATATTTACCAATAATATTACAAGCAATCAAAATACTGCTTTAACTACCACATCGATGAGAGTTATCTTACCCAGAATTGAGATGCCAGACCCTTGTTCAGAATTTTATTCATGTCAAACTGTGGCATTTCTGGTGGGTGTGATTTTAAGTCTTGTAATTTTTTTTCATATTAATTCTGGCATTACGTAAGAAAATTTCGAGTGCAATGCCTGTAAGAACTAGGAAGGTCTCTGTGTCCAAAATGAAACAGACAGTGTCACAAAACCAAAGCAATTCAAATCAAACCAAAGATAATTCCGGGACAGTCCCTACACCACCCTCTCCAGATTCTGGAAATGCTGCCAATATTCCTAGTGGCAAAGATAACATGGCAGGATTGGCAGATGTCCCAGGAGTACAGGCAAATAATCAAAGCCAGAATGTTCCCTCTACTAATAACGCTAGTAACACTAACTCAGCCAGGTTGAATCCCCAGCCATCAGACAACCAGAACCCTTCTAGCTCTAAGGCAGAATTAAACTCACAGGCCTCAAGCCAGACCCCCAATGATTCAAACCCTCCAGTAGACACGTCAAAGTCTGTCGCTGTGCAGGCCTTTTTGGCACCTGCTAAAGCAAAAGCCAAGACACAACATTTGACAAAGTGTGATTCAAAGGAGGATGTAAAAGAGGGGACCTCTGGTGAGCAAGAGGAGGAAGAGGAGACATATAGTCTTTGGGACTTTGCGAACATGCTCAGATCCCAGTACTCTGATGAGAAGAGCGCTGTGAGGTTGGCTGCCAAGAAAGAGGATGGTACCAATGAGTTTAAGAGTGCTCTTAGGAAAGTTCTGTTTCTAGGCCAGAGACAACCAGATCAACAAGAGGAAGAGGAGAAGGATGACTGGATAAGGCACTTAGTGCCATGGTCTAGCTGACTCAATTGGTCTGAGTGATAGGTTGGACTGGATGATCTTGGAGGTCTCTTCCAACCTGGTTGATTACATGATTCTATGATTCTATGACATCCAGGACTCCAACAATCCCCTCAGAGAGGTCAGGGAAGTTAGGAAGGAATACTCAACGGAATCAGGTGAAGTAATCCTAAGCTGGCTAGTGAGATGCCATAGTATTGGGGCCAATGCCCTGCAGGTAGGAGACAAGTCTGGCAAGTAGCTAGGACCACTCACCAAGGAAAGTGGAGTGGACAAATACCTAGCAAGTCCTCTTGGTAAGGTTAACTTGTGGACACGCCTTCTGTTAGCTGTGGCTATGAGATATCCTTCCCGAGATGATCTACCATGGGCAGCCAAGAAGTGGAACACCATTGAGCAGGGAATTAAGCTTCTGAAGGAGTTTGCTGTGAAGGAAGTGCTTTATGGAGATCATGGCATACATGAGCCTGATGACATTCTTCTTGGAACAGGTCTCATGAAGAAGCTTATTAAGCTTGCTCCTTCATCCTATGCAAACACCTTGGCTGGCAAGTTTCTATCAAGGAGTGATAATGGAAGGTCTTTCACTATTGGTGAATTCACTGACCAGCTCAGTCAGATAGAGGACAGCTTGTCACATTCTGCCCTAGTCTCTGCCATACAAACTATGACAACAGAGATGAAAGGGATAAAGAATGAAATTAAAGATAGCATTGAGAATGGCATTAGGAATGGCATGAAAGAACTGAAGGAGGATCTCAGAAACATTTCCAATCTGGTAAAGGATACCATTCCTGCATCATCTGAATGGGTGCATGTTTCTGCTATCAGGAACAGACGTCCATCTCCTGCAAGGTAATTGCAGCCCAGGAGGAGACAAATTCCACCTAGACATCAGCAATCACATGCTTCGCTGTGGATGATTCTGAGAGACCAATACGGTGAGAACATGAACAAATGATCACGAGATAGTGGAGTTTTCAATATGCAGGAACATATGGAGGCATTACAACAAAACCCACACCTTGGACTTTCGGAGGGCAAACTTCAATTTGCTTAAGAAACTTATTTCCAAAGTCCCCTGGGCAGCAGTCCTTGAGAACAAGGGCGTCCAGGATGGTTGGACCTACTTCAAAGAGGAGCTCTTGAAGGCACAGGAGCTGGCAGTTCCCATGTGCCGAAAGATGAGCCGGCAGGGAAGGCGACCAGCTTGGATGAACAAACAGCTCCTGAAGGAATTGGGGGAAAAAAAGAGGGTGTATCACCTCTGGAAGGAGGGGAAGGCTTCTCCTAACATGTTTAAGGATGTAGCCAGATTATGCAGGAGAAAAATTAGAGAGGCTAAGGCCCAGCTAGTACTTAGGCTGGTGTGATGGTTTGGGCTCTTACCCGTCTCCCCACACTTTGTAGGTACCCAGCTAACTCAGATGGACCCTGGGAATATAGATGAAGCAATTTATTTACAGCTAGCAGAATTTACAAGCAGCTATTTACAATATATACAGTTATATACAATTATATACAGAAATATACAAAGGATAAACAATACAAAAGCACAACTCCCCTCCCAGAAACCTGAGTCCCCAGGAGGGGCTTTCAAACCACCCCAACACCTCCCCCGGTCCTCTCAACCTTACCCCAGTTCTCAGGAAGAAGAGAGGTGCAGCCAAGAGGTTAGGGAGCAAGGTTAGTGGGAGCAAGGTTAATGAGATGTGACCAGGTCTGAAGGCAAAGGCAGAAGAAAAGGCAAAATGGAGAAAGTTTACTTCTTCTTCCCAGAGCTCTTAGCGAGACTGTGAGAGAAGTTGACATCAATTGTTTTCATTCCACTGCCCGTTATCTAGTTCTTTTACCAAAACATTCCAGCTTGCTTCAAACTAGCACAGCTGGCCACTTCCGTAAAAGATAACAAAAAACACTTTAATAAATTCATCAATGCTAAAAAGAAGGGCAAGAAGAGCCTCCACTCCTTACTGGACCTGGAGGGGAGCATTATAACTGATGACGAAGAAAAGGCTGAGGTCCTGAATGCCTTCTTCGCCTCAGTTTTCAACAGTAAGGAGGGAGGAGGAGGCAAGTGGACTCTTGAACTATCGGATGGGGTTGGGGAGCGGTGTGTTCCCCTGGAAATTCATGAAGAATTAGTTCAGGACCTGCTGAACCACCTGGACACCCACAAGTCCATGGGACCAGATGGGATCCATCCCAGGGTGCTGAGAGAGCTGGCAGCTGAGCTGGCCAAGCCACTCTCCATCATTTTCCAGAAGTCCTGGCTCACTGGAGAGGTCCCAGGAGACTGGAAAATGGCCAACGTGATCCCCATCCACAAGAAGGGTCAGATGGAAGAACCTGGGAACTACAGACCCATCAGCCTGACCTCAGTGCCAGGGAAACTGATGGAGCAGGTTATCTTGGGGGTGATAAGAGCACGCTTGAGGGATGGCCAAGGGCTCAGGGCCAGCCAACATGGATTTAGGAAGGGCAGATCCTGCCTCTCCAAACTGATCTCCTTCTATGATCAGGTGACCTGCTTGGTGGATGTGGGGAGGCCTGTGGATGTGGTCTATCTGGACTTCAGCAAGGCCTTTGACACTGTCCCCCACAGCAAACTGCTGGCTAAGCTGTCAGCCCATGGCTTGGATGGCAACACTCTGTGCTGGGTTAGGAAATGGCAGGAAGGCCGGACCCAGAGAGTGGTGCTGAATGGTGCCACATCCAGCTGGCGGCCGGTCATTAGCGGTGTCCCTCAGGGATCAGTGCTGGGCCCCATCCTCTTTAACATCTTCATAGATGATCTGGATGAGGACATGGAGTCAGTCATCAGAAAGTTTGCAGATGACACCAAGCTGGGGGCAGATGTGGCTGGGTTGGAGGGCAGAAGGGCTCTGCAGCAGGACCTTGACTGCCTGGAGAGATGGGCAGAGTCCAATGAGATGGTGTTCAATAGCTCCAAGTGCCGGGTGCTGTACTTTGGCCAAAACAACCCTATGCAGAGATACAAGCTGGGGTCGGAGTGGCTGGAGAGCAGCCAGACAGAGAGGGACCTGGGAGTGCTCATTCTGCCCCTGTACTCTGCACTGGTCAGACCACACCTCGAGTACTGCGTTCAGTTCTGGGCCCCCCAGTTTAGGAAGGACACTGAGATGCTTGAGCGTGTCCAGAGAAGGGCGACGAGGCTGGTGAGAGGCCTTGAGCACAAGCCCTACGAGGAGAGGCTTAGGGAGCTGGGGTTGTTTAGCCTGGAGAAGAGGAGGCTCAGGGGTGACCTTATTGCTGTCTGCAACTACCTGAGGGGCGGTTGTGGCCAGGAGGAGGTTGCTCTCTTCTCTCAGGTGGCCAGCTCCAGAACAAGAGGACACAGCCTCAGGCTGCGCCAGGGGAAATTTCGGCTCGAGGTGAGGAGAAAGTTCTTCACTGAGAGAGTCATTAGGCACTGGAATGGGCTGCCTGGGGAGGTGGTGGAGTCGTCGTCCCTGGGGCAGTTCAAGGCAAGGTTGGATGTGGCACTTGGTGCCATGGTCTAGCCTTGGGCACTGTGGTAAAGGGTTGGACTTGATGATCTGTGAGGTCTCTTCCAACCTTGGTGATACTGTGATACTGTGATACTGTGATACCCACCTGAACATGAGCCAGCAGTGTGCCCAGGTGGCCAAGAGAGCCAGTGGCATCCTGGCCTGCATCAGGAATGGTGTGGTCAGCAGAAGCAGGGAGGTCATTCTACCCCTCTACGCTGCACTGGTTAGACCACACCTTGAGTATTGTGTTCAGTTCTGGGCCCCCCAGTTTAGGAGGGACATTGAGATGCTTGAGTGTGTCCAGAGAAGGGTGACGAGGCTGGTGAGAGACCTTGAGCACAAGCCCTACGAGGAGAGGCTGAGGGAGCTGAGATTGTTTAGCCTGGAGAAGAGGAGGCTCAGGGGAGACCTTATTGCTGTCTACAACTATCTGAGGGGTGGTTGTGGGCAGGAGGAGGTTGCTCTCATCTCTCAGGTGGCCAGCACCAGAACGAGAGGGCACAGCCTCAGGCTGCGCCAGGGGAGATTTCGGCTCGAGGTGAGGAGAAAGTTCTTCACTGAGAGAGTCATTGGCTACTGGAATGGGCTGCCCGGGGAGGTGGTGGAGTCGCCGTCCCTGGAGCTGTTCAAGGCATGATTGGATGTGGCACTTGGTGCCATGCTCTAGCCTTGAGCTCTGTGGTGAAGGGTTGGACTTGATGATCTGTGAGGTGTCTTCCAGCCCTGATAATACTGTGATACTGTGAAATGGGATGGTCAACCTACCTCAGCTCTTTCAAGGACAGTCAGTGAACTGCAGAGTGGCAGAAACAGAGGCAGCAATGCCAGAAAGGTAGCTGTCACTTCTTCAGATAATGAGAGCAACTGCAATTTTTCCAACAAATGCAATTTCTCTCGCAGCAACAGCAATCATTGTGTACACCCCACTAGTCATGTTCAGCATTAGGCATGTGGAGAAAACCGAATCTATTGGAATGTATTCATTAGGTGGCCAGGCAGTTCAAAAGTTTGGAAGTACAGGGATTTAGTTGACACAGCTGCTAAGTGTACTTTGTTGCCATCAAACTGCAAAGGGACAGAGTCCATATATATTTTTGGAATCACTGGTGGATCTCAAGAGTTAACTAAGATACAGGCTGAGATCAGTTTAACTGGTAAAGAGTGGAAGAAACATACTCTTGTAACTGGTCCTGATGCACCTTGTATTCTGGGAATTGACTTTTTGAGACTATGTGGTTTCAAAGACCCTCAAGGTCAAAAGTGGGCTTTTGGAATAGCATCTGTAGAGATTGAGGATGGTAAATTGAAATTGTCCATTAGACCTGAACTTTCTGATGAATCTGCAGTTGTGGGACATCGTGACATAGATGATTTGGAAGTGCCAATTGCAACTCAAACTGTTCACCACAGGCAGTACAGAACTAACCGTGATTCTTTGTTGCCCATTCATCAGCTGATTTGTCAACTGGAGACTCAGGCTGTCATCGAGAAAGCTCATTCACATTTCAACAGTCCCATCTGGCCTGTGCATAAACCTAATGGAGACTGGAGACTAGCAGTTGATTTTTGTGCCCTCAACGAGGTGACGCCACCCATGAGTGCAGCTGTACTGGACATACTAGAACTCCAGTAAGAGCTGGAATCGAAGGAGGCTAAATGGTATGCTATCATAGACATTGCTAATGCTTTCTTCTCTATTTCCATGGCAAAGGAGTGCAGGCCTCAGTTTGCATTCACCTGGAGAGGAATCCAGTACCAGTTCAACCGTTTGCCTCAGGGGTGGAAACACAGCTCAACCATCTGTCACTCAGTCATCCACAATGCACTGGAGAAAGATAAATCTCTAGAGCACATAAAATTTATCAATGACATAATTGTGTGGGGCCAAACTGCTGAGGAAGTCTTCAAGAAAGGTAACAAGATCATTGACATTCTGTTGCAAGCAGGTTTTGCCGTTAAGAGAGACAAGGTCAAAGGACCTGCCAGAGAAATTCAGTTTCTGGGAGTGCGACAGCAGGATGGTCGCCATCACATTCCACAGGATGTGATCAACAAAGTCTCCACCATGGCAGTTCCCATCAATAAGAAGGACACTCTATCTTTCTTGGGTGCAGTGGGATTTTGGAGACTACATATTCCTGGTTTCAGTCAGATTGTCAAACCTCTGCATGATGTGACTCGTAAGAGAAACAATGTTGAGTGGGGACTTGAACAACAAGCAGCCTTTGATCTGATCAAGTGAGAAGTAATCCATGCAGTGGTCTTCGTACTTGTGCGATCTGGTTCGGACATTAACGTTCTGTATACGGCTGCCAGTGACAATGGTCCAATTTGGAGTCTTTGCGTAGAGCTCCAAATGAGACACGTGGTCCTCCACTTGGTTTCTGGGTTCATAGCTACAGAGGTTCAGAGGGAAATCACACTGCAACAGAGAAAGAAATACTAGCAGCCTACGAAGGAGTGAAAGCAGCTTCTGAAGTGATTGGAACTGAGTCACAATTGCTTCTAGCTCCTGGATTGCCAGTTCTGAACTGGATGTTCAAAGGCAAAGGTTCATCACCGCATCATGCCACAGATGCAACCTGGTCTAAGTGGATGGCTTTGATAACCCAATAAGCATGAATGGGTAATCTTGATCGACCTGGTCTGGTGTAAGTGATCAGCAATTGGCCTGAAGGCACAGACTGTATCAACCCTCCAGAGGAGAAAATAACTGGTGCGGAAGAAGCTCCTCCCTATGGTGATCTCTCTGATCAGGAAAAGAACTATGCTTTGTTCACAGATGGTTCCTGTCGTCTTGTTGGGAACAAGCAAAGATGGAAGTCAGCAGTCTGGAGTCTTACCAGGAGAGTTACCGAAGCGAGAGATGGAGAAGGAGAATCCAGTCAATTTGCTGAGGTAAAAGCTGTCCAACTTGCTCTTGATGTGGCTGAACGTGAAAATTGGCCTATCCTTTACCTCTGCACCGACTCATGGATGGTAGCCAATGCTCTATGGGGTTGGCTAAAGTACTGGAAGAAGCATGGTGGGCAGAGGAAAGGAATGGCTATTAGGTGTGCTGATCTATGGCAGGACACCAATGCATGACTGCAGAGAATTCCAGTGAAGATGCGGCACATAGATGCACACATGCCCAAGAGAAGAGCCAATGAGAAACACCAGCACAACCAGCAGGCAGAGCAAGCTGCTAAGATTGCTCAAGTTGATACCAACTTAGATTTCGACTTTGATTGGAAGCACTGAGGTGAACTGTTCTTAGCTCGGTGGGCCCATGACTCATCTGGACATCAAGGCAGAGATGCAACATACCAATGGGCACGCGATAGGTCAATTGACTTGTCCATGGATGCTATCACCCAAGTCATCCATGACTGTGACATCTGTGCTGCTATTAAGCAGGCTAAGCGAATCAAGCCCTTATGGTATGGTGAGAGATGGTCAAAGTACAAGTATGGTGAAGCCTGGCAGATTGACAACATCACCTTACCTCGATCTTGTTCTGGCAAACAGTATGTGCTAACGATGGTAGAGGCCAGCACCGGATGGCTGGAAACCTATCCAGTTCCACATGCTACTGCACGTAACACCATTCTTGACTTGGAGAGACACATCATGTGGAGATATGGAACTCCAGAGAGAACTGAGTCAGACAATGGCATTTATTTCAAGAACAATCTTGTGAAAGACTGGACCAAGGAGTAGGGTATTGAGTGGATCTACCACATACTCTACTATGCACCAGCTTTAGGTAAGATTGAGCGCTACAATGGTGTTGGAGAAATTCTTGCTAGCAGAGGACACAGAAACCATAAACATGAGCATCCCGTGCTGGGAGCGTCCTTGAATCCATCTTGGGAGTTAAGATACCAGGCACAGGGTAGCACCCCCGTCATGCAGCTGCAGGGGGTGGAGTGCCAGCTGCAGGTGGGCAGAGTTTAGCCAGCCCCAGAGGCTGACCCTCAGATTCTTATGGTATACTGACCTATCCATGCCTTACATGTGACCCTGTACCCTCTGTATGTAACCAATCTTGGTGGAGCACTCCTCTTGTAAGAATGCATATAAGTCTCTGCGTCATGGAAATAAAGCGGACTATGACCATCTAACCATATTGGTGAACAAAGAGTCATTTTACCCAGGTGCTCCACCAGTTTATGCCAATACAATGGTTTGTTGAAAACCACCCTAAAATCCATGGGGGGTGGAACTCTGAAAAACTGGGACAAACATTTAGCAGAAGCTACCTGGTTGGTAAATAGTAGAGGTTCAGTAAACAGAGCAGGACCTGCACAATCAGATTTGGTCCAAACAGTAGACGGTGATAAAGTTCCTGTTGTATGTGAAAAGAATCTGTTATGGAAAACTGTTTGGGTATTTTCTCCTTCGGGCGAAGGGAAACCTGTCCGAGGGGTGGTGTCTGCTGAAGGTCCTGGTCATACCTACTGGGTAATGAAGGAGAATGGTGAAATCCAGTGTATTCCACAGAGAAATCTAACTTTAGCTGAGAGAGTTTAAATTCAGAGCGTATAATACAAGCTGTAAGGAGTTTTCTGTTCTAGGTACCATCGGCATCCAACACTGAAAGAATCTACGAGGGAATCTACAGTACATGAGCATGAACCCAATGTCAGCTGGGAGTTCCTGTTCTTGTCTCATCTGTGAGGAGACAAACTGTTCTGAGCTTTTGAATCACCTACATCTGAGATAGCCAGAATGAAGTGTGAACTGAACTTGTGATATTCATTAGTGTAAATATTGGTTTAGATTAGATCAGTTCTCAACTATACTCTGAGTGAAGTAGACAGGGGTGGATTGTGCTAGTTTGAAGCAGGGTAGAATGTTTTTGTAAGAAGAACTAGATCATAGGCTGTGAAAGGAAAACAATGGTGATGTCTACTCCCCTCAGAGTCTTGCTGAAGAAGAAACGAAAACTTTAGATAACACTCTCACCATTTTGTCTCACTCTGCCTAGAGCTGCTGACTGAGCAACATCTTACTCCCTAACCTCACCTTCCATTTGGACTAATCCACTTTGCTTCTTAACCTTTTGGCTGAACCTCTATTCTTTCCTTAGGACTGGGGTAAGGTTGAGGGGGGCAGGGGGAAGGTGGAGGGTGGGTTAGAGCCCTCCTGGGGACTCAGGTTTCTGGGAGGGGAGTAGTGTTTCTGTATTACCTTTTACTTTGTATATTTTTGTATATAATTTTATATATACTGTAAATATCTGCTTGTATGTGGTGCTGCTGTAAATAAATAGCTTCATTTATATTCCCAGAGCCAACTGAGTCTAGTCTGGGTGATTTCTAAAGTGTGTGGGGCGGTGGGGAGCACCCAAACCATCACAAAATTATAGACTGGATGTTAGGAGGAAGTTCTTGACAGAGAGAGTGATTTCCCATTGGAACGGGCTGCCCAGGGAGGTGGTGGAGGCACCGTCCCTGGGGTTCTTCACGAAAAGCCTGGATGAGGCATTTAGTGCCATGGTCTAGTTGACTGGCTAGGGCTGAGGGATAGGTTGAAGTGGATGATCTTGAAGGTCTCTTCCAACCTGGTTGATTCTATGATTCTATGATCTTTCTCCCCCTCCGAGTCAGTTGTACTCCATCTGTTGCTAGCAGACCTGAGGGCATATAAATTTCCCCAGGATCAAAGAATCCAAAATTATGTTGGTGACACCAGCCTCTGAGGCACTTGTTAATCAGGCATGACTTCCTACTCATCTTAGCATTTCAACCTGCAACTAAGGGTATAGATGATTACCTGTGCCCCCAATCCCTCAACTACTTCTCCCAGTGTCTTGAAGCCCTTTTTGATGACTTTTAGATCTCTGGTATCAACCTCATCATTTCCTGCCTTTATAACTAACAAGGGATAGTAATCAGAGGGCTGCGCTATAGTAGGCAGACTCCTGGTAACATCCATGACCCTGGCCTCAGGGAGGCAACAGACTTCCCTGTGTGAGGGGTCTGGCAGGCATATGGGGCCCTCTATTCCTTTCAGAAGGGAATCACCAATAACAATCACCAATAACAGATATAGTGCCCTTTGTCTGTTGCACAAGAGCAACTGAGGAGGTGAGGATGGCTGGAAGGTTTTTCCCTTGCCCCTTCTGACAGGCACCTCTGTCCACTCTCCCTTGTTTCTTGGTTCACCTCTCTTTGCTAAGGGGGTCTGCAGAGCATGGTGCTGTAAGTCCAGCTCTTTTTCAGACTTCCTTTTAGCCCTTACCCTTTCCACTTCAGCCTTCAGTTGAGCCACTAGGTTAAGGAGACCACTGATCCGCTCACACCTAATGCAGCCATTGTCTCTGCCACCCTCATCTTTGAGTGCCAGGCTCCAATACTCCTTGCAGCCAGCTGCCTGGATGCATGTATGCCTAAAGGTGGGCTCTGTTTGAGTGCTTACAGTTTTACAAGTAACCTTTGAATGAGTTTTCCCATGTCTCACTTCCTTCAAGGAACTGACAGGAGTTGGTTTGAGGGCATTTTTTTTTTTTTTTTAAAGTTTGGGATTTTGTGTTCAGTTGGTTAGTTGTCGGGGTTTTTTTTCTTTCTTTCTCTGGCACACACTACGGGCTGGGTTCATCAGAGAAATCTAGCTCTCTTCCCAAATCAGGCTCTTATACCATACAAGACATGCTTAATAGTGAAGGAGGAGTCTTCTTATCTGAAGTAAAGTTGCTAAGCCAGTTCATAGTACATACAGAAATAGCTATTTAATTTATTGCACCTTGGCACTGCTCCAGTGTCCATATTCTCATCCAATAATCTATGCTTCTAATTAAATTTAAATCACTATTACAAGACCAAAATGAGGAAAACACATCAATAACAAATCTAGGTGCTGATTTAAGCATCACCTTCATCTGTGATATCCAAGCCCATATCCACCATCACCCCAGTGGTGCAGACTGTAAGGATCCACGTATACTGGGAGCTTGACTCCTAGCTGCTGCAGAGCTTAGGTGTGCTTTGAGATGTACTATTGGCATGCCTCGCCATGCTGATCCTGACCTTGTATGGCTTAATTGACTTCTTAGCTGGACCTCTCACTTTTTTGTATTTGTATGAGGGTTGTTAGCTGTCTCTAGCTACTGTGGAGGACTTTGACTGCATGTTGCTGAGGGGTATTCTGCCACCTATGCTGATTTTGGTGTAGGGGAGAAATTAACTGGTGTGAGATAATATTCTATAAAAATATATATTTATTAAACTCAATATTCTGAACTCTCTCCACCCCCAACCACTGTATATTTAATAGCAAAATGATTCTATACGGTTATGAAAACATTCTAGGATTAATATCACACTATAACTTATTAATAGCTAGCAAACAGTTCAAACTATAAACAGAGAGAGGATTTTCCCCGTGGCTTAATGACGCTCAGGGTCTATATGCTATTTTCCCAGCAGAGTGGGCTGAAAACTGTTTCTGCTCTGTGGCAGAGACAAAAGATATTGCAGAGGCATTAGAGCATTCACTTACAATTCTTATTAATTATCAGTCACCCTCTGGGGCTACGTCACAGCCTATTACTAGTGTCCAAACTTCAGGGGAGTCTTTGCCCATGGACCTTGAGGCTGGAACCCTCTCAGCTTGTGGGGAAAGGATGAATCTCTGACCTTGTTCTCCAGGTGAAGGATGCAATCTCTGCCCTTGTCTCCTAGCTTCTTCTGGATGCACTGTCCAGGAATTCTTAGCTGGCAGGACCTCAGGTGCAGAGAAGGATGTCGTGCTGTCTCAGCATGACGTAACACTGGTTAGCAGGCCAATTGCATGCAGACAAGTGGAGTCTGCTGCCTGGTAACTCAGCAGCAGTGGCGCTTACCAGGCAATGATAAGGCAGCTGGCATATAATAGGGTGCATGGCTGGCTGGGAGACTATGGGCTCCACATATATGTAGGCAGACTTGAGTGAGCTCTGCAAGTGAGTATGCAGGCAGGGGAGTCTGAGCGATTTTCCAGTGTATCCCTATTTATTGAATATGGGCTCAAGATTAATGGCCCCTTGGCCACTAGAATGACCAGCAGGTTGGCAGTCAGCCAAACCTTAGCGTAATGGGCCTGGACTTTCTCCAAATATGGGAATCACATGGGCCTCACATTAGGCAGACATGATCTGGGCAGGTGGGGGCTTACACAACATGTTTACAACCACCTTATACAACCAGGGGTCCTGAGTGCCAGACTTTGTGTCCCCAGGTCTGGTGTGGCCCTTTGTGCTCGTTATGTGTTTACCTCTAGTTTGGGCAGAAAAACATATCCAGACAAGTCAAGGCATAAATAAACCTATTTTTGGGCCTACAGGCCCTCCACACCCTACATGTCACATCAGGAACCCTAACTGCTCTACCATGCAGCACATTGAAGTCACCTGTAGACCCATTGGCTTGCCTGCTGCTACCTGACACATCTTTGCTAAACTGACCAGTTGAATTAGAAGCATCAAACTTTTTTGTATCATCAAGTGAACATAATATATGAAACAAGAAAACAACCATCAATTCATCAAGGTATGTATCTGTGGTGGTTTGGAAAAAAGACACTTCCTAGAAACAAAGCAGGCAGTAACTGGAATTACAGAGTCCATGGGCTGAGGGGAATCTCATGAGGTTTAATAAGGCAAAGTGCAAGGTCTTGTACCTGGGTCAGGGTAATCCTTGATATCAGTACCGGCTGGGGGACTATTACATTGAGAACATCCATGCAAAAAAGGACTTGGGGGTACTGGTGGATAAGAAGCTGGACATGAACCAAAACTACATTTCCAGCCCAGAAGGCAAATTGCATCCTGGGCTTTATCACAAGAAGTGCAGCCACCAGGTCAAGAGATGTAATTCTGCCAGTCTGGTCTGGTCTGGTCTGGGAAGGCCTCACTTGGAATACTGTGTGCAGCTCTGGGGCCCCCAATACAAGAGAGACATGATCTTGCTGGAAGGGGTCCAGAGGAGGGTAACAAAAATGATCAGAAGTCTGGAACACCTCTCCTGTGAAGATAGGCTATAAGAATTTGGTCTGTTCAACTCAGAGAATAGAAGGCTCTGGGGAGACCTTATTACTGCATTTCAGTATCTGAAGGAAACCTAGAGCAGTGCTAGGGAAGGACTGCTTAGAAAAGCTTGTAGCAACAGGATGAAGAGCAAGGGTTTTAAGCAGGAGCAAGGTGGATTGATGTTGGATGTAAGGAGGAAGTATTTTACAATGAGAGTGATAAAATGCTGGAACAGGATGCCCAGGCATGTGGTTGAGGCCCTGTCCCTGGAGGCATTCAAGATCAGATTTGATGTGGCCCTGGGCAGCCACACCTAGTTGGAGGTGTCCTTGCTTACTTCAGGGGTATTGGACAAAATGATCCTTGAGGGTCCCTCCAAGAACAGATGCCACCTGTGAGTCACAGAAATGTTTGGGTTGTAAGGGATTTTTAAATGCTATCTAGTCCAATCTCCATCAGGTAGGGCCTCAGGCAAGTATGACCAATTTCCACATGAAAAAAATGGGAAAATTTGAAACAATTTGGAAATTAATAGAACCTGTTCATCACAGTGGGCCACAGGAAATAAAAAACCCAGATCCAATCAAAAGAATATATAGTGCAACTAAACTCTCTACAACCACTTCACCAACAGTCTCATATACACTCTACAACCTTAGGAATTCATTGTGTTATACCATCATGTCCCCACTATCACTTTGCTTTCAGTTTTCCTCATTCACTACATCTTTCCTCTAATGTACATATAGTTTCCACTTCTTTTTCTATGCACTAGAATATGTATTTGGTTTGATGCTACACATATGCTACTTGAGTGAGCTGAAAGGCCAGCTGAGAGGCCAAACAATCTTTTGAATTCATGTTGTGACCTTTTACCATTTTAAGGATGTTGACATGATCCACTGGCTCTCAAGTGACCACAACTCAACTTCCTAACAATAGAGTATTGCTGTGTTCTTTAAATTTTATCTTTCCATTTTTATGTAGTTGAAACTGGCCAAAATTCTAAATTATTTCACTGAAGAACAAATCGCTAGATAACATGACTAAATAATCCTTATTTTGTTAAGAAGTCTCATTAAAAAATGTAAAGTGAGCATGAGACAAGATATACCTGACCCCTAAGAGAGAATTAAAGAGAAACATTTATCGTCCTTTGAAAGAGAAGAAAAAGAAAAGTACACACACACAAAAGACATTAAAAGATATTGAGGAAAACACTGTAACCTAAATGGAGATATGGATAGAGTTTTCCGGTGAAATTTTGACTTTTCAGATACTCCAGATGGATCCTGAGAAATGTCAAAGCAAAGTAGGAAAAGTGAGCCAGCTGATTTATAGGCTAGCTAACAGTCTTTTTGAGCTATTGTGGCATTGTAACTGTCAAAGGTCTAAGATCAAGCATCTGAAAGAGTGAAAGGAATCACAGCTAAAGCACTATATCTAAAGTCTCTCAACCTTGGAAGCAGCTGTAGCTACAACAGTGCCTCAGGAGAATGGCTAGCACAAGTGAAAGACAGCAAACTATATTTATATTAAGAATCATGTGCTAGTTTGAAGCAGGCTAGAATGCTTTGGTGAGAAGAACTAAATTACAGGCTGTAAAAGGAAAACAATAGTGATGTTTACTTCACTCACAGGCTTGCTGAGATATATGGGAACAAGAAATAAAAACATTAGACAACACACTCAGCACCACTCTCGTTTGGGCTGCTGACTGAGCTTCATCTCTCTAACCTCACCCTCCATTTTGGGCTAACCCACTTTGTTTCTTAACCTCTGGCCGAACCACTATTCTTCCTTGTGACTGGGGTAAGGTTGAGAGAGGTAGGGGGAAGGTGAAGGGGTGGTTGAGAGCCCCTCCTGGGGACTCAGGTTTCTGGGAGCGCTGGTATGTTTCTGTATTACATTTTATCTTATGTATTTCTGTATATAACTGTACATACTGTAAATATCTGCTTGCATATTGTGCCAGCTGTAAAAAAATAAGCTTCAATCATATTTCCAGAGCCAGTTGAGTCTAGTCTGGGTGATTTCTAAAGTGGAGGGGGGGTGTGGGGTGTGGGGAACACCCAAATTGTTGCACATGTCATGTCAGAAAGAGGGATATTTTTACCCAGAAAAAGAGCTGCTGGCTCTGCTGCTTTCAATGCTGGAATTCCATCTGCCCTTCAGACACAAGAGGATTAGGAAGTCTGATTCAAAACATTACACAAAAACCATGGAGAAATCTTTCCTTAGTGCGTGCTTAAGTAAATGAGCATACTCTGCTGGGAAAAATAGATTTCTCCCAAGGAAGGACTTCAGCTCACTGAGTAACAGACTTGTAGAAGAGACAGCCTTTGTTTATGTCACCTGGTGATTTTCACCCCAGTTTTGAGATCAGAGCACATAAAGAATGAAAAGATATCTGTGAAAAAACAGTAATTGATTATAACAAGAGGTGAAAATGAGAAGATGTTTCATTTTTCTGATTTCTACTATAAAATAGGTGCACTGCAAGAGACTAACCAACCAACCTACCAAAAATATCTAACAACTCAATCACCAACTCAAACACTGGTCTATTTCAAAATTGATATTGTAGTTATGTATATTAATTTTGTGTGATAATATAAAATATTATTTATTAATATCCTAGATTGGGGAAATCCTGTATGATTAATTTTGGTTTTCAGCTGACAATAAGGTGTTGCACACAGGGTATTTATAAACACGGAATTAAACAGTTTAAACAATCAGAATTTGGAAAATAGGAACATGAAAACAGGAAAATTCTATCTATGCTTATAGAGCCTTAGCATTAACTCTAGCATATGCACTCATGATTTATTGATCCCTGAGTAAGTTTCCTGTACAAAGACACTTCCAAAAACTGCAATTATGATCTGAAGGGTTGTTGTGGTAGGCCTCATGGGCCCGAAATGGGCTTATACATGTACTGGCTTGCCCAGGCATGCTTTTCTGCTCTCCCTCCTTCTGTTTTGGGGAGAAGCAACTGTGGGAAAGAAGGCAAAGAACCTGGAGTCTCTTAGTCTAAGGACTCTGGCCTGCCCAGACTTGTTTACATCCTGTGGTAAACAATATACACATGCTGAGCTTGTGCCTACCTTGTGCAAGGCCTATACTTTTGCCAAATTTGGGTAAAGCAAGCCTATGGCTTGACCTATTATGGTCCAACTTGGATAACTGCCATTCTGATTGGCTATTTGTGTCCATTAGAATCACACAATCATAGAATCAACCGGGTTGGAAGAGACCTCCAAGGTCATCCAGTCCTATCCAGTCAAGTAGACCATAGTACTAAGTGCTTCATCCTGATGAAAGAGTTATGCAGGTGGACACAACGTCCTCTGCATTGTATGCATGCCTGCTGTTGCCTGCTGCTATTGCTTACTGCCTCAGTGTATCCTGAATTGCCTGGAGACTGCCTGCCTTGAGTTTACCAGGAGCCGGCTTTAAATGCCTCCACGTGATCAGCCTGCATAGCCAACATGACATTGTGCTGAGACTGCACATCACAAGAAATGCTGCCTACACTTGAAAGTCTCCTGACAAGATTTGGACTCCTGGATACACAGATTTTCCAGAGGATCAGGTCAGAGATTGTCTGCCTCCTTTCTCCAAAAGTCTGAGAAGAATCAGAAGTCTCCATGGCTGACAAGACAGTAACAGAATTTCCTGAAAGTGTGTGGGTACTGTTTGAAGCTGTAGCTAGGCCCACAAGTCAGGAAATAATATTTTGTGAGTAAATACTTATAGCCTTTTCTAATTTGCCATAGCCTTCTGCCAAGAAGAGCACTTTGAGTCCATCTAGTGGGCAAGCATTATTGACTGCAAGCGGTATATATATTGACCACAGAAACCTTCTCTTCCAGTTCAGTCAATGTTTATATTTTTGCTGGTTATTTCTAGATACTATGT
This sequence comes from Pogoniulus pusillus, assembly GCF_015220805.1. NCBI lineage: Eukaryota > Metazoa > Chordata > Aves > Piciformes > Lybiidae > Pogoniulus > Pogoniulus pusillus. The sequence goes on along the minus strand of NC_087309.1, from coordinate 60,885,545 downwards.
TGTTATCTGTATAAAGTTTCCACAACCATGTGAAGAACCAATTATTATTAAAATTAATGGTTGGGGATGGTGAGAGTTTTGAATATCAAAAATAATAAGCAATATTAATTTTGGAAAAATATCATCTTGCATTGTTTTCCCCTTCATAACAAGGGTAAAAACACAAAATATATTCCATGCAGAGGGAAGAAAAGAAGAACCTTGATGCAAGGTGCAAATATGTGGCTGCTGTGAACATTCCTTTCTGCAGGCAGGACCCAGCTAAACCATCCATTAATGGGCCTCAGCATGGCTGGAGAGATGCTGTGGGAAAGGTATTTTCAAATTGTTCCCCCTTTTGTTGTGGAGGGACCATAGGCCCAAATAGGCTTATACATGCCTTGCCTTGCCTAGTCATGTTTTTCTGCCAGTGGTAAACACATTAAAGGGGCATAACAAACCTGGTGCCATAAAGTCTGGCCTGCCCAGGGCCCCTGATTGTGTAACATGGTTGTATAAGCCCATGCACCTAGCTTATGGCCCACCGGCAGCAGGGCAAATGCTATCCCCATATTTGGGAGGTCCAGGCTTGTGGACCCTGCCTATTATGGTAAGGTTTGGCTAACTGCCAACCTGATTTGTCATTCTGGTGGCTAAAGCGCTGTCAATCTCTGCCCACATTTGAAAAATAGGGGTACACAGGTAAACAACGTGCTCTTGCTTTTGCTTTTTCCTTATGCCTGCCTGCCTACCTGCCTGCAGGTGGAGGGACTGTAGGCCTGAAAAGAGGCTTGTTTATGCCTTGCCTTGCCTGGACATGTTTTTCTGCCAGGACCTCTGGTTGTAAACAGGTTGTGTAAGCCACACACACCCAGCTCGTGTCTCCCTGGGGTAAGCCCACATGATCTCCATATTTGGGGAAAGTCCAGGCAAGTGCCTTTTGCCTATTATGGTAAGGTTTGGCTGACTGCCAACCTGATTGGTCACTCTAGTGGCCAAATGGCCCATTAATCTCAGCCTACATTCAATAAATAGAGGTGCACAGGTAAACAAAGTGCTCAGCTCGGACCCTCAGGCACAGAACCTGTGTAGCTCAGTCGCTCTGAACCTCACTTGCAGCTCAGACCCCTGCACAGCTCAGCCACTCAGATCCCGGCTCAGATGCCATTTCTTACACTCGGAGCCTCACTCACAGCTCACCTGTCTGCATACCTTTCTTGCAGAGCTTACATAAGCCTGCCTATATATATATATTTATGAGGAGCATATAGTCTCCACCCACTGTGCACATCTGCATGTCACTGTGTTATTAGGACCAGATCCTGTATTGCTTTTACCTATGGAGCTCAGACTCCCAGCAGCTGCACACACTTTCATGGCCGCTGCCTATCTTTGCCTGGTAAGCGTGCCACTGCTGCTGAGATAACCAGGAAGCAGACTCTGAATTGTCTGCACACACACACCCGTTCTGCTAGCCATGAATAACCATGCCAGGGACAGCAGGATATTCTCTTCCTATACCTGAGATCCTGCCAGATGAGGATTCCTGGACACAGCATCCAGAAGAAACCAGCAGTACAAAGGCAGATGCTTCATCCTTACCAGGAGAAAAGGTCAGAGACCATCATTTCCCCAGAAGTTGGGAAGGTTCATCCTTTCCCCTCAAGCTGGGAGGATTCCATCCTCAGAGAGTCCATGGGCAGAGATCCCCTGAAGTCTGAACACTGGCATAGGCTGTGACATAGCTTCAGAGGGCAATTATTGACTAATTAGAGTTGTGAGTAAAAGCTTTAATACCTCTGTAATATAAGTTGCCTCTGCCATAGAGTAGAATCACTTGCAGCCTGCCCTGCTGGGCAAATAGCATATAGACCCCAAATGGTATTTGCTGCTGGGAAACTCCTCTCTCTGTTTATAGTTTGAATGTTTGCTAGTGATTAATAAGTTCCTGTACATATTTTATTCTAGAATGTTTTCATAACTGTGTAACAAATATTAGTATTAATATGCAGTGGTTGGGGGCAGCGAGAGTCCAGAATATTGATTTTAATAAATATATATTTTTATATAAAATTATCTCACCCCAATTAATTTCTCCCCTCTGCCATATCAGGTGTAGGTTGTGAGAATCCCCCTCTTCCACACCACTCTAATGTCTGCTTGCTTGCTTTGCTGCTATTTGACTGTGCTATCTACTTTATTCTATGGAGAGTCACGTAGCCAGCCATGCACACCTGCATGCCACTGTAGTGAATTACCAGGGATAGATCTTGTACTGCCTGCTTCTATGGAGCTCAGTTTCCTGTGCAGCCATGCACCGTATTGCACTCCCACTGCCTTATCGCTGCCTGGTAGGCTCCACTGCTATGAGTTACCAGGAGGAGACCCTTGATTGCCTGCATGCAATCAGCCCCTAGGGCCAGTGTGACACTGTGCTGAGACTGCATGGCATTGTACACCTTCTGTACCTGAAGGTCCTGCCAGAAGAAGCCAAGAGAACAAGGTCAGAGACTGTCCTTTCCCCCTGAAGCTGGGAGAATTCCAGCCTTGACATCCATGGGCAGAATTACCTGCTTTAATGCCTCTGTAATTTCTATTACCTCCTGCTATTGCAGAAGAAGCTTCATCCCAGCTAGTGGGCAAGCAGCATATTGACCCCAGGTGGCACTTGGCCGCAGGGAAATTCCTCTCTCTGTTTATAGTTTGAATGTTTGCTAGTTTGATATGATTCCTGAAATGTCTTCCATAACCATGTAAGATCCAAAATAGTATTAAAATTCAGTGGTTGGGGGTGACGAGAGTTCAGAATATTGAAAATAATAAATTATATATTATTATAGAATATCTTCTTGCACCAGTTAGTTTCTCCTCTCCGCAGCACTATTAAACACACCTTTTGAAAATTAAGTTGTCAAATAGGCACGTGCATCACTTGTTTTAGCCAATGAATTCAAAGTTTTGTGCCTTGTGTGACTACATCTGCATGTGGAGGGACTGCACAAGGCACCTGACACCTGGTGCTTGCTACTAGATCTCAGGGCAGCTTTGCCAAGGCACATTGTTTACTCTGCTCATCAACTCAGCACCTGGACCCTGATATGGGAGGAGAAGAGGAGCAACCAAAATCAGTCTGACAGAATTTCTGCACTGCCATGGTCATACAAGAAAGTCATTAAGTGTATCTGAGACAAGATATATCTAGAGCAAAAAGATTGAGGAAGCAAAAAACAAGAAAGAGTGTTATGCGATTTGAGACAGTTATCATGGCTTTACCAAGGGCACTTCCTGCCAACACGGGCTAGTGGCCTCCTGTGATGGAAGATATACAACAGTGAGCAAGGGAATAGCTGTGGATGTCATTTATTTTGTTCTTCTGTAAGGCCTTTGAAATGGGGTCTTATAACAATATTCTCTGCAAACTGGAGACACATGGATTTTATGGATAGATTAGAGACTGGTGATCAATATCATATCCAGATGGAGATCAATGACATGTGGTGTCATCCAGGGGCCACACTGGGACCAGTATGGTTAATATTTTTATCAGTTACAGATGCTAGGACTGAATACATCTGTGCTAGTTTGAATCAGGGTAGAGTGTTTTGTTGAGAAGAACTAGAGTATAGGCTGTGAAAGGAAAACAATGGTGATGTCTACTTCCCTCAGAGTCTTGCTGAAGAAGAAATGAAAACACTAGATAACACTCTCGCCATTTTGTCTCACACTCTGCCTTGGACTTCTGATTGAGCTGCATCTCCCTAACCTCACCTTCCATTTGGACTGGCCCACCTTTGCTTCATAATCTCTTGGCTGAACCTCCAATCTTCTTTAGGACTGAGGTAAGGTTGAGAGGGGCAGGGGGAAGGTGAGGCCATTTTGGCTGCAGAGCTGATTGAGAGAGCACTGCGGGCACTGCTGATAAGCTCGGATTTTCTGCTCTGTTCTGCTGCTCCACTGTTCCAGGGGACCTTCAGGTAGGCAGGGGGGACAGCAGGGCTGTTGTCCCACGGGATTGAGTGGGGCTGTGAGGAGGGCTCGTGATGTCAGCCGTGGGAAGTTTAAATCCCTGCCAGGTGCTGGGTGCGCTGCCATTTTGGCTGCAGAGCCAGGTCTCCTGCAGCTGGGAGCTTTTTTTTTTTTTTTTTTTTTTTTTTTTTTTTTTTTTTTTTTTTTTTTGTTTCTGACTGTCAATAACACTGTGCACCATGCCTGTCACTCGCACTATGAAAGGCAGGAAAAGCATGTGCACGCAGACAGACTTGACCCAGGAACACACAGGAGTCCAGGCTACTGGCTGCAGGGAGTGATGGAGCCTCTCACTTGCTGCAGAAGGAGAAGGGGTGAACAATAGCACCAGGTGTGAGCAGGTGAACTTTCTCCTCACCTTGGTGGCAGAATTGAAAGATGAAGTGGCTGAGCTGAAGGACGAAGTATCCAGGCTCAGGTCAATAAGGGAGAATGAAAGGGAGCTGGATCTGTGGGAGCAGACACTGCAGATCGCCCCTGCTAAGGAAACTGCCCCTGGAAACAGTGAGGGATGGGTATAGATCCCTGTCAGGGGTAGTAAGGGAAATCCACCCTGTCCCTCTCCTCCTTTTCCTCTGCCCTTGCACAACAAGTATGAGGCCCTGCATGCAGAGGGCAGGGAGGATGAGAGCGCTGAGGAGCATCCAACTGTGATGATGCCTAGGATGGAGCAGTCCCCACCAACTGCGGTGACTAACTCCACAAAAAAACAAAAAAAAGAGAAGGGTCATAGTTGTTGGGGACTCGGTCTTGAGTGGGACAGAGGGACCCATTTGTCATCCTGACCCGTCTCACAGGGAGGTCTGCTCCCTTCCTGGTGCCCGGGTTAGGGACATCGCCAGGAGACTCCCAAACCTAATCCAGCTCTCATACCATTACCCCTTGCTGGTAATACAGGCTGGCAGGGATGAAATTGAGAAGGGCACCAGGGCAATTAAGAAAGAATTTAAGGCCCTGGGGAAACTGATAGATGGGGCAGGAGCACAGGTGGTGTTCTGCTCAGTTCCCTCTGTTGCAAAGTGAGTTCACAGAGAGGAACAACAGAACCCATGCCATCAACAAATGGCTCAAGGGATGGTGCGAGCGGCAACACTTTGGGTTCTTTGACCATGGGTTAACTTTTACTGCGCTGGACCTGCTTGATCCTGATGGGGTGCAGTTGTCTAGGAGGGGCAGGAGAGTCCTGGCACTGGAGTTGGCAGGGGTCATTAGGTGGGCTTTAAACTAGGTCCGAAGGGGGTGGGTGAGACAATTGCTCTCTCTGAGAAGGAGAGAGTGGGAAGGAAACTAGGGTCACTTGAAGAATCGAGAGCCCAGCTGAAGTGCATCTACACCAATGCACGCAGCTTGGGTAACAAGCAGTAGGAACTGGAACTCCTGGTCCACCAGGGTGACTATGATATAGTCGCCATTTCAGAAAATTGGTGGGATGACAGGCACGACTGGGCTGCTATACTGGGGGATACAACATCCTCAGGAGAGATAGGCAAGGGAGAAGAGGAGGAGGGGTGGCTCTGTATATTAGGGAGTCACTTCTTGCCACAGAGCTTGAGGTGAGGGACGAAGGGATTGAGAGCTTGTGGGTTAAAATCAGAGGGAGTACTAACAAATCTGACATCCTGGTTGGAGTCTGTTATAGACCACCCAACCAGGATGAGGAAACAGATGAGATGCTTCATGACCCAGCTGTTAAGTGGGCCTACTAGGGGTCAAGCTCAGCTTGACCTGCTGTTCTCCAACAGAGAAGGGCTAGTGGGAGATGTGACAGTGGGAGGCTGCCTAGGGTATAGTGATCATGAGATAGTGGGGTTTTCAATATGCAGGGAGATAGGGAGGAACTATAACAGAAGCCACACCTTGGACTTTCGGAGGGCAAACTTCGGTTTGCTCAAGAAACTTATTTGCAAAGTGCCCTGGGCAGCAGTCCTTGAGAACAAAGGGGTCCAGGATGGTTGGACGTACTTTAAGCAGGAGCTCTTGAAGGCACAGGAGCTGGCAGTTCCCATGTGTCGAAAGACAAGCCGGTGGGGAAGGCGACCAGCCTGGATGAGTAAACAGCTCTTGAAGGAATTAGGGGAAAAAAAGAGGGTGTATCACCTCTGGAAGGAGGGGAAGGCTTCTCCTAACATGTTTAAGGATGTAGTCAGATTATGTAGGAGAAAAATTAGAGAGGCTAAGGCCCAGCTAGAACTTAGACTGGCCACCTCTGTGAAGGATAATAGAAAGCACTTTTATAAATTTATCAATTCTAAAAAGAAGGGCAAGAAGAGCCTCCACTCCTTACTGGACCTGGAGGGGAACATTATAACTGATGACGAAGAAAAGGTTGAGGTCCTGAATGCCTTCTTCACCTCAGTTTTCAACAGTAAGGAGGGAGGAGGAGACAAGTGGCCTCTTGAACTGGGGGATGGGGTCAGGGAGCGGTGTGTTACCCTGGAAATTCATGAGGAGTTAGTTCAGGACCTGCTGAGCCACCTGGACACCCACAAGTCCATGGGACCAGATGGGATCCATCCTAGGGTGCTGAGAGAGCTGGCAGCTGAGCTGGCCAAGCCACTCTCCATCATTTTCCAGCAGTCCTGGCTCACTGGAGAGGTCCCACGAGACTGGAAACTGGCCAATATGATCCCCATCCACAAGAAGGGTCAGATGAAGGAACCCAGGAACTATAGACCCCTGAGTCTGACCTCAGTGCCAGGAAAATTGATAGAGCAGGTTATTTTGGGGGTGATAAGAGCACACCTGAGGGATGGCCAAGGGCTCAGGTCTAGCCAACATGGATTTAGGAAGGGCAGATCCTGCCTCTCCAACCTGGAGAGATGGGCAGAGTCCAATGGGATGGCATTCAATAGCTCCAAGTGCAGGGTGCTGCACTTTGGCCACAACAACCCCATGCAGAGATACAGGCTGGGGTCAGAGTGGCTGGAGAGCAGCCAGACAGAGAGGGACCTGGGAGTGCTCATTGATACCCACCTGAACATGAGCCAGCAGTGTGCCCAGGTGGCCAAGAGAGCCAGTGGCATCCTGGCCTGCATCAGGAATGGTGTGGTCAGCAGGAGCAGGGAGGTCATTCTGCCCCTGTATGCTGCACTGGTTAGACCACATCTTGAGTACTGCGTTCAGTTCTGGGCCCCCCAGTTTAGGAGGGACATTGAGATGCTTGAGCGTGTCCAGAGAAGGGTTGACGAGGCTGCTGAGAGGCCTTGAGCACAGGCCTTACGAGGAGAGGCTGAGGGAGCTGGGATTGTTTAGCCTGGAGAAGAGGAGGCTCAGGGGTGACCTTATTGCTGTCTACAACTACCTGAGAGGTGGTTGTGGCCAGGAGGAGGTTGCTCTCTTCTCTCAGGTGGCCAGTGCCAGAACGAGAGGACACAGCCTCAGGCTACACCAGGGGAAATTTAGGCTTGAGGTGAGGAGAAAGTTCTTCACTGAGAGAGTCATTGGCTACTGGAATGGGCTGCCTGGGGAGGTGGTGGAGTCGCTGTCCCTGGGGCTGTTCAAGGTAAGATTGGACGTGGCACTTGGTGCCATGGTCTAGCCTTGAGAATTTTGGTAAAGGGTTGGACTTGATGATCTATGAGGTCTCTTCCAATGTTGGTGATACTGTGATACTCTGATACTCTGATACTCTGAGGGGTGGTTGAGAGCCTCTTCTGGGCACTTATGTTTCTGGGAGAGGAGCTGTGTTTCTTTATTATCTTTTATGTTGTATATTTCTGTATATAACTGCATATATTGCAAATATCTGCTTGTATATTGTGCTAGCTGTACATAAATAGCTTCATTTATATTCCCAGAGCCGGCTGAGTCTAGTCTGGGTATTTCTAAAGTTTGGGGGGGCAGGGAACACCGAAACCATCACATATATTTATTTGGCTCCCCCAACATGGGGCAAATTCATTTGGACTGATTGTTAATTAACACTGGAAATCAAAATGAAGCTAATGAAGCAGCTGTTTTACTTGATGGGGGCTATTGTGTGGCCTGTTTTCTGTTTTTTTGTTTTTGGGTTTTTTTTTTTTTTTTGCGTACAATTGGATCAAAGCCCAGATTGTTTATTTCTTTCTTGATGGAGCTTTTAAGAAGGTCAAAGCTATAGTCACAACCATTTTCTGGTCCTCGGGTGATCTCATTCTTGGGTATGCTGGTTTTAATGTCACTGAAAACTTTACTAGTAATATTACAGGGATATTTATCAATAATATTGCAGGCCCTGAAAATGCTTCTGTTTTATCCACTGCACTTATGAAAATTATATTACCTACAAGTCAGGCAGACCCTTGTTCAGAATTTTATTCACATCAGACTGTGGTATTTTTGTCAGGTGTGGATTTATGTCTTGTAATTTTGATTGTCATATTAATCCTGGCACTATGTAAGAAAAATTCAAGTGCAATGCCTGTAAGAACTAGGAAGGTCTCTGTGTCCAAAACGAAACGGACAGTTTCACAAAAACTAAGCGATCCAAACCAAAACAAAGATAACTCAGGTGTACAGAGAGGAACACCAACTCCTTCCCAGCAAGATTCAGCGACAGGTAGCACTGCACCTCCCTCTCCAGATTCTGGGAACGCTGCCAATACTCCTAGCGGGAATTATAACACAGCAGGATTGGCAGGTGTCCCAGGAGCACAGGCAAATGATCACAGCCAGAATGTTCCCTTGACTAATAACACTAGTAACACTAACTCAGCCAGTTCAAATCCCCAGCCAGCAGACAACTGTTGGGGTACGGAGGCTGGCGAGAGGCAAGATCGGGGTACTGACGACTTGAGCTTCTAGGCATCAGTACATCAGAACCATTTATTAAGGCAATACAATGGCTTATATAGTGCCTCAGAGGAGGTGTGCACAACCAGCCTGGGGCTGGCAGAAGTGGACGGTACAGATTGGCCCCAAGGCACGTGCAGGGCAGAGATAGGTTAGCTTGCGGTAAACACCCTGAGGCTCCCATCCAGGGGGGCTGGCCGGGGTCAGCCCCCTGGGGCTGTGTCCGCCCCAGGGGCTGGCAGATTCCACCCCCTGGCAGCTGTGCGTGGGTTGCTCATAGTTCTCAGCCTAGGCCCCTGGGAGCCTGTGAGGCTCCAAGGAAACTTCTCATCACAGGGTCTGATGTTTACATTCCATACCTTGTTGCAGGAGAAAGCTTCCCACAGACAACCAGAACCCTTCTAGCTCTAAGGCAGATCTAAACTCACAGGCCTCAAGCCAGACCCCCAATGATTCAAACCCTCCAGTAGACACATCAAAGTCTGTCGCTGTGCAGACTGTTTTGGCACCTGCTAAAGCAGAAGCCAAGACACAACATTTGACAAAGTGTGATTCAAAGGAGGATGTAAAAGAGGGGACCTCTGGTGAGCAAGAGGAGGAAGAGGAGACATATAGTCTTTGGGACTTTGCGAACATGCTCAGATCCCAGTACTCTGATGAGAAGAGCACTGTGAGGTTGGCTGCCAAGAAATACCTAGCAAGTTATCTTGGTAAGGTTAGCTTCTGGACACACCTTCTGTTGGCTGTGGCTATGAGATATCCTTCCTGAGATGATCTGCCATCGGCTGCCAAGAAGTGGAACACCACTGAGCAGGGAATTAAGCTTCTGAAGGAGTTTGCTGTGGAGGAAGTGCTCTATGGAGATCATGGCATACATGAGCCTGATGACATTCCTCTTGGAACAGGTCTCATGAAGAAGCTGATTAAGCTTGCTCCTTCATCCTATGCTAACATCTTGGCCAGCAAGTTCCTACCTAGGAATGATAATGGAAGGTGTTTCATTATTGGTGAATTCACTGACCAGCTCAGGCAGGTGGAGGACAGCTTGTCACATTCTGCTATAATCTGTGCCATAAAAACTCTAGGTACAGAGATAAAAGATGGCATTAAAGATATCATTAAGGATGGCATCAAAGACAGTATGAAAGAACTGAAAGAGGGTCTCAGAAACATTTCCAACCTGGTAAAAGATACCTTCCTTTCGTCATCTGAATGGGTGTACGTTTCTGCCATCAGGAACAGATGCTCACCTCCTGCAAGGTAATTCCAGCCCAGGAGGAGATAAATTCCACCTAGACAGCAGCAATCACATGCGTCACTGTGGATAATTCTGCGTGACACATACGGTGAGAACATGAACAAACGGGATGGTAAACCTACTTCAGCTCTTTCAAAGAGAGTCAGGGAACTGCAGAGTGGCAGAAACAGAGGCATTGTAGCCAATGTCAGAAAAGTAGCTGTCACTTCTTCAGATAATGAGAGCAACTGCAATTATTCCAATAGTTGCAATTCCTCTCACAACAACACCACCAAACATTGTGTACACCCTACATGCCATGTTCAGCATTAGGGGTGACCTGCCTCCAGCCAGGAGGAGGAAAGGGATAGTGGAGAAACCCAAATCTATTGGAATGTATTCATTAGGTGTCCTGGCAGTTCAAAAGTTCAGAAATACAGGGCTGTAGTTGACACAGGTGCTCAGTGTACTTTGTTGCCATCTAATTGCAAAGGGACAGAGTCCATATCTATTTTTGGAATCACTGGTGGATCTCAAGAGTTAACTAAGGTACAGGCTGAGATCAGTTTAACTGGTAAAGAGTTGAAGAAACATACTCTTGTAACTGGTCCTGATGCACCTTGCATTCTGGGAATTGACTTTTTGAGACAAGGTTGTTTCAAAGATCCTAAGGGTCATAAATGGGCTTTTGGAATAGCATCTGTAGAGATTGAGGATAGTAAATTGAAATTGTCCATTAGACCTGAACTTTCTGATGAATCTGCCGTTGTGAGACATCATGACACAGAGGATCTGGAAGTGCCAATTGCAACTCAAACTGTTCACCACAGGCAGTACAGAGCTAGCCGTGACTCTTTGTTGCCCATTCATCAGCTGATTCATCAATTGGAGAGTCAGGCTGTCATCGAGAAAGCTCATTCACATTTCAACAGTCCCATCTGGCCTGTGCACAAAGCTAATGGCAATTGGAGACTCACAGTTGATTTTTGTGCCCTCAACAAGGTGACTCCACCCATGAGCGCAGCTGTGCCAGACATGCTGGAACTCCAGTATGAGCTGCAATCAAAGGAGGCTAAATGGTATGCAACCATAGACATTGCTAATGCTTTCTTCTCTATTCCCATAGCAAAGGAGTGCAGGCCTCAGTTTGCATTCACCTGGAGAGGAAACCAGTACCAGTTCAATCGTTTGCCTCAGGGGTGGAAACACAGCTCAACCATCTGTCACTCAGTCATCCACAATGCACTGGAGAAAGATAAATCTCTAGAGCACATAAAATTTATCAATGACATAATTGTGTGGGGCCAAACTGCTGAGGAAGTCTGTGAGAAAGGTAACAAAATCATTGACATTCTGTAGCAAACAGGTTTTGCCTTTAAGAGAGACAAGGTCAAAGGACCTGCCAGAGAAATTCAGTTTCTGGGAGTACGACGACAGGATGGTCGCCGTCATATTCCACAGCATGTATCACAGCATCACAGTATCACAGAATCACCAAGATTGGAAGAGACCTCACAGATCATCAAGTCTAACCCTTTACCACAGAGCTCAAGGCTAGACCATGGCACCAAGTGCCACGTCCAACCTTGCCTTGAACTGCCCCAGGGACAGCTACTCTACTACCCCCCCAGGCAGCCCATTCCAGTAGCCAATGACTCTCTCAGTGAAAAACCTTCTCCTCACCTCAAGCCTAAATTTCTCCTGGTGCAGTTTGAGGCTGTGTCCCCTCGTTCTGGCACTGGCCACCTGAGAGAAGAGAGCAACCTCCCCCTGGCCACAACCACCCTTCAGGTAGTTGCAGACAGCAATAAGGTCACCCCTGAGCCTCCTCTTCTCCAGGTTAAACAATCCCAGCTCCCTCAGCCTCTCCTCGTAGGGCCTGTGCTCGAAACCTCTCACCAGCCTTGTCGCCTTTCTCTGGACACACTCAAGCATCTCATTGTCCCTTCTAAACTGGAGGGCCCAGAACTGAATGCAGTACTCAAGATGTGGTCTAACCAGTGCAGCGTAGAGGGGTAGAATGACCTCCCTGCTCCTGCTGACCACACCATTCCTGATGCAACAAAGTCTCCACCCTGGCAGTTCCCACAAGTAAGAAGGACACACTTTCTTTCCTTGGTGTGGTGGGATTTTGGAGACTACACATTCCTGGTTTCAGTCAGATTGTCAAACCTCTGCATGATGTGACTTGTAAGAGAAACAATTTCGAGTGAGGACCTGAACAACAAGCAGCCTTTGATCAGATCAAGTGAGAAGTAGTCCATGCAGTGGGCTTGGGACCTGTGCAATCTGGTCCGGACATTAAGAACTTTCTGTATACGGCTGCCAGTGACAATGATCCAACTTGGAGTCTTTGCGTAGGGCTCCAAATGAGACACGTGGTCCTCCACTTGGTTTCTGGGTTCATAGCTACAGAGGTTCAGAGGGAAATCACACTGCAACAGAGAAAGAAATACTAGCAGCCTACGAAGGAGTGAAAGCAGCTTCTGAAGCGATTAGAACTGAGTCACAATTGCTTCTAGCTCCTGAATTGCCAGTTCTGAACTGGATGATCGAAGGCAAAGGTTCATCACCGCATCATGCCACAGATGTAACCTGGTCTAAATGGATGGCTTTGATAACCCAAAGAGCATGAATGGGTAATCTCGATTGACCTGATCTGGTGGATGTGATCACCAACTGGCCGGAAGGCACAGACTGTATCAACCCTCCAGAGGAGAAAATAACTTGTGCTGAGGAAGCTCCTCCCTATGGTGATCTCTCTGATCAGGAAAAGAACTATGCTTTGTTCACAGATGGTTCCTGTCGTCTTGTTGGGAACAAGCAAAGATGGAAGTCAGCAGTCTGGAGTCCTACCAGGAGAGTTACCAAAGTGAGAGATGGAGAAGGAGAATCCAGTCAATTTGCTGAGGTAAAAGCTGTCCAACTTGCTCTTGATGTGGCTGAACGTGAAAATTGGCCTATCCTTTACCTCTACACCGACTCATGGATGGTAGCCAATGCTCTATGGGGTTGGCTAAAGGACTAGAAGAAGCATGGTCGGCAGAGGAAAGGAATGGCTATTAGGTGTGCTGATCTATGGCAGGACACCAATGCATGACTGCAGAGAATTCCAGTGAAGGTGCAGCACATAGATGCACACATGCCTAAGAGCAGAGCTACTGAGGAATATCAACATAAGCAAAAGGCAGAGCAAGGTGCTAAGATTGCTCAAGTTGATACCAACTTAAATTTCGACTTTGATTGGAAACACCGAGGTGAACTGTTCTTAGCTCGGTGGGCCCATGACTCATCTGGACATCAAGGCAGAGATGGAACATACCGGTGGGCACGCGATAGGTCAATTGACTTGTCCATGGACGCTATCACCCAAGTCATCTCTGACTGTGACATTTGTGCTGCTCTTAAGCAGGCTAAGCGAATCAAGCCCTTATGGTATGGTGAGAGATGGTCAAAGTACAAGTACGGTGATGCCTGGCAGATTGACTATGTATGTATGACCAGGACCTTCAGCAGAAACCACCCCTCGGACAGGTTTCCCTTCGCTCGAAGGAGAAAATACCCAAACAGTTTTCCCTAACAGATTCTTCTCACGTACAACAGGAACTTTATCACCGTCTACTGTTTGGATCAAATCTGATTGTGCAGGTCCCGCTCTGTTTACTGAACCTCTACTATTTACCAACCAGGTAGCTTCTGCTAAATGTTTGTCCCAGTTTTTCAGAGTTCCACCCCCCATGGCTTTTAGGGTGGTTTTTAGCAAACCGTTGTAGCGCTCAATCTTCCCTGAAGCTGGTGCATAGTAGGGTATATGATAGATCCATTCAATACCATGCTCTTTGGCCCAGTTTTTCACAAGATTGTTCTTGAAATGAGTACCATTGTCTGACTCGATTCTCTCTGGAGTTCCAAGTCTCCACAAGATCTGTCTCTCCAAACCAACAATGGTGTTACGTGCAGTAGCATGTGGAACTGGATAGGTTTCCAACCATCCAGTGCTGGCTTCTACCATCGTTAGCACATACTGCTTGCCAGAACGAGATCGAGGTAAAGTGATGTAGTCAATCTGCCAGGCTTCACCATACTTGTACTTTGACCATCTATCACCATACCATAAGGGCTTGACTCGCTTAGCCTGCTTAAGAGCAGCACAAATGTCACAGTCAGAGATGACTTGGGTGATAGCGTCCATGGACAAGTCAATTGACCTATCACGAGCCCACCGGTACGTTCCATCTCTGCCTTGATGTCCAGATGAGTCATGGGCCCACCGAGCTAAGAACAGCTCACCTCGGTGTTTCCAATCAAGGTCAATGTCAAGTTCAGAGTTGGTATCAACTTGAGCAATCTTAGCAGCTTGGTCTGCCTTCTGGTTGTGTTGATGTTCCTCAGTGGCTCTGCTCTTAGGCATGTGTGCATCTACGTGCCGCACCTTCACTGGAGTTCTCTCCAGCCGTGCATCAATGTCCTGCCATAGATCAGCACACCAAATAGGCTTTCCTTTCCTCTGCCAACCATTCTTCTTCCAGTCCTTCAGCCAACCCCATAGAGCATTGGCTACCATCCACGAGTCGGTGTAGAGGTAAAGGATAGGCCAATTTTCACGTTCAGCCACATCAAGAGCAAGTTGAACAGCTTTTACCTCAGCGAACTGACTGGATTCTCCTTCGCCGTCTTTCGTTTCGGTAATTCTCCTGGTTGGACTCCAAACCGCTGACTTCCATATTCGCTTGTTCCCAACAAGACAACAGGAACCATCTGTGAACAAAGCATAGTTCTTTTCCTGATCAGAGAGATCACCATAGGGAGGAGCTTCCTCAGCACGAGTTATTTTCTCCTCTGGAGGTTTGGAACAGTTTGTGCCTTCCGGCCAGTTGGTGATCACCTCCACCAGACCAGGTCGGTCAAGATTACCCATTCGTGCTCGTTGGGTTATCAAAGCCATCCATTTAGACCAGGTTGCATCTGTGGCATGATGTGGTGATGAACCTTTGCCCTTGAACATCCAGTTAAGAACTGGCAGTCTAGGAGCTAAAAGTAACTGTGACTCAGTTCCAATCACTTCAGAAGCTGCTTTCACTCCCTCATAGGCTGCTAGAATCTCTTTCTCAGTTGCGGTGTAATTTGTCTCTGAACCTCTGTAACAACGTCCCCAGAAACCAAGAGGACGACCACGTGTCTCATTTGGAGCTCTCTGCCAGAGACTCCAAGTTGGACCATTGTCACTGGCAGCCGTGTACAGAATGTTCTTAATGTCTGGACCAGATCTCACAGGTCCTAAGCCCACTGCATGGACTACTTCTCGTTTGATTTGATCAAAGGCTGCTTGTTGTTCAGGTCCCCACTCGAAATTGTTTCTCTTACGAGTCACATCATGCAGAGGTTTGACAATCTGACTGAAACCAGGAATGTGTAGTCTCCAAAATCCCACCACACCAAGGAAAGAAAGTGTGTCCTTCTTACTGGTGGGAACTGCCATGGTAGAGACTTTGTTAATCACATCCTGAGGAATGTAACGGCGACAATCCTGCCATCGCACTCCCAGAAACTGAATTTCTCTGGCAGGTCCTTTGACCTTGTCTCTCTTAATGGCAAAACCTGCTTGCAACAGAATGTCAATGATTTTGTTACCTTTCTCGAAGACTTCCTCAGCAGTTTGGCCCCACACAATGATGTCATCGATGTACTGGATGTGCTCTGGAGCTTTACCTTTCTCCAGTGCATTGTGGATGACTGAGTGACAGATGGTTGAGCTGTGTTTCCACCCCTGAGGCAAACGATTGAACTGGTACTGGATTCCTCTCCAGGTGAATGCAAACTGAGGCCTGCACTCCTTTGCCATGGAAATAGAGAAGAAAGCATTAGCAATGTCTATGGTAGCATACCATTTAGCCTCCTTCGATTCCAGCTCGTACTGGAGTTCCAGCATGTCCGGCACAGCTGCACTCATGGGTGGCGTCACCTCGTTGAGGGCACGGAAGTCAACTGTCAGTCTCCAGTCGCCCGTAGGTTTGCGCACAGGCCAGATGGGACTGTTGAAAGGTGAATGAGCTTTCTCGATGACAGCCTGACTCTCCAATTGACGAATCAGCTGATGAATGGGCAACAAAGAGTCACGGTTAGTTCTGTACTGCCTATGATGAACAGTTTGAGTTGCAATTGGCACTTCCAGGTCCTCTATGTCATGATGTCCCACAACTGCAGACTCATCAGAAAGTTCAGGTCTAACAGACAATTTCAATTTATCATCCTCAATCTCTACAGATGCTATACCAAAAGCCCATTTGTGACCCTTAGGATCTTTGAAACAACCTTGTCTCAAAAAGTCAATTCCCAGAATGCAAGGTGCATCAGGACCAGTTACAATAGTATGTGTCTTCCACTCTTTACCAGTTAAACTGATCTCAGCCTGTACCTTAGTTAACTCTTGAGATCCACCAGTGATTCCAAAGATAGAAATGGACTCTGTCCCTTTGCAATTTGATGGCAATAAAGTACACTGAGCACCTGTGTCAACTAAAGCCCTGTATTTCCGAACTCTTGAACTGCCAGGCCACCTAATGAATACATTCCAATAGATTCGGTTCTCTCCACTATCCCTTTCCTCCTCCTGGCTGGAGGCAGGGCACCCCTAATGCTGAACATGGCATGTAGGGTGTACACAGTGATTGGTGTTCTTGTGAGAGGAATTGCAACTGTTGGAACAATTGCAGTTGCTCTCAGGAGCTGAAGAAGTGGCAGCGACTTTCCTGGCATTGCTGCCTCTGTTTCTGCCACTCTGCAGTTCCCTGACTCTCTTTGAAAGAGCTGAAGTAGGTTTACCATCCCATTTGTTCATGTTCTCCCCGTATGTGTCACGCAGAAGTATCCACAGTGACGCACGTGATTGCTGCTGTCTGGGTGGAATTTGTCTCCTCCTGGGCTGGAATTGCCTTGCAGGAGGTGGGCGTCTGTTCCTGACTGCAGAAACATGCACCCATTCAGATGATGCAGGAATGGTATCCCTTACCAGATTGGTAATGTTTTTGAGATCCTCCTTCAGTTCTTTCATGCCATTTCTGATGCCATTCTCAATACTATCCTCCATCTCTGTAGTCATAGTCTTTATGGCACAGATTATACCAGAATGTGACAAGCTGTCCTCAATCTGCCTGAGCTGGTCAGTGAATTCACCAACAGTGAAAGATCTTCCATTATCGCTCCTTGCTAGAAATTTACTGGCCAAGATGTTAGCATAGGATGAAGGAGCAAGCTTAATCAGCTTCTTCATGAGACCTGTTCCCAAAGGAATATCGTCAGGCTCATGAGTGCCATGATCTCCATAAAGCACTTCCTTCACAGCAAACTCCTTCAGAAGCTTAATTCCCTGCTCAACGGTGTTCCACTTCTTGGCAGCCCATGGCAAATCATCTCGGGAAGGATATCTCATAGCCACAGCCAACAGAAGGCGTGTCCACAAGCTAACCCTACCAAGAGGACTTGCTAGGTGTTTGTCCACTCCACTCTCCTTAGTGAGTGGTCCCAGCTGCTTGGCAGACTTGTCTCCTACCTGCAGAGCATTAGCACCAATGCCACGGCATCTCACTAGCCAGCTTAGGATTGGCTCACCTGATTCCCTTGTGTATTCCTTCCTAACTTCCCTGACCTCTCTGAGTGGATCCTTGGAGCCTTGGATGTCATCTTCCTCCTCTTCCTCCTGTTGTTCTGGTGGTGCCGGGCCTAACACAATCTTCCTCATAGCATTCCTAAACTCATTGGAACCATCCTCTCTCCTAGCAGCTAACCTCACAGCACTCCTCTCACTTGAGTATTGTTGTCTCAGCACATCTACAAGGTCTCGCAGACTAACTATCTCATCCTCCTCCTCTTGCTGCTGATCACCAGAGGTTCCATCTCTTACATCCTCCTGCGAACCACTCTTTGTCTTAGCTTTTGCCTTAGCAGGTGCCAGAAGGGCCTGAGCAGCAACAGACTTGGATGTGTCTGCTGGAGGGTTTGAATCTTTAGGAGTCTGACCTGGAGGGTTTGAATCCTTAGGAGTCTGACCTGGAGCATTTGAATTATTGGAGGTCTGACTTGGAGCATTTGTATCCTTAGGGGTCTGACCTGGAGCTTGTGAGTTCAAATCTGCCTTGCTTTTAACAGGAGGATTTTGGTTCTGGTCTGCTGGCTGGGGGTTCAAATTGGCTGAGCTGGTGTCATTAGGATTTGGACTGACTGGGCTAGCGTTACCAGCACTAGTAGTATTATTAACATTAGTGGGATTATTTGCCTGTCCTCCTGGGATGCCTGCCAACCCTGACGTGTTTTGATTGTTGCTAGGAACATTCTGATTTTGGGTATTTGCCTGTGCTCCTGAGGCTCCTGCTAAACTCTGCGGTTTGTTTTGGTTATCCTTATCATTGTTTACGTTAGTGGCGGGAACACTGGCTGTGTTCCCAGCACTTGGAGAAGGAGGGGCAGAGGCTGGCAAGGGGGAAGCCGATAACTGTGTTCCCTTGTTTTGCTGTGAAAGAGACTGCTTCTGAGACACAGAATTTTTCCTAGCTCTTACAGAAGCTGGTTTTGAATTTTTCACACATAACGCCAAAATTAATATGAAATTTAAAACTACAAGAGCCAGTATAATGCCCAGCAACCCTGTCATGCTCTGTTTCGAGTAGAAATCCTTGCAGGGATTTGGCATTTCAGTTTGGGGCTGGATGACCCTCATGAGAGCAGTAGATAAAGCAGACTCTCGATTGATTGTAACATTATTGACAAAAACTCTTGTAATATCACTAGTAATATTCTCAGTGACACTAAAACCAGCATAACCAAGAATGAAATCACCCCAGCTCCAGAACATATCTGAAACCTTAGCTTTAGCCTTATTATAAGCCAGATCAATGAAATAAGCAACAATTTGACCTTTTAACCAATTAAATGCCAAGTAAACAAAACCAGACCAGAGCAATGCACCAACCAAATACAATAGCTGCTTGATCAGCTTCATCTTAATTCCCAGAGCTAATTTCCACTCACTGAAATATCTAGCCCCACGTTGGGAAAGCCAATTTAAAAATGTGATGGTTTGGGGGTTACCCGCCCCCCCCACACTTTTGTATTTGCCCCAGCTAACTCAGACGGACCCTGGGAATATAGATGAAGCAATTTATTTACAGCTAGCAGAATTTACAAGCAGCTATTTACAATATATACAGTTATATACAATTATATACAGAAATATACAAAAGATAAACAATACAAAAGCACAACTCCCCTCCCAGAAACCTGAGTCCCCAGGAGGGGCTCTCAAACCACCCCAACACCTCCCCCCGGCCCTCTCAACCTTACCCCAGTTCTCAGGAAGAAAAAAGGTGCAGCCAAGAGGTTAGGGAGCAAGGTTAGGAGCTCTTGAAGGCACAGGAACTGGCAGTTCCCACATGCCGAAAGATGAGCCGCAGGGGGAGGCGACCAGCCTGGATGAGCAAAGAGCTCCTGAAGGAAGTGGGGGAGAAAAAGAGGGTGTATCGCCTCTGGAAGGAGGGGAAGGCTTCTCCTGATGTGTTTAAGGAGGTAGCCAGACTATGTAGGAGAAAAATTAGAGAGGCTAAGGCTCAGCTAGAACTTAGGCTGGCCACTTCCGTGAAATTTAACAAAAAACACTTTTATAAATTTATCAATGCTAAAAGGAAGGGCAAGAAGAGCCTCCACTCCTTACTGGACCAGGAGGGGAACACTATAACTGATGATGAAGCAAAGGCAGAGGTCCTGAATGCCTTCTTTGCCTCAGTTTTCAACAGTAAGGAGAGAGGAGGAGGATGCAAATGGCCTCTTAAACTGGGGGATGGGGTCGGGGAGCAGTGTGTTCCCCTGGAAATTCATGAGGAATTAGTTCAGGACCTGCTGAGCCATCTGGACACCCACAAGTCCATGGGACCAGATGGGATCCATCCCAGGGTGCTGAGAGAGCTGGCAGCTGAGCTGGCCAAGCCACTCTCCATCATTTTCCAGCAGTCCTGGCTCACCGGAGAGGTTCCAGGAGACTGGAAAATGGCCAACGTGGTCCCCATCCACAAAAAGGGTCGGATGGAGGAACCTGGGAACTACAGACCCGTCAGCCTGACCTCAGTGCCAGGGAAACTGATGGAGCAGGTTCTCTTGGGGCCAATAACTGCGCACCTGAGGGATGGCAAAGATCTCAGGTCCAGCCAGCATGGGTTTAGGAAGGGCAGATCCTGCCTTTCTAACCTGATCTCCTTCTATGATCAGGTGACCCGCTTGGTGGATGTGGGGAGGCCTGTGGATGTGGTCTATCTGGACTTCAGCAAGGCCTTTGACACTGTCCCCCACAGCAAACTGCTGGCTAAGCTGTCAACCCGCGGCTTGGATGGTAACACTCTGTGCTGGGTTAGGAACTGGCTGGAGGGCCGGACCCAGAGAGTGGTGGTGAATGGTGCCACATCCAGCTGGCGGCCAGTCACTAGTGGTGTCCCTCAGGGATCAGTGCTGGGCCCCATCCTCTTTAACATCTTCATAGATGATCTGGATGAGGGCATCGAGTCAGTCATCAGCAAGTTTGCAGATGACACTAAGCTGGGGGCAGATGTGACTGAGCTGGAGGGCAGAAGGGCTCTGCAGCGGGACCTTGACCGCCTGCACAGATGGGCAGAGGCCAATGGGATGGGGTTCAATAGCTCAAAGTGCAGGGTGCTGCACTTTGGCCACAGCAACCCCATGCAGAGATACAGGCTGGGGTCGGAGTGGCTGGAGAGCAGCCAGACAGAGAGGGATCTGGGGGTACTGATTGATACCCGCCTGAACATGAGCCAGCAGTGTGCCCAGGTGGCCAAGAGAGCCAGTGGCATCCTGGCTTGTATCAGGAGTGGTGTGGTCAGCAGGAGCAGGGAGGTCATTCTGCCCCTGTACTCTGCACTGGTCAGACCACACCTCGAGTACTGCGTTCAGTTCTGGGCCCCCCAGTTTAGGAAGGACACTGAGATGCTTGAGCGTGTCCAGAGAAGGGCGACGAGGCTGGTGAGAGGCCTTGAGCACAAGCCCTACGAGGAGAGGCTTAGGGAGCTGGGGTTGTTTAGCCTGGAGAAGAGGAGGCTCAGGGGTGACCTTATTGCTGTCTACAACTACCTGAGGGGCGGTTGTGGCCAGGAGGAGGTTGCTCTCTTCTCTCAGGTGGCCAGCTCCAGAACAAGAGGACACAGCCTCAGGCTGCGCCAGGGGAAATTTCGGCTCGAGGTGAGGAGAAAGTTCTTCACTGAGAGAGTCATTAGGCACTGGAATGGGCTGCCTGGGGAGGTGGTGGAGTCGTCGTCCCTGGGGCAGTTCAAGGCAAGGTTGGATGTGGCACTTGGTGCCATGGTCTAGCCTTGGGCACTGTGGTAAAGGGTTGGACTTGATGATCTGTGAGGTCTCTTCCAACCTTGGTGATACTGTGATACTGTGATACTGTGATACTGTTAGTAGGAGCAGGGTTAATGAGATGTGACCAGGTCCAAGGCAAAAGCAAGAGTGAGAAACAAAATGGAGAATGTTTTCTTCTTCTTCCCAGAGTTCTCAGCGTGACTGTGAGAGAAGTAGACACAATTGTTTTTCATTTCACTGCCCGTTATCTAGTTCTTCTACCAAAACATTCTAGCTTGCTTCAAACTAGCACATCTACGGTACATGAGCACGAACCCAACGTCACCTGGGAGTCCCTGTTCTTGTCTCATCTGTGAGGAGACAAACTGTTCTGAGCTTTTGAATCACCTACATCTGAGATAGCTGGAATGAAGTGTGAACTGAACTTGTAATATTTATTAGTGTAAATATTGCTTTAGATTAGATCAGATAATTATCAGCGATACCCTGAGTGAAGTAGACAGGGGTGGATTGTGCTAGTTTGAAGCAAGGTTGAATGTTTTGGTGAGAAGAACTAGATTATAGACTGTGAAAGGAAAACAATGGTGATGTCTACTCCCCTCAGAGTCTTGCTGAAGAAGAAATGAAAACACTAGATAACACTCTCGACATTTTATCTCACACTCTGCCTTGGGCTTCTGACTGAACTGCATCTCTCTAACCTCACCTTTCATTTGGCCTATCCTACCTTTGCTTCATAACCTCTTGGCTGAACCTCTATTCTTCTTTAGGAGTGAGGTAATGTTGAGAGGGGCAGGGGGAAGGTGAGGGGTGGTTGAGAGTACCTCCTGGGCACTCAGGTTTCTGGGAGGGGAGTTGCGTTTCTGTATTACCTTTTACCTTGTATATTTCTGTATATAACTGTATATTTTGCAATATCTGCTTGTATATTGTGCTAGCTGTAAATAAATAGCTTCATTTATATTCCCAGAGCTGGCTGAGTCTAGTCTGGGTATTTCTAAAGTGTGGGGTGGTGGGAAACACCCAAATCATCATAACTTCCTCAGCAAGTTTGCAGATGACACCAAGATACATAATATGGTTGACATGTCTGAAGAATAAGATGTCATTCAGAAACAGCTGGATAAGTTTAAGAAGTGAGTGCATGTGAACCCAATGAGGTTCAAGAAAGCCGAGTGTAAGGTCCCTGTATATGTGCCAGAGCAATCCACCATATTATTAGGAGGAAGATGAGAGCAGACCTGCAGAGAAGAACTTGTGGGTACCAGTGCATGAAAAGCTGAATACAATCTGGCAATGTGTGCTCACAACTCAGAAAGCCATCTGCATTCTGGGTTGAAATGAAAGTAGCATGTCCATCATGTTGAGGGAGGTTATTCTGCCCCAGCACTCTGCTCTATTGAGACCTTCCCAGCATTATAGCATGCATGTCTGGAGTTCTCAGTGTAAGAAAGACATGAACATTTTGGACTGGGTCCTGAGGAGGCCCACAAAAATGGTTAGAGGGCTCACCTACTAAGATAGAGTGAGAATATTGCGGTTGTTCAACCCAGAGAAAGAGAAGGCTCTGGGAAGACCTTATTGTGGACTTCTAGTACTTAAAGGAACCTTTAAGAAACATTAAGAGCAAAGTACTTTTAGCAAGCTCTATAGTGACAGGACATGGGATAATGATTTTCAACCAAAAGAGTGTAGATTCAGACTAGAATTAAGGAAGAAATCTTTTATAATGAGGGTGGTGAAACATTGGAAGAGGTTGCCCAGAGACGTTATGAATGTTTCCTTCTTGGTTGTGTTCAAGGCAAAGTTGGATGGGGCTCTAAGTAACATGATTTGTTTAAAGATGTCCTTGCACAATACAGGAGAGTTGGACTAGATGATCTTTAAATTTCCCTTCCAACTTTAACCATTCTATAATTCTCTCATATTACTTATAATGTGTAAAGTTAATTTCATCCAGCAACATGCAGTCTTGTCTTGTTACTTTTCAGCACTACTCAAACATATTGAAAAATGGCAGTGGTGTAATTTTTTTGTAGTAATGGAGTCATAAAAAACTTAGATTATCTTTTTGCTTGGACTAAAAAATACAATTCTTTGAGAACCCTTGGAAAAAATGAATGGCTAATTAACTTTATGTGTATATCGATTAAAATTTTTTAAATGCACTTGTATTGGAAAATAATGTTATTATTTATTAATATTAGTTTCTGTGAGAATATTATTTTTATTATTAATATTAAAAATGAGGGGAAATTCTCTGAGATTCTTTGGATTTTTGGTCGTCAGGAAGTAGTTGCATAGATGATATTTATAAACAGATTTAACAGTTTAAACAATCAGAACTTGGAAAATAGGAATGTGAAAACAGGGAAATTCTAACTGGAGTCTTAGCCTTGACTCCAGCATATGTATTCACAATGCTTTTGGTCCCTGAGCAAACCCCCTGTATCAAAAATGCTTTCAAACTCGTGGTAATGATAAAATCAAAATATTCCAGGCAGAGGGAAGGAGACAAGAGATGCTTATAAGCTACTAGTGCTAGCTGCATACACGTGGCTGCCTTGATTCCTGGTTAATGAGCCTGGAATGAGGAAAGGCAAAGAGGCTCACTGTAGAAAGGTTGAATGCAGAAAAATTGTGGTTTCTAAATCACTCCCCTTTAAATATTTCATTTTGAAAATCAAACGGGCCAATAGACACTAGAACCATTGTTCTGACCAGTGAATTCAAAGCTTCATCCCTCGTTTGACCATGCAGGCACATTGAAAGGCACACAAGACACCTGACAGGTGGTGCTAAGCTCCTAGCCCTCAAAGTTTTTCCCGGATCTGCAACAGGAGGAGAAGAGCAAGGCTAAACCAGCCTGGCAGGATTTATGCCCTACCAGGACATCACCACCTCGTTGCCTGTTGCCCTGGTTTTTCCTAGATGAGGATTTCTGTTCTTCCAGTTAATTCGGGTGAATTGATGAGCCGTTTAGAAGCACATTTACTTTTGGGCAATTTCAGAATTTTCTGCAGCCACTTCTACTAGAAAAAGTTCATCTCATTATTGTTAAGGAGGGGTTTGAATCTGGGTTAGGAATGAACTGTAATGAGGCCGATGTGAAAAATTATTAACTAGTTTATTAATTATACAAAGAAAACTCCCCAAACTTATTTATAATTAACACACACAGATTTTACAATGTGATCAGTAAAACTGTTATGCAGAATGTATACATGCACTCAAATGAAATAATTTAGAAAAAATCTTTAGAAATGTTTATAACTAGTGAGACTTGCAGCATAAACTGCTGCTGAAAGACTATGCATAAACTTTTACAAACTTGAGTAGAGAGAGTTAGGGTGCTCACTGGTCAAAAGTCTCAATATTTGTGCTCCAAAAGCATAAACAGGAAAATATCTGTAGTGAAGTCCACGTGGTGAACTTCACGTGGTAAAGACGCGATGTGGCTTTGCTGCACTCCAAATTGAGCACGGTGTCTGAGAAGGTCCATGAACATGAGAGAGGTCTTCCATGGCTCTCAGAATGTTATCAGGTGGTCAGCCACCTGGGCAAAGCAGGGTCCCAGGTTTGCAGGTGTCGTGGAGGGCCTGTAGGCCCGAAAAGAGGCTTGTTTATGCCTTGCCTTGCCTGGACATGTTTTTCTGCCAGGACCCCTGCTTGTAAACAGGCTGTGTAAGCTCCCCCACACCCAGCTTGTGTCTCCCTGAGGTAAACCCATGTGATCCCCAGGGACTTTGGGGAAAGGCCAGGCAAGTGCCTTCTGCCTATTATGGAAAGGTTTGGCTGACTGCCAACCTCATTGGTCATTCTAGTGGCCAAAGAGGCTATTAATCTCAGCCCACATTCAATAAATAGGAGTGCACAGATAAACAACGTGCTCAGCTCGGACCCTATTGCAGCACCCTGCAGCTCTGATTCACCTGCATGGCTCAGACACATGCTCTGACCCTCACTTGCAGCGCTCAGCCACTCAGACCCCCATGCTCGGATGCTATTGCATAGCTCCAATGCTCAGAGGCTCAGACCCTCATGATCTGACCTTCATTCACAGCTTACCTGCCTTCATACCTTAGAAGCAGAGCTCATTTAAGCCTGCACATATATATATATAAGGAGCCGATAGCCTCCTAAGCCAGCTGTGCACATCTGCATGCCATTGTGCTACCAGGACCAGATCCTGCACTGTCTTTACCTACGGAGCTCAGACTCCCAGCAGCCACGCACACTTTGCATGCCCACTGCCTATTATTGCCTGATAAAAGCCACTGCTGCTAAGATAACCAGGAAGCAGACTCTGGATTGTCTGCACACATGGCCTGAAGCCATGAACAACCATGCCAGAGACAGCACGATATTCTTATGCTCCTGAAATCCTGCCAGCTGGTAAGTCCTGGACACAGCATCCAGAAGAAGCCAGCAGCACCAAAGGCAGAGATTGCCTCTTCGCCAGGAGAAAAGGTTAGAGAAACGTATTTCCCCAGAAACTGGGAAGATTTATCCTCTCCCCTCAAGACAGAAAGATTCCAGCCTCCAGGTCTGTGGGTAGAGTTCCCCTGAAATCTGGATACTAGGCACAGGCTGTGACACAGCCCCAGAGGGTGATTAACAATTAATAAAGATTGTGAGTAAAGCTTCAATACCTCTGTAGTATAAGTTGCCTCTGCCGTAGAGCGCAAAGAGTTTCAGCCCGCTCTGTTGGGCAAATAACATAAAGATCCCAAGCGGCATTAAGCTGCAGGGAAAACTCCTCTCTCTGTTTATAGTTTGGATGTTTGCCAGTTAATTAACAAATTCCCTGTACATATTTTATCCTAAATTATTTTCATAACTGTGTACCGAACTGAATATTAATATACAGTGGTTGAGGGTGGCGAGAGTTCAGAATATTGAATTTAATAAATATATATTTTTATATAAAATTTATATTTCCCCAGTTAATTTCTGCCCTATGCTAAAATAGGCGTAGGTACCGAGAACCCCCCTTCTGCAACAACAGGCTAGAGCAGCCTGATTGAATGCTGTGTATGGCAAGGAGTCAGCCCTCGGGCTGGCATGGTGGGCTGGAGTGGTGGACCAGCAAGTCCCAATGTTGAAACACATTGCTAAATCGTTGCTGGGTCGTTACCTATATTTGAGCTCAATCAGTCAGGGTCAGACTGTCAGTTGTAGACAAGTCCCCATTTATGCACGCAATACAAAGTGTTGTGACACACAGAGGAAAGTAGGGCAAACAGGTAGCGAACAAAACAAAAGCAGCAGCAGTGAACAAGCAATTTTCTAGGGTTCTAAGCATTTTGACCTAGTGTCTTTAACTAATAAAAACAGGTAAAATAAGCCCTAGAACCAATCCTGAATTATTTCTCAAAAAAAGGAAGACCCACAGGCCTGGGATCATGACCTGTGTTTATCACAAAACAAAGCAAGCTGAAAAACAAGGCCAAATAGGGAGTCTGTGATAGACTGAGAGGTGCCAAAGCTTTTGTCTGCTTTCCCACTTCTTCCACCCAGGAAGAAGAAGCAGGAAGGGAGGGTATGGCCAAAATGGGTATTTGGGCAAGTGTTTAGGGCATGTGATGGATATGTGTTCTATGCATAGTTTGGACCTTCCACCACAAGTATTACACATTCTGTTACTTAGATTGTGCTTCTGTTACTTAGATTGTGCTTTCCATCACTTTTGGACTTGGCATAGAAGAAGGTTGTGGTTATTTTTTTTTTTTTTCTTCCAGAAAAAGTCCTACTACAGCATCTTCTTTAAAAGACCAGCTCATGCTCTCTGACATATTCTGAGGATTTTGTTCCACTCTACTGGTGAGATACTGATGTATATAAGATAAAAGCAGCAGTTAACCTGGAGCTACAACTAAACATAAATGCTAGAGACATAAGAACAATGGTAAGTACATGGCTATACTTAGGCCAGCAGAATCATCGAATCATTTTGTTTGGATGAGTCAAACCATCCATTTAATGCCACCACATATCCAATCTAAACTTCCCCTGGCATAAATTGAGGACCTTCCCTCTCATTCTATCAGTTGATGGTAAGAAAAGATGAACAACCACTTTCCTACATCCTCCTTTCACTTAGTTGTAGAGGATAATAACATCTCTCTTTAGCATCCTTTTACGAAGACTAAACAATCCCAGTTTCCACAACTGCTCCTCATAAGACTTGTTCTCTGGATCCTTCATCAGCTTTATTGTCCTTCTCTTCTCTTCTTCAGCAAGACTATGGCCTTTCTGTAAATGAGGACCTCAAATTTGAACACACTATTTGAGAATCAGACTTATCAGAAATGAGTACAAGAACAGAATCCCTTTCCTACTCCTTGCAGGCCACATTTCCTTCACCATGATTACTAGAGTCTAGCCTTTCAGTCAGTTTTTCATCCAGCAAAGCATTCACATATTCAAGCCATGACCAGGCAGTTCCTCCAAGAGGATGCTTTGGGTGTGTGTGCTGCTTTGAGACTAACTGTAATATTTTACTAAGAGAATTTAAATCCTTAGTTGTCAAAAGAAAGAAAAAAAACAACATGTGCCCTATACCACCATTCTTCTGCTGTGAAACACAACTAGTCGAAATATATATAAGCTGGGCACTTCACACACACATACTGCTCAACTCTTCACTTTAGGCTGTGTCTTCTTTCTGCTGGTCTGGTCTCTGGCTGAATCTGCCTTTAACTCTCTAAACCACCTAATCTTTTTTTCCCTCTAACTCCTTGTCATCTCTTTTT
Source organism: Pogoniulus pusillus (assembly GCF_015220805.1). Lineage (NCBI taxonomy): Eukaryota > Metazoa > Chordata > Aves > Piciformes > Lybiidae > Pogoniulus > Pogoniulus pusillus. The sequence goes on along the minus strand of NC_087309.1, from coordinate 60,857,417 downwards.
GACATGTCATCTCAGATCTGCAGATTTACCATGAGAGATATGCATCTGGTTATTTCTGAAGGGAGGGAAAGAGGTAGAGGGAAGGGTGGTTTGGATTGGGAGCCCTCCTGGGGACGTTGATTGTTTCTAGGAGGGGTATTGTTTTTCTGTGTTACTTTTAATTTGTATATAACTGCTTGTATATTGTGCTAAGCTGTAAATATAGCTTCATTCCTTAATTTCCATCTGTCTGAGTCCAGTCTGGGTGATTTTCTTAAGTATGAGAGGGGGATGGGTAACTCTCAAAACATCACAGAGTGTCAAATGTTTTACGAAAGTCCAGGTAAACACCACCACAGCCTTTCCCTCACAAGCTATTCTGGAGGGTCACAAGCTCAAAAACGTGCTTTGACTTGCCCAGGTATGCCCTCAAGTCAGCAACTTGGATTCGAGCAAGTCCATGTGGCATGTAAGGTGTGTGCAGCCTGACCATTGTAACATACCTATGAAGTGTGTGTGTGTGTGTCTGGCCACATTTGGATATATCTGATTCTATATGTTAAAGTATCAGATTTCTATCTGTTATAATTGGCCTCTTGTTATCTTTGGGTCTGTATTTATACTGGCCATAAAAGTGAGCAGTTTGCCTTGGTTTAGCTGAAGAAGCAGCAAGAGCTGCTCAGAGGTTGCAGCTAAAAGAGCCTCTTCACATCAGGCCAGCTACAAGGCTGCCAAGCCTAGGGCTGCAGGGACAAGAGCTGCTCAAACTGCTAAAAGCCACAGACAAACGGCAAGCAACCCTGATCATCAAAGATACCTGTGATGGTTTGGGTGTTACCCTCCCAACACACTTTGGAAATCACCCAGACTAGACTCAGCCAGCTCTGGAAATTGAATGAAGCTTATATTTACAGCTTAGCACAATACACAAGCAGACATTTACAGCATATACAGTTATATACAAAAATATACAAGGTAAAAGTTAATACAGAAACACAACAGCCCTCCCAGAAACCTAAGTCCTCAGGAGAGGTTCCCAACCACCCCTTCATTTTCCTCCTACCCCTCTCAACCTTATCCAGTCCCAAGGAAGAATGGAGGTTCAGCCAGAGGGCTAGGAAGCAAAGTGGATTAGTCAAAGAGGTTAGAGAGAGATGCAGCTCAGCCAGTTCCCCAGTAGAAGTATTTTGATTCTTATACATCTCAGCAAGCCAATGAATGAGGTAGACATCAGCCTTGTTTTCCTTCCACAGCCTATAATCTAGTTCTTCTCACCAAAATGTTCTAGCTAACCTCAAACTAGCACAATACCCCAAGCCACAGCCTGTGTATCAGCTGCCTGTAACACACAGAAGGGACATGTCTCTCACAGAGAAGTAAAGCCAAAACCACACAAGCCTTCTTCCCAGCACAGTGCTTCACATGGTGGAGCTGCCATCTCTGCCTTGTTTGTGGTGCATGGATTCAAACACACGTTTCACCTCTGGAATTATGATTGCAGTGTCCAGACAGATACTGGACAGAAGCAGCATAGCCCTTAGCAACCAGGTAGATCTAAATTTATAGACATTTTGTTGGAAGGTTCTGCTGTCTACAGACCCCTTGCGGGTAACATTGCATTTTGTCGAGAAGATCTTACTAACTTTGAATTGCTGTTTGCACTTGTATTTTTTCATGAATTGTTCAAATCATTACATGTTCCTATTTATCTGCACCTTTTCCACCACCAAATATTATGAACCTGTAAATGGGCTTTACTAGTATTTTTCATGTAATTTTTTTTGTTACTAAATTAATATTTTAATTAATTGTTATGCCAGCTATTAAATATTGATAATTGTATAACATGCACTAGGCAGGTCACCTTGTCATAGAACAAGATCAGATGCATCAAGCAGAACCTGCTTTTCATGGCTATGTGCTGACTAGGCCTGATCACCTGGCTGTTCTGCACATGCTGCATAATGGCACTCAGGATAATGTCTTCCATGCCCTTCCTCAGACTGATCATTAAATAAAACAATTGTTAACTATTTTAGAAATCTTCATGAATTAGTAATAGTATATAAGTCAAAAAACATGAGCCCTTGGCCTACCAGACAGCAGAAAGATAGATGGAATTAACCTTTGTTTGGATTAATGGTGTGAATAACCACCAGAATTTAGGTTCAGGAAACATACATTTTTCTCCATAGAAATGCCTACAACATTGTAAGTGTGTAGGAAAGGATTCCATAAGTATGAAAAAAAGGTGTACCAATGTTTTAATCTGCTTTTGTAGAAGGGATGGTTTCTCCTGACTGAAACCAAAAGGAACCGGGTAGTTGGTTTGAGGAAAACACTTGAATTTTGTTTTACATGTACACAAGGAAATGTTAGAAATATTTAAAAAAAACAAGGGGTAGCAAAATGAAAGATACTGCCACTGTGGATCCAGATGACATCTTGCTGATCCTTAAAGTCTTGATGGTGGGGAAGTTTCAAACTTTCCCTGTTATCTCTGAGGTTTCATACCTTTTCCAGTACCATACATTGCCAAAGTTCCCCATTCAGCTCTCATGGTTCCAGCACATTTGACTAATGTCATCACTGTTCTACAGTTAGTTATGTGCGCCAGTCTTAGTCTCACAGTAACCTGCATGCTGTTTTTGTCTCTAAACCACAGTGTCAGTCATCTTTGAGCATCTTTTCCGTCAAAAGGCCCACAAAAACTTGACACAGTTTGCATCCAAGCTCAGATGCTTTAGCCTTGTCTGGTTAACAGCTGCTATAGTCACAGGGTTTGTGGTCTTTGTAGATAGGCAGGGTCTTCCTGGGACAGTGGTATGAAAACATCTCGGTAAGGCAAACAATCTTGAGCCACTTTGAGGAAGGCCAGCTTAACTCCTTGCAACTAACTGCAACAGTGCAGTTTCAGACCTGTAGCCTCTTTATGGGAGCCCAAGGACATAGCATGGGCTTCTTTGTGGCAAGGTGACTCCTGCAGCTTCCCTTGGGGCAAGAGAGCTTGATTCTATGATTCTATGATTCTATGTCAACACTGGCTCAGTAAGTGTTACTTGCTGGTAAAGTCAAAACTGTCTTCCTGGAACACAAGGATGACTGAATTTTGCTTATTGATATCCTGGTAAAGTTCACTGACTGTTCTTTTTTGAACATGTGATAGATCTCAATGAAAAGCCTGTAAAAATACAAGGTATCAAAAGTACACAAAAGACACAATTCAAAGGGAATAGGCACCCCATATGTTTTGCCAGTAAACTCTCCACATGCACTTGTGTGAGTGGGGAAACAAAGGGAAATATTCCATAAGATATCTTAATTTTTCCTTTTTAGTTAGGCAATACTAGCTGCTTATAAGATTTTGAGTAATTTCCTGTTCTTTATTGTCATTAATTTAATTTTTAAAATGTTTTATATTGTTGAAGTACTTATATTTTCAATTAAAGCTAAAATGTATATATTTAAAATACCAATTTCTGACACAAGCGTATATGAACAGGAATACATTGCTTTCATACCTTTCTGGCTGATCCAAAGCATATGAATGTTCTACTCTCAATAGCATTTTTTCCCTTAATATGTGCCCATGCATATTTACAACAAATTCAATATTCAGGAAATACTGGACTGCTGGTGCAGTTTTTACTTTCCTCTAGACAGGATTGTGCCAAGAAATACACTGTATTTTCCATGCATCTTCTATATTTCCTTGTAAAATTAGTAAGCTAGTCCTTATAAAATAAAATTTTCTCTGAAAAGAAGTCCCTAGATAACAAGTCACATATATTTGTATTCTTCAAAAGGAATAAGAAATAAGAAGATGAAAGGCATGAAGACATTGTCAGTTAAACTTCCTTTACACTACTTACATGTGTGGAACTATTACTGTTGCTGTGTTGGAATGATGTTTTGCAGATGATTTATAGATTACAAAGCACAGTGCTTTCTCAGGAATTGTTTCCTGTTACACTTTTATCATATCACATCACCATTAGCACTGGATGTAAATAAGATAGAACTCTACAGTTCTCTGTAACACGTAATCAAAACACAGGAAAGTCACAGAAAGCAATCTCAATCTTTTAAAAGCAGCATACAAGCAATTCCATTCCTTATCTCACATTCTCTTCTATCACCTGACTTCTGAATGACTATATGAACTTCTTGTGGATGAAGCCTTGATATATGTCACCATTAAACAGCAGAATATAAATGTGAATGATTAGGTGCTGCTGCATTAGAATTTCTCACAATACTCACTTGTTAGCTGAGACTGGAGTCTTCCCCATAGACTGCAGTTTTTAGCATTACTTAAAATACGTCTGTCATATCTTTCTCTACACAAGAAAACTGAACAAATGGAGTATTGTTCTTCTGCTAACTGATTAGATGATCAGCAAGAAAACTCTGCATAGAGAGAGTTGGACAGTTGAATGACACACATACAGCTGGGACATATTGAGTACAGCACAAGAAGTAAACAGCACTGCCAGTTCAGCATTTCTAAGGCCTGAAATTGTTTTCTTTGACAATTATTATTTTTCTTTCTGTATTTTTCTATCCTGTACAGAATGATCAATATGTTTACAGATTTGCTGTCGGCCTTGATGATTATTTCAATATTGCCATTTTTATTTGGGAAAACAAAGTGACTTTTTTTGTCTAAAGCACAGTTTTATATAGAGGAGAATAATCATTTTTTTTCCAATACGATTCTGTTGCTGTTCTGTATTCTATTCCCTCTCCCTCCCTCTCTCCTAGTGTTTTCTTATTGTGGAATTTAGTAGACAAAAAGTTGAAAATAACTGTTTTGTTTTTTACAATATGTCTTCAAAACAGGCAGCCCAGAACTCAGTATCAATACTACTCTCTGCAATCCCCCACTAAATCTAACAGTTTAGGAAAAAAAGTTAATTAAATATGAAACAAATTAAATTAGTTTTAGTCTGATTTTCCATAATGTAAAAGACACTATATTATGAATCATAAAGGAAAACAATTCTGCCAAGAAGGACTGATTTCATTGCATCAAGTTAGGAGGCCCAGGTCAGGGTTTTTTTTTTATTATTTGTACAAAACTTGCACTGAAATGTTAGAAACAAAGCAAGTGGCATGAGCTTCAGACTCCACACATAGTCTGCAGTGAAATCTAGGAAGTGACTTTGCAGATTACCCAAAAGAAATTTCAAATTAAGGTAAATGTTTAAGATTATATTGTGAAACAAAAGTTTAATCATCTGTGCTAGTTTGAAGCAAGCTAGAATGTTTTGGTAAAAGAACTAGATAATGGGCAGTGAAATGAAAAACAATTGTGTCTCCTTCTCTCACAGTCACGCTGAGAGCTCTGGGAAGAAGAAGAAAACATTCTCCATTTTGTCTTTCATTCTGCCTTTGCCTTCAGACCTAGTCACATCTCATTAACCTTGCTGCCACTAACCTTGCTCCCTAACTTCTTGGCTGCACCTCTCTTCTTCCTGAGAACTGGGGTAAGGTTGAGAGGGCAAGGGGAGGTGTTGGGGTGGTTTGAGAGCCCCTCCTGGGGACTCAGGTTTCTGGGAGGGGAGTTGTGCTTCTGTATTGTTTATCCTTTGTATATTTCTGTATATAACTGTATATATTGTAAATAGCTGCATGTATACTTGCTGCTGTAAAACAAATAGCTTCATTTATATTCCCAGAGGCCATCTGAGTTAGCTGGAGTAATTCCAAAAGTGTGGGGGGGTGGGTAAGAGCCCAAACCATCACATTTTTAATTGGCTTTCCCAACGTGGGGCTAAATTTATTTGAGTGACTGGCAATTAACTCTGGGAATTAAAATGGAGCTAATAAGGCAGCTATTGTACTTGTGTGGGGCATTACTCTGGTCTGGTTTTATTTTCTTGGCATTTAGTTGGATAAAGGTTCAAATTGTTGCTTATTTTATTGATTTAGCTTATAAGAAGGCTAAAGCCAAAGTTTCAAGCATGTTCTGGAGCTGGGGGGATTTTATCCTTGGTTATGCTGGTTTTAATGTCTCTGAAAACCTTACCAGTAATATTACAGGAGCAATTATCAATAATGTGGCAATCAATCAAAATTCTGCTTTATCTACTGCACTCATGAGGGTCATCCAGACCCAAACTGAAATGCCAAGTCCATGCAAGGATCTTTACACAAAAGAGACCGTGGCAGGATTGGTGTGCATTATCATGGCTCTTATGATTTTAATATTCATACTAATTTTGGCATTATTTGTGAAAAATTCAAAACCAGCTTCTGTAAGAACTAGAAAAAATTCTGTGCCTCAAATGCAGTCTCTTTCACAGCAAAACAAGGGAACACAGTTATCTGCTTCCCATCTGCCAGCCTCTGCCCCTCCTTCTCCAGTTTCTGGGAACACGGCCAATGTTCCCGCCGGTAATGTAAACAACAAGGATAACAATAACAATGGGCAAAGTTTGGCAGGAGTCCCAGGAGCACAGGCAGGTACCCAAAATCAGAATGTTCCTAGCAACAATGATAACACGTCAGGGTTGTCAGGCATCCCAGGAGGACAGGCAAATAATCCCACTAATGCTGGTAATGCTATCCCAGTCAGTCCAAATCCTGCTGCTAAAAGTAAGGCAGATTTGAACTCACAAGCTCCAAGTCAGACCCCTAATGATTCAAATCCTCCAGCAGACATGTCAAAGTCTGTTGCTGTTCAGGTCCTTCTGGCACCTGCAAAGGCAAAAGCTAAGAGAAAGTGTAGTTCACAGGAGGATGTAAGAGAGGGGACCTCTGGTGATTAGCAAGAGGAGGAAGAGGAGATAGTTAGTCTACGAGACCTTACAAATGTGCTAAGACATCAATACTCAAATGAGAGGAGCGTTGTGAGGTTGGCTACCAAGAGAGAGGATGGTTCCAATGAGTTTAGGAGTGCTATGAGGAAGGTTCTGTTAGGCCAGGGACAACCAGGTCAACAGGAGGAAGAGGAGGAGGATGACATCAAGGACTCCAATGATCCTCTCAGAGAAGTCAGGGAAGTTAGGAAGGAATACTCAATGGAATCAGGTGAAACAATCCTAAGCTGGCTAGTGAGATGCCGTGGCATTAGTGCAAATGCCCTGCAGGTAGGAGACAAGTCTGCCAAGCAGCTAGGACCACTCACTAAGGAGAGTGGAGTGGACAAATACCTAGCAAGTCCTCTTGGTAGGGTTAGCTTGTGGACACGCCTTCTATTCGCTGTGGCTATGAGATATCCTTCCTGAGATGATTTGCCATGGGCTGCCAAGAACTGGAACACTATCGAGCATGGAATTAAGCTTCTGAAGGAGTTTGCTGTGAAGGAAGTGCTTTATGGAGATCATGGCACACATGAGCCTGATGACATTCCTTTGGGAACAGGTCTCATGAAGAAGCTGATTAAACTTGCTCCTTCATCCTATGCTAACATCTTGGCCAGCAAGTTTCTATCAAGGAGTGATAATGGAAGGTCTTTCACTGTTGGTGAATTCACTGATCAGCTCAGGCAGGTAGAGGACAGCTTGTCACATTCTGGCCTAGTCTCTGCTGTAAAAACTCTAGGTACAGAGATAAGGGATGGCATCAAGGAGAGCATAAAAGAACTGAAGGAGGATCTTAAAAACATTACCAATCTGGTCAAGGATACCATTCCTGCATCATCTGAATGGGTGCATGTTTCTGCCATCAGGAACAGACACCCACCTCCTGCAAGGCAATTCCAGCCCAGGAGGAGACAAATTCCACCCAGACAGCATCAATCACATGCGTCACTGTCGACACTTCCACGTGACACATACAGTGAGAACATGAACAAATGGGATGGTAAACTGACTTCAGCTCTTTCAAAGAGAGTCAGGGAACTGCAGAGTGGCAGAAACAGAGGCAGCAATGTCAGGAAAATAGCTGTCACTTCTTCAGCTCCCCAGAGCAACTGCAATTATTCCAGCAGTTGCAATTCCTCTCACAAGAACACCAATCACTGTGTACACCCTACATGCCATGTTCAGCATTAGGGGTGCCCTGCCTCCAGCCAGGAGGAGGAAAGGGATAGTGGGGAGAACCGAATCTATTGGAATGTATTCATAAGGTGGCCTGGCAGTTCAAGAGTTCGGAAATACAGGGCTTTAGTTGACACAGGTGCTCAGTGTACTTTATTGCCATCTAATTGCAAAGGGACAGAGTCCATTTCTATCTTTGGAATCACTGGTGGATCCCAAGAGTTAACGAAGATACAGGCTGAGATCAGTTTAATTGGTAAAGAGTGGAAGACACATACTATTGTAACTGGTCCTGATGCACCTTGCATTCTGGGAATTGACTTTTTGAGACAAGGTTGTTTCAAAGATCCTAAGGGTCATAAATGGGCTTTTGGAATAGCATCTGTAGAGATAGAGGATGGTAAATTGAAATTGTACATTAGACCTGAACATTCTGATGAATCTGCAGTTGTGGGACATCATAACATAGAGGATCTGGAAGTGCCAATTGCAACTCAAACTGTTCATCACAAGCAATACAGAACTAACCGTGACTCTTTGTTGCCCATTCATCAGTTGATTCGTCAACTGGAGAGTCAGGCTGTCATCGAGAAAGCTCATTCACCTCTCAACAGTCCCACCAGGACTGTGCGTAAGCCTAACGGAGACTGGAGGCTGAGAGCTGATTTTAGTGCCCTCAACGAGGTGACGCCACCTATGAGTGCAGCTGTGCCAGACATGCTGGAACTCCAGTACGAGCTGGAATCGAAGGAGGCTACAATGGTATGCAACCATAGACATTGCTAATGCTTTCTTCTCTATTCCCGTAGCAAAGGAGTGCAGACCTCAGTTTGCATTCACCTGGAGAGGAATCCAGTACCAGTTCAACCGTTTGCCTCAGGGGTGGAAACACAGCTCAACCATCTGTCACTCAGTCATCCACAATGCATTGGAGAAAGGTAAAGCTCCAGAATACATACAATGCATCGATGCCATCATTGTGTGGGGCCAAACTGCTGAGGAAGTCTTCGAGAAAGGTAACAAAATCATTGACATTCTGTTGCAAGCAGGCTTTGCCATTAAGAGAGACAAGGTCAAAGGACCTGCCAAAGAAATTCAGTTTCTGGGAGTGCGGTGGCAGGATGGTCGCCGTTACATTCCTCAGGATGTGACCAACAAAGTCTCTACTATGGCAGTTCCCACCAGTAAGAAGGACACACTTACTTTTCTTGGTGTGGTGCCACTTTGTAGACTACACATTCCTGGTTTCAGTCAGATTGTCAAACCTCTGCATGATGTGACTTGTAAGAGAAACAATTTCGAGTGGGGACTTGAACAACAAGCAGCCTTTGATCAGATCAAGTGAGAAGTAGTCCATGCAGTGGGCTTGGGACCTGTGCGATCTGGTCCGGACATGAAGAACATTCTGTACATGGCTACCAGTGACAATGGTCCAACTTGGAGCCTTTGGCAGAGAGCTCCAAATGAGACACATGGTCGTCCATTTGATTTCTGGGGATGTTGTTACAGAGATTCAGAGACAAACTACACCCCAACAGAGAAAGAAATACTAGCAGCTTATGAAGGAGTGAAAGCAGCTTCTGAAGTGATTGGAACTGAGTCACAATTAGTTCTAGCTCCTAGACTACCATTTCTAAACTGGATGTTCAACGGCAAAGGTTCATCACCGCATCATGCCACAGATGCAACCTGGTCTAAATGGATGGCTTTGATAACCCAACGAGCACGAATGGGTAATCTTGACCGACCTGGTCTGGTGGAGGTGATCACCAACTGGCCGGAAGGCACAGACTGTACCAAACCTCCAGAGGAGAAAATAACTTGTGCTGAGGAAGCTCCTCCCTATGGTGATCTCTCTGATCAGGAAAAGAACTATGCTTTGTTCACAGATGGTTCCTGTTGTCTTGTTGGGAACAAGCGAATATGGAAGTCAGCGGTTTGGAGTCCAACCAGGAGAGTTACCAAAGCAAGAGATGGCGAAGGAGAATCCAGTCAGTTCGTTGAGGTAAAAGCTGTCCAACTTGCTCTTGATGTGGCTGAATGTGAAAATTGGCCTATCCTTTACCTCTACACCGACTCATGGATGGTAGCCAATGCTCTGTGGGGTTGGCTAAAGGACTGGAAGAAGCATGGTTGGCAGAGGAAAGGAATGGCTATTAGGTGTGCTGATCTATGGCAGGACATTGATGCACGGCTGGAGAGAACTCCAGTGAAGGTGCGGCACGTAGACGCACACATGCCTAAGAGCAGAGCTACTGAGGAACATCAACATAAGCAAAAGGCAGACCAAATTGCTAAGATTTCTCAAGTTGATACCAACTCTGATCTTGACATTGACCTTGATTGGAATCACTGAGGTGAACTGTTGTTAGCTCAGTGGGCCCATGACTCATCTGGACATCAAGGCAGAGATGGAACATACCGGTGGGCACGCGATAGGTCAATTGACTTGTCCATGGACGCTATCACCCAAGTCATCTCTGACTGTGACATTTGTGCTGCTCTTAAGCAGGCTAAGCGAATCAAGCCCTTATGGTATGGTGAGAGATGGTCAAAGTACAAGTACGGTGAAGCCTGGCAGATTGACTATATCACTTTACCTCAATCTCGTTCTGACATGTAGTATGTGTTGATGATGGTAGAGGCCAGCACTGGATGGTTGGAAACCTATCCAGTTCCACATGCTACTGCACGTAACACCATTCTTGGTTTGGAGAGACAGATCATGTGGAGACATGGAACTCCAGAGAGAATCGAGTCAGACAATGGTAATCATTTCAAGAACAATCTTGTGAAAAACTGGGTCAAAGAGCATGATATTGAATGGATTTATCATATACCCTACTATGCACCAGCTTCAGGGAAGTTTGAGCACTACAACGGTTTGCTGAAAACCACCCTAAAAGCCATCGGGGGTGGAACTCTGAAAAACTGGGACAAACATTTAGCACAAGCTACCTGGTTGGTAAATAGTAGAGGTTCAGTAAATAGAGCAGGACCTGCACAATCAGATTTGGTCCAATCAGTAGACGGTGATAAAGTTCCTGTTGTACGTGAAAAGAATCTGTTAGGGAAAACTGTTTGGATATTTTCTCCTTTGGGCGAAGGAAAACCTGTCCGAGGGGTGGTTTCTGCTGAAGGTCCTGGTCATACATACTAGGTAATGCAGGAGAATGGTGAAATTCAGTGTATTCCACAGAGAAATCTAACCTTAGCTGAGAGAGTTTAGATTCAGATTTAAACTATGAGAATCAAGCTGTTAGGAGTTTTCTGTTCTAGGTAACATCGGCGCCCAACAGTGAGAGAATCTACGATAGAATCTACAGTACGTGAGCACGAACCCAACATCACCTGGGAGTCCCTGTTCTGAGCTTTTGAATCACCTACATCTGATTGAAGTGTGAACTGAACTTGTATATATTGTTTTAGTGTAAATATTGGTTTAGAGTAGACTGGATAATTCTCAGCAATACTCTGAGCGAAGTAGACAAGGGGTAGATTGTGCTAGTTTGAAGCAAGCTAGAATGTTTTGGTAAAAGAACTAGATAATGGGCAGTGAAATGAAAAACAATTGTGTCTCCTTCTCTCACAGTCACGCTGAGAATTCTGGGAAGAAGAAGTAAACATTCTCCATTTTGTCTTTCATTCTGCCTTTGCCTTCAGACCTAGTCACATCTCATTAACCCTGCTGCCACTAACCTTGCTCCCTAACCTCTTGGCTGCACCTCTCTTCTTCCTGAGAACTGGGGTAAGGTTGAGAGGGCAAGGGGAGGTGTTGGGGTGGTTTGAGAGCCCCTCCTGGGGACTCAGGTTTCTGGGAGGGGAGTTGTGCTTCTGTATTGTTTATCCTTTGTATATTTCTGTATATAACTGTATATATTGTAAATAGCTGCTTGTATATTTGCTGCTGTAAAATAAATAGCTTCATTTATATTCCCAGAGGCCGTCTGAGTTAGCTGGGGCAATTCCAAAAGTGTGTGGGGGGAGCAGGTAAGAGCCCAAACCATCACATCATCCAAGTTTAATGTCATACAAGTTTAATGAAACATATATAGTCTATCTACTTATTTTGTAAATTTTGATCTCTGTAATCACTGAAAGTTACAATAAATGATTGTATACCATATAATTTGGAGGTCACACCCATTAATGTGTATTTTGAAACATGGTTTTATCTTAGGTGCCCTTGTAAAGAAAAAAAATCTTATTTTGAAGAGGCATCTATAACAAAATGACACAATTCCAGACAATTACAGTTTTGTTATATTTGCCATTGATGTTATTAAATGTTGGTGCACTAATTAATGATCTTTTCTCCCATACTCAATAAATTTACTAGGCATTATATTATGTACTATTACCTTTTCTTTGAAGTTGATGGAGTAAAGAGGCATAGTTTTGTATCCACTCTAAATTCACGGGATGTACAGAGGGTACAACAAAGTTCTGTGTCTTCTTGTGTTAGGGATTACAGGCAAACTCAATTCCACAGAAAAGATTATTCTCTGAGGATGAAATAAAGAGCAAAGGATGTTCCAAACTGAATTAACCAAAGTATTTTACTGTTATTTTTACTTTATTTAACTTTATTCTTAAGGAAAAATAAAACAAAACAACTAAACAACAACTTCAAAAACAAAAGCCTGGAGGAAAACCAGACGTCAAGATAATCACAAGACCTCTGTAAGAATAAAATTTGTCTGCTTATGTGGGATATATTTAGCATTCTCCTATCTATGTTGTTCTATAGATTTCATTATCATCAGTCTTACAGATCTCTTTAAGGTACTACCATGTGCATCTACTGGGTGTAAACAGAGTACTACATTTATTTAAATCTTCTGGATAAAAATAATTTTGCTACTACCTTTCATTATATGTTTGTGGCACTGAAATAATTTACAAGCCATATTTGACATTGAAGGATCATCAAGATGCTACTTTGCATGGAGGACTAATGCATGCTCTTCCTGTTATGATGGCTCAGAGCAAACTTGTGGTCTCCAGGATTGTGAAACCTGATTTTTCACTATCACCACAAGAGCATTTCCTTTCCTATACCTAGACTCTTTTGTTAAGAAACCTCCACTGCAATTTGAGATATACAGTTTCTATAGAGTACATGTTTGAGGACAAATCCAGATTATTTTAATGCATCTTTCCTGCTTGTACTGAGATACATTTTCTCTTGATCTTCACATTTATGGAAGAAAATCCTCTGGTAATATGCAATTAAATAGATACTGACTAAGACGCTGGAAAAAACATAGCTACTCTTGAAAAGAATACCATTTCTCAGTTGTCATAAAAATCTTCCCTACCTTCTGGCTTCATCTAAATGTCAATGAAAATATATTCATGAAATCCTAGCATAAAGCAGTAGCACTGATTTCTAGACAATTTTGTTATGCTTCTGTCAAGAGAAGTGAATTCATGAAAGGCTCTTTGGCACTGCAGGGCATCATCAGTTGCTGTGACGTTGTGCTGGATTGAGGCCAGTTGAAATATTTTATAGAGTTATTTTATTTTCCTGTGTCCTGGAGTCCTGTACCCCTAAATTCCTCTCCTGCCTGGACTTCGGGGGGAAAGGGGAAAAGCCGCCTGGTTTCCCCCCCCCTCACCTGCCCTGCAGCCGTGAAGGGGGCGGGGACTGCCCCGTGAGTTCCCTCGCTGGAGCCAGGCTGGGATTGGCCGTGCGCTTTCGTGCCTAAGGTGTGGTAACTCTGCCCTTTGTCTAGCGAAGGTTATAAATATTGGGGGTCTTCCCGCCTTTGGGGTTCCCGCTTTGGATTTTGCCTGTGCCTGGACGTATGTCTCTGCCTGAGTTCGTTCACTCCCCTGTGCCTGGACTGCAGAGAGACCAAAGGATTCACTTTCCTGTTAGGCACACCTTTGTCTGCCTAACGACCCTTAACGACCCTTAACGTCTCCTGCAGCCGCTGGAGGAGGAAGACAGACCGCACAAACCAGCCTGAGTGAGTTATTTGGCTTAGCTTAATTTAGAAAGAAACCGCTATTAATTAATAGCTGAGGCCTTTTCCAAATTCTGACTTCCCAAAAATAGTCAGATTATTAATGGTATCCGTGTAGATTAATTCTCATGCAACTCAACCTGTTTATCAAACTAAATTAATCTTTGTACATATAGTTGTGGGGGCGGGTTTTTGTAAAATAAAAAATATCTATTTTTGATAAATTTTCGACTCGGCCACGAATTATTTCTGCCCTCTGCAACATCCTGAAAACCCATCCCCAAAATTATACACAGGAATTAATTTAGTTTTAATTAGCAGATTTAGTCAGGTTGAGAATATCTACAAGGATACCATAGGTAATTTGACTATTTTGGAAGTCAGAAGTTGGAAAAGGCTGAGCTATTGAACGATAGCATTCCTGCTAATAATAAAGCTGAGACAAAGTTACTCACAGGTGAGTCAGGCTGGCTGAAAGAAGGGTGGTCCAGCTGCTTGTCCCCTTGATCTCTTTCAGAGGCCATCCGAGGGTCGTTAAGGCCTATTGAGCCTGCATAAAGGGTGCTTAAGGTGGGAAGCCATCCTTTGGAGCAGAGCACCAGGGGCTCCTGCACAATCTATCCAAACGTGGGCGAACTCTAAGGCGGGCACAAACGCTCAGACAGGAACAAACTCTAAGGTGGGAACCCCAAGGTGGGAAGTCCCCCAATATTTATACCCTTCTTAGACAAAGAGCAGAGTTACCACTTCCTAGGTGTGAAGACCGCAGCCAATCTCCAGCCTGATTCCAGCATAAGCACTACACGGGGCACCCCTCATGCCGAAAGAGCCCCTTGCTCCCCCTCTTCATGCCTGCAGGGTAGTGGGGGAAAAACAGGTCATTTTGCACCTTTTCCTCTCTCATTCAAACCACAGAGGAAGAGGGATTTTGGAGTATACAGGACTCCAGGACAGTAACCCAACTAATCATTCTACTTCTAACTCCCCCTTGCCAATTCTTTCAGCTCACCTTGAACATAAGGCACATTCTGGGATAAAGTAGAGGTGTGGAAAGAAGGTGGAAGGGTGGTTGGGAGCCCCTCCTGGGGACTCTGATTCCTGGGGGGCTGTTGTGTTTCTGTATTATTTTTAACTTGTATATTTCTGTATATAGTTGTACATATTTGTAATATATTGTAAATATGTGCTTGTATATTGTGGTAAGCTGTGAATATAAAATTCATTCCTTAACTTCCATCTGGCTGAGTCTAGTCTGAGTGATTTCATAAGAGTAGGGTAGGGAGGGTAACTTCCAAACCATCACAGGCATCCAGATGTAGTCAGTCTCATCAAAACTATTAAAGAATAAACTAAATCTGAACCACCATAATGCACACTACCAGACCATCTATCGATCTACTCTCAGAAGTGGATACTGCCCAGATATGCCAATGGTGCTGCAAGATACTACAAGTGAGGCAGGCCTCCCAGAATATATCACAGATGGCTGTGTGCTTTGGGAGTAGAGTTTATCAACATGTTATGATATTTTCACATTTCTAATAACAGGTGCCAGGCGATCCAGAAAACAACTGCGCAGGAGGCATGTTGTATACAATAAAACACTTCACTCTCCAGGGATGGCCAGATTGCAAAATGTGTGTGCCACAAGAGTTTACTACCTATCGAGGAATGAGCTGTGTGTGTAAAATGGAATTTCGTTTACAGGAGACCAAACAATAATCTTGATAGAGTGGAGAGTTAACATCACAACTGTGATTCATACTTTAAACCCAGGAGAAGGAGCATGGGAAAGTACAGCTAGAATGTATGCTCCTTGAAAAAGATAGAAGATTAAGCACATAGCAAAGTGAAGTATGAAAGAGTTTAAAAAAAAATAAAAATAAAATTAAAAAAAAACAAACCAAACAACCAGGACAGTGAATTCTCCTTCAGTTAATTTCCACTGTTGGGAAACAGTTTTCCTGTGCATTTGTTGTATCAGTGAAGAACAGGTTTGTGGAAGTCATAAGAAAGGGGATGGGAAGATTGAAGACATATCTTGCAGGTGTCTTGTATAGTCAAATGTACTACAAAACTCCACTTCCAAAACCAAAGACATCTTCAAACACCTACCCAGCAATCATTAAGTAAAACCATTAAAAGAAACATTAAATAAATCAGCCATGTAGACAAGATGATCTGCAAGCTAGTGTCATGAAAGGGGGAAATTAATTGGTGTGAGATAATATTCTATGAAAACATATAATTTATTAATTTTAATATTATGAACTCTTGCCACCCCCAAGCACTGAATTTTAATATTACTATTTGTTCTTACACGGTTATGGAAGACATTCGAGGAATAACATCAAACAGTAACTTGTTAACAACTAGCAAACATTCAAACTATAAACAAGAGAGAGGAATTTCCCCGCAGCCAAATGCTGCTTGGGGTCAATATGGTGCTTGTCCAGTAGATGGGCCCAAGCTCTTTCTGCTCTATGATAGAAGGCAATAGAAATTACAGAGGTATTAAAGCATGTACTCACAAATTCTTATTAATTGTCAATCACCCTCCGGGACTACGTCACAGCCTATATAAATGTCCAATCTTCAGGGAAGTCTGCCTGTGGAAGTTGAGGCTGTGGGATCCTCCCAGCTGTGGGAGAATTTTCTTGCTAACAGGACATGAGCTGATAAACGTAAGCACCCTTGCTGGGAAGCGTCCTTGAGTCCATCTCGAGGCAGGACACCAGGCGGTGGGGGCACCCCCCACATACAGCTGCAGGAGGTGGAGTGCCAGCTGCAAGGGGCGGGGTTAGCCAGTCCAGGAAGTTGACCCAGCAGGCTGTTGACATTATGCTGCAAATCTGTACTTTCCACTTGAACCAATCTCAAACTAAGTTAGCTGTGCATGCCTCTTCCAAGTAGCATATAAGCCACTGTATTGTCTCAATAAAGCATACTGTACTGCTTGCAGCTAGCTCATATCGAGTCCTCTCATCAGTACCCTGATCCTCCCACCTTTGCTGTCTTCCCATGATGGCATCCAGCTTCAGGGGAAATTGCAGATGACCTCTGACTTGTTCTCCTGGCTTCTTCTGAATGCTCTGTCCAGGGATTCTTAGGCAGGACCTTCAAGTGTAGAGGCAGGATGTAGTGCAGACAATCCAGAGTCTGCTTCTGGTAACTAGCGGCAGTGGAGTTTACCAGGAGGTGATAAGGTAGCAGGCATGAAATAGGGTGCACAGCTACCCAGGAGACTGTTGCGGAGGGCAGGAATTAATTCGTGGCAGAGTCGGGAATCTATCAAAAATAGTTATTTTTTATTTTCCCAAAAACCCACCCCCACAACTATATATACAAAGATTAATTTAGTTTAATAAGCAGATTCAGTTGCATGAGAATGAATCTACCAGGATACCATCAATAATCTGACTATATTGGAAGTCAGAAGTTGGAAAAGGCCTCAGCTATTAATTAATAGCGGTTTCTTACTAAATTAAGCTAAGCCAAATAACTCACTTAGGCTGACTCATGCGGTCTGTGTTCCTCCTCCAGCAACTGCAGGTGAATCGTTAACGGTCATTAAGGGTCGTTAGGCACACAAAGGTGTCAGTAGGAAAGCGAATTCCTGAAGGTCTCTGCAGTTCAGCCGAGAGGAGTGTGTGAGCTCAGGCAGACACATACGTCCAGGCACAGGCAAAATCCAAAGCGGGAACCCCAAAGGCGGGAAGACCCCCAATATTTATAACCTTCGCTAGACAAAGGGCAGAGTTACCACACCTTAGGCGCGAAAGCGCACAGCCAATCCCAGCCTGGCTCCAGCGAGGGAAATCACGGGGCACTCGCCCCCCCTTCACGGGGCAGTCCTCCCCCCACTTCACGACTGCAGGGCAGGCGAGGGGGGAGGGAAACGAGACGGCTTTTCCCCTTTCCCCCTGAAGTCCGGGCAGGAGAGGAATTTAGGGGTACAGGACTCCAGGACAGAGACTTGAGCTCCATAGAGAAAGGCAGGCAATACTGGTTCTAGTCTTGGTAGCTCACCACAGTGGCATGCAGGTGTGCATGGCTGGCTGGAATCCCGTGGGAGACTCTGTCTTCATAGAGAAAAGTAGATAGCACAGGCAAATAGCAGCAAAGCAAGCAAGTAGGCATTAGAGTGAGCACTGCGGGTGAGTACACAGGCAGGCAAGCACTAGAGTGAGCAAGCAGGCAGGCAGGAATAGATAAAAGCACTTTGTTTACTTGTGTACCTCCTATTTATCATATGTAGGCTGAGATTAATGGATCCCTGGCCACCAGAATGACCAATCAGCTTGGCACTTAACCAAAGCACACCATAATAGGCAAAGGCCACAGGCCTGGACCTCCCAAATATCAGAGTATCATAGTATCACCAAGGTTGGAAGAGACCTCATAGATCATCAAGTCCAACCCTTTACCACAGAGCTGAAGGCTAGACCATGGCACCAAGTGCCACGTCCAATCTTGCCTTGAACAGCCCCAGGGACAGCCCATTCCAGTGTCCAATGACTCTCTCAGTGAAGAACTTTCTCCTCACCTCAAGCCTAAATTTCCCCTGGTGTAGCCTGAGGCTGTGTCCTCTCATTCTGGTACTGGCCACCTGAGAGAAGAGAGCAACCTCCTCCTGGCCACAACCACCTCTCAGGTAGTTGTAGACAGCAATAAGGTCTCCCCTGAGCCTCCTCTTCTCCAGGCTAATCAACCCCAGCTCCCTCAGCTTCTCCTCATAGGGCTTGTGCTCAAGGCCTCTCACCAGCCTTGTCGCCCTTCTCTGGACACGCTCAAGCATCTCAATGTCCCTCCTAAACTGGGGGGCCCAGAACTGAACACATTACTCAAGATATGGCCTGACCAGTGCAGAGTACAGGGGTAGAATGACCTCCCTGCTTCTGCTGACCACACCATTCCTGATGCAGGCCAGGATGCCACTGGCTCTCTTGGCCACCTGGGCACACTGCTGGCTCATGTTCAGGTGGGTATTGATCAGCACCCCCAGATCCCTCTCTGTTCGGCTGCTCTCTGGCCACTCCGACTCCAGCCTGTATCTCTGCATGGGGTTGTTGTGGCCAAAGTGTGGCACCCTGCACTTGGAGCTATTGAACGCCATCCCATTGGACTCTGCCCATCTCTCCAGGTGGTCAAGGTCCTGCTGCAGAGCCCTTCTGCCCTCCAACCCAGCCACGTCTGCCCCCAGCTTGGTGTCATCTGCAAACTGACTCAATGCCCTCATCCAGATCATCTATGAAGATATTAAAGAGGATGGGGCCCAGCACTGATCTCTGTGGGACACCGCTAGTGACTGGCTGCCAGCTGGATGTGGCACCATTCACCACCACTCTCTGGGCTCATCCCCCCAGCCAGTTCCTAATACGGGGTTGGCATGGGTCTTGCACTCAGCAAACATGATATGGGCGTGTGAGGCTTACACAACCACATTACACAATCTGGGCCCTGGGCAGGCCAGACTTTATGGCACCAGGCCTGTTGTGTCTGTTTATGTGTTTACCTCTGGTATGGGCAGAAAAACATGTCCAGACAAGGCAAAGCATGTATAAACCTATTTTTTGCCTATGGGCCCTTCACAGCAGCTGGCATATCTGTCTGTTACAATATACTGTCCCAGACACTTCATAATTCTTGTGTCCCATACAAAAGTTGGTGCATTGAGGAAATAATCCACAGCTTTTGAAAATAAAAGGCAATTTATTTAAACTCAAGAAGGAAGAGTAGCAGAGAGTCAAATGAGTAAGGAATCAGTTTCGTAATTTAGAAGTCACATGATCCTCAAATGAATAGAATTGGACTAAATCAGAAAATAGTCCTATAATGTTGGTTTAGCTGGGGCAACTAACAAAGCAGAAATTATAAAATATGCAATTAATTTCATTTCCAGAAAGCTCTTCCCACAGCTGTATACAAATTAGTAAAATTTGGGTTCTAATTTGGTCAGGAAGGTCTTCACTAGGATAATTGTGGGCAATTCATTCATTTAGAAGAATCAGAAAATTTGGAAAAAGTCTGGCCACAAAATGGCTTTGCCCTACTTACAAATAAAAGGCAGTCTGGAGCGCTAGGGAGCATATGTGTTACTCACTGCAGTGAAGTAGAATTTTCAAGATAGTCCCTGGCTCCTCTGTGACTGTGTTGGAGCTACTCTGCCATTGAGAGGCTTCTAGATCTTCCCAAGGTGCTGGGAAAAAGGCAGACAATCTCTGATCTGATCCTGGTTTCTCATGGCATGGAGGTTTGCAGAGGTGTGGGCAGGATCTCTTGCAAATGTGCAGAGAACATGATGTTGGTGGCATTTCTTGCCACATCATGAGGCAGTTAAATATATTCTCCTCAGAAACTTGAGGCACTTAAGTTTCCAGGTAGTTCAAGCCCAAAATATCAGGGCTAAGCTGGTCTGAAGCATGAGGCAGAGAAGAACACATTGTCCAAGAGCAGTGAGGCAGAGGCAACAAAGCAGAAGCAGGACAACTTCTTGCAACATAGCTCAGTTTCTACTGTTTGCCTGAGTGTTATGGCTCCTTTTGCCAAAGAGATTCACCAATCAAAAACGTGTTTGCAAAACTGACCATATTAGGTGAAACCAGGGCTTGCTCACCCTTATTTTGGCAAGACACCAACAAGTACATAAACACCTGTGTGTACCTGTTTATTATTTTGGGAGGGGACATAATGGACCAAGCCTTTTGTTTCCCCCATCAGCAGAAGGGTGGGGCAAGCCAGGACATCTAATAGACCTATTAGCCTTCAAGGACAAATGTAGTAGGAAAAGAAAACACTCAAAATAGTCGTAATGGTGAATTACTCATTGAGATAGTGAAAGAGATGGTTTTATAATAGTGCCATCATTACAACAGCTTATTGTAAGATTAAAATTTAGAAAGATTAGTTACTATCAGCTAACATCACAATATCAGATGTATAACATCATCCAAGAAGAGGGTAATTGTAAATGAACAATCAAATAGAACTGTAGAAAGCAAGGCCTGTTGTAAAATAGGCTATAATTTTCTCATACACTACTTTCCACTTTGGGTGTAAAACAGATTACTGCTGAAACAGGCATAGGCGTTTGTCTGGAAAGTCTCATTTTGGGCAAGCCACCACTTTAAAATAAACAATTTAAACAAGGAGCCTGGTTGGGCAAGAGAGCAGTACCAAGGCTAGCTCAGCTGTAACACACTTTTTCAAAGCTTTTTTTCTCCACTTTGGGGCTCTCTCAATCAGAGAAACCCAGAAGGGGGGCAGGGAAGTGGCAGGTGTGGCAAGCCATGTGGCATTAAGTGCTCACTTGAGGGTGAAGCAGAGGGGGCAGTGCCTGGCAAGTGGGTGATTTCAACGAGGAGTGGCAGCAGCAACGCCAGAGGCTAGTTTGGCAAGAGAGCTATTAGCTTGCTCTGCTGAGCCCAGCTGCAGTGCGACAGGAAGAGGAAAAATAAAATCCACACACAAAAGAAACCCACAAACCCTTCACACCAAAAATAACTACTAACTACCATCGGACTTCAAAGAAAGGGAGACATGGTGCAACCTAGGTCAAAGCTTTACAATACTTGTAAAACTGTGGGCACCCAAACAGAAACCACCCATAGGAATGCAGGTGTTGAGGCAACTGGCTTTGAGGAGTGTTGGAGCCTGGCACTCCAAGTCGAGTGTGGCAGAGGCAATGGCTGCATTAGGCGTGAGCAGATTAATAGTCTGCTTGACCTAGTGGCTGAACTCAAGGGTGAAGTGGAAAGGCTTAAGGCTGAAAGGGAATCTAAAAGTGAGTTGGACTTACAGCACCATGCTCTCCAGTCCCCCTTGCCAGAGGGAGATGAACCCAGTATCAATGGAGAATGGATGCAGGTGCCTACCAGAAGGGGCAAGGGTAAACCCTTTTAGCTTAAGGCTGAAAGGGAATCTAAAAGTGAGTTGGACTTACAGCACCATGCTCTCCAGTCCCCCTTGCCAGAGGGAGATGAACCCAGTATCAATGGAGAATGGATGCAGGTGCCTACCAGAAGGGGCAAGGGTAAACCCTTCCAGCTATCCTCAAATCCTCGACTGCCCTTACACAACAGATATAGACCACTAGAGGTTGAGGGTGAGGTGGCTTTGGAGGAGGCAGAAGCATCACTGGCTGGGAGGACAACTGAAACAAATCAGTTGCCCCCTCGCATCAGAACAAGTACTCAGAAGAAAAAGAGGAGGGTAATTGTTATTGGTGATTCCCTTCTGAAGGGAACAGAAGGCCCCATATGCCAGCCAGACCCCTTCCACAGGGAGGTCTGCTGCCTCCCTGGGGCCCGGGTCAGGGCTGTTACCAGGAGGCTGCCTACTGTAGTGCAGCCCTCTGATTACTATCCCTTATTACTTATACAGGCAGGGAATGATGAGGTTGATAACAGAGGGCTAAAAGCTATCAAAAGGGACTTCAAGGCATTGGGAAAAGCAGTTGAGGGAGCAGGGGCACAGGTAATTTTTTCATCTTTACCCTTAGTCACAGATTGGAATGCAGAGAGGAATAGGAAATTGTACTTGATTAACAAGTGGTTCAGAGGCTGGTGTCTCCAACAAAACTTTGGATTTTTTGGTCTTGGGGAACTTTATGTGGCTCCGGGTCTGCAAGCAACAGATGGAGTACAACTGACTCAGAGGGGGAGAAGGACCCTGGCACATGAGCTGGCTGTGCTTGTTGAAAGGTCTTTAAACTAAAGTGGAAGGGGAAAGGGGTTGAACATGACAGCACTAGAGATAAATCAAAGGAACTTGAGGATGGTAGGCTAGAGCTAGGGGTAAAAGCATCAGCCCAGCTGAAGTGCATGTACACTAATGCACGCAGTATGGGTAACAAACAAGAGGAGCTGGAAGCCTTGGTGCTGCAGGAAAACTATGATGTTGTCGCCATCACAGAAACGTGGTGGGATGACTGGCGTGATTCGAGTGCTGTAATCAGTGGCTACAGGCTCTTCAGGAGAGACAGGTAAGGGAGAAGAGGTAGAGGAGTGGCACTGTATATTAGAGATACTCTGGATGTCATGGGGGTAGAAATCAAGAATGATGAAGTTGAGTCTTTATGGGTGAAAATTAAGGGAGAGGCCAACAAGACCGATATCCTGGTAGGAGTCTGTTATAGACCACCCAACCAGGAAGAAGAGGTTGATTTATTACTCTTCAAACAACTGGAGGATGCCTCATGATCACCTGCCCTTCTTCTGGTGGGAGACTTTAACCTACCAGACATCTGCTGGGACATAAATACTACAGAGAAAAGACAGTCTAGGAGGTTTCTAGAGTGTGTGGAAGACAACTTCTTATCCCAGCTGTTACGTGAGCCTACTGGGGGGCAGCCCTGCTTGACCTGCTGCTCACAAATAGAGAGGTGCTGGTTGGGGATGTGGTGGTTGGAGGCTGCCTGGGGTTCAGTGACCATGAAACCAGAAGGGGCATCAACAGAACCTCCACACTGGAATTCTGAAGGGCGGACTTCAGCCTATTTAAGGAACTAACTCAGAAAGTTCCTTGGGAAAGGGCCCTTGAAAACAAAGGGGTCCAGGAAGGTTGGACTTACTTCAAGAAAGAGCTCCTGAAGGCACAGGAGAAGGCTGTGTCATTGTATTGGAAGACAAGCTGACGAGGTAGGCAGCCAGACTGGATGGGCAAGGAGCTGCTGAAGGAATTAAAGATTAAAAAGAGAGTATATCACCCTTGAAAAAGAAGGGAAGTTTCCCAGAAAGAGTTCAAGGAAGTTACTAGGTCTTGTA
The DNA here is from genome assembly GCF_015220805.1 of Pogoniulus pusillus. Lineage (NCBI taxonomy): Eukaryota > Metazoa > Chordata > Aves > Piciformes > Lybiidae > Pogoniulus > Pogoniulus pusillus. The sequence continues at coordinate 60,833,717 of NC_087309.1, read as the reverse complement.
GAAAAAACAAATAGAGAGGCAAAAGCCTATTTAGAACTTAGGCTGTCTACAGCTGTTCAGGAAAATAAAAAATGTTTCTATAAATATAGAAATGGCAAGAGAAGGGCCAAGGACAACCTCCAGTTCTTATTAGATAGAGAGGGAAATATAGTGACAAAGGATGAGGAAAAGGCAGAGGTGCTTAACACCTTCTTTGCCTCAATCTTCAAGAGTGGGGCAGGTTGTCTCCAGGACAACTGGACTCCTGAAGTGGTTGATGGAGTCAGGGACCAGTATAGTCCCCCTCTAATCAATGAGGAAGAAGAGAGTGACCTGCTGAGACACCTGGATCCTCACAAGTCCATGGGACCAGATGGGATGCACCCTAGGGTGCTGAGAGAGCTGGCAGCTGAGCTGGCAAAGCCACTCTCCATCATTTATCAACAGTCCTGGCTCACTGGAGAGGTTCCTGAAGGCTGGAAGCTGGCCAATGTGATACTCATTCACAAGAAGGGTCAAAAGTAGGAACCTGGGAACTACAGACCTATCAGCCTGACCTCAGTGCCAGGCAAGGTGATGGAACAGGTAATCTTGGGTGCCATCACAAAGCACCTACAGGATGGCCAAGGGATCAGGCCCAGCCAGCATGGGTTTAGGAAGGGCAGGTCCTGCCTCACCAACCTGATCTCCTTTTATGATCAGGTTATCCGCCTGGTGAATGTGGGGAAGGCTGTGGATGTAGTCTACTTGGACTTGAGCAAAGCCTTTGACACCATCTGCCACAAGAAGCTCCTAGCCAAGCTGGCAGCTCATGGTTTGGAGAGATTCACTCTGTGCTGGGTCAAGAACTGGCTGGATGGCAGAGTCCAGAGAGTGGTGGTGAATGGTGCCTCATCCAGTTGGCAGCCAGTCACTAGTGGTGTTCCCCAGGGATCAGTGCTGGGCCCAGTCCTGTTCAATATCATTATCGATGATCTGGACAAGGGGATTGAGTCCAGCATCGGTAACTTTGCAGATGACACCAAGCTAAGAGCAGGTGTGGATCTGTTGTGAGGTAGGAGAGCCCTGCAGAGGGACCTAGACAAGCTGGATCGGTGGGCAGAGGCCAGCGGGATGAGATTGAAGAAGGCCAAGTGCAGGGTTCTGCACTTTGGCCATGACAACCCCAAACAGACCTACAGGCTGGGGACTGAGTGACTGAAGAGCACCCAGGAAGAAAGGGACCTGGGGGTAAAGGTAGATAGTAGGCTGAAGATGGGGCAGCAGTGTGCCCAGGTGGCCAAGAGAGCCAATGGCATCCTGGCCTGCATCAGGAACAGTGTGGCCAGTAAGACAAGGGAGGTTATTCTTCCTCTGTACTCAGCACTGGTCAGGCCACACCTTGAGTACTGTGTCCAGTTCTGAGCCCCTCAATTCAAGAGAGATGTTGAGGTACTGGAACGTGTCCAGAGAAGGGCAACAAGGCTGGTGAAAGGCCTGGAACACAAACCCTATGAGGAGAGGCTGAGGGAGCTGGGCTTGTTTAGCCTGGAGAAGAGGAGGCTCAGGGGTGACCTCGTCACTGTCTACAACTATCTGAAAGGACATTGTAGCGAGGTGGAGATTAGTCTCCTCTCCCAGACAATAGCAATAGAACAAGGGGACACAGTCTCAAGATGTGCCGGGGTAAGTATAGGCTGGATGTTAGGATGAAGTTCTTCACAGAGAGAGTGATTTGCCATTGGAATGGGCTGCTCAGGGAGGTGGTAGTCACCGTCCCTGGAGGTGTTCAAGAAAAGCTTGAATGAGGCACTTGATGCTGTAGTCTAGTTGACTGTATAGGGCTGGATGCTAGGTTGGACTGGATGATCTTGGAGGTCTCTTCCAATCTGGTTGATCCTATGATTCTATGATAATATATGACTGGTTGCATGTTGCTTAGGTTGTGCCCTGTCTTGGTTCTAGTTTAAATTTCCCAGAGACTCAAAATTCAGCTAACAGAACCAACACAATAATAGGATGCCTTTCCCTCTCCCCTTCCCTCCCCACGCACACACTTTGGAAAGAAAGGAATTAGATGTAGTGAGGAAAAGGGTAAAACACCCAAATGAATTGTCTTGCTTTCATAAAAATAAAAGGTATTTAAGGTAGAGTAGTTACAAAGAGGTAAAGGAAAGAAAAGAACAAAATAAAAACTATATATACAACCAGACTGATGGCAATGGATGGAGGTAGAATCAGGAAAGAATTGTTCACCATGTGGAAAGATGGCCACGTGGCAAAACAGATACAGATGGAACAAGGGTGGTGTCAGCAGGCAGAGAGGCAAAAGAGAGAAAAAACCCAGGAAGTCTCTATGTTTTCATATGGGCCCTAGACAGGATGTGGGAATGAGATAACCACTACCCCTGGGTCAGGTTCATATCCACCCCCCAGGAGCGTTAACCCTTTATGTTTCACCCCTTGATTAGACCATTTCCACTTATCTGCAAAGTCTCCACATCAAAAGATAGGAAAATATGTCCATTTATATAATGAGTATTAGGAGTTCGTAAGTCCTTGGCCCCTGGCTGTATCCCAAGGTGATAAGCTTCTCTGGTGCAGGTTGGTGCAGGTGAGGTGTGAGCAGAACAGGAACATAAAGGAAAAAATCAGGGAAATAGGAACAGTCTTTTCTCTTGAGGTAAACGAAGGAAACAGTCTTTTCCTCTGGAGGGAAAAATCAGAAACGGTCTTTTGCTGTAGGGCATCAGGAAAATGGGTGCCAGTGAGATGGCGTAACCTTCTTCTGGATTAGTGCATGTGTGGTGCTGGCTCTGGAAATATGAATGAAGCTTATATTTACAGCTAGCACGATATACAAGCAGATACCTACTGTATATAGAGTTATAGACATAAATATACAAGGTAAAAGGTAATACAGAAACACAACTCCCCTCCCAGAAATCTGAGTCCCCGGGAGGGTCTCTCAGCCACCCCTTCACCTTCCTCCTACCCCTCTCAACCTTACCCCAGTCCCAAGGAAGAATAGAGGTTCGGACAGAGGTTAAGAAACAAAGTGGGTTAGCCCAAAACGGAGGGTGAGGTTAGAGAGATGCAGTTCAGCCAGCAGGCCCAGCCAGAGTGATTATCTAATGTTTTTGTTTCTTGTTCCTATACTTCTCAGCAAGACTGAGCAAAGTAAACATCACCATTGTTTTCTCTTTCACAGCCTGTAATCTAGTTCTTCTCACCAAAATATTCTAGCTTGCTTCAAACTAGCACAGCCTCCCTAGCAGCAGGAGCAACCCACACAATTTTCTCAAATAGAATCATTTAGAAACCACAGGAACTCCATCTCCCTCAACTATAGGCAATAGGGTAGATTGAGCATGACCATATTGGTTGACTGATCCCCTGCTCGTCACTAACCATGTGGCTTCTGGTTGATGTTTCTCCCAGTTTTAGAAAGTTCCATCCTCTATAGCTTTCAGGGTGGTTTTCAGCAGGCCGTTGTGATGCTCAGTCTTTCCTGCAGCTTGTGTGTAGTATGGGATATGGTAAATGCATTCAATCCCATATTCTTTTGCCCAGTTGCTTACGAGGTTATTCTTGAAATGAGTCCCATTATGTGACTCAGTTCTCTCTGGGATACCATGCCTTTACAGGATGTGTCTCTGCAGGCCCAGGATGGTGTTGTGGGCAGTGCATGAAGTACTGGGTAGGTTTCCAGCCACTCGGTGCTTGCCTCCACCATGGTTGACACATACTGTTTGCCATTTTGAGATTGAGGCAGAGTGATGTAATTGATCTGCCAGGCCTCCCCATACTTGTATTTTCACCACTATTCCCCATACCATGAAGGTTTCATGCACTAAGCTTGCTTTGTGGCAGCACAGATGTCACAGTCATGAATCTATGGTTTTACCCACTGACCTATCCCAAGCTCACTGTTATGTGGCATCTAGTTATTGTCTCTTCTGTCTGATCTGAAATATAATTTGTGAGAAATGGAGCTGCCTCAAACAAATGTAATAATGTGACTGGAAGTGCCATCGAACCACTGAGCTAAGAACAGTTCACCTTTGTGCTTCCAGTCCAGATCTATTAGGGAGATTTGGGCAGCCAAGTTGGCTTGGTGGTTGTTCTTCAGTGGCTCTGCTGTTGGGAATGTGTCGGGGAACGCAGTTTCGCGGCAGAATTTATGGGGGAAATACACGAGGCATTGACTATTTTATCAGTGATTTATTGCAAAGAATGTGAATTCCCTCTTCCCGAAACTACACCACCACTGTGAATTCTTTTTGATTGAGATCAAAGTAACATTTCCGAAAATGGCAAATTAAAGAGTCTACGATGTTTAAAGAGAGTTCTTTGAGTCTCTGGTTCGAGTTAATAGTTCGTCAGCTACTCACAGTCTGTAGCTTGGCAGGGAGTCCCTTTCTCCCGATCAGGGTCCAGGCATGCAGGCTTTAGCCTCTGCGACTCGGCGTCCGCCCGAGGCAAGGCTAGATTGGCGAGCAGTTTATTGTTGTTGAGTCCGGGGAAGGACAGGAGCGAGGGTGAGATCCAGGGCAAAAGAGCAAAAGGCAAAAGCAAAAGGCAAAAGGCAAGAGCCCCGATCCTGGCCTGTCCACCATTTTTATAATGTTCCAAAACAGGACTAGCCCACAATTCGGACCACTTTTACGTTGTTAACATACATTGGTAAAAACAGTAATCAACTTACACAATTGGATAACATTACCTAAAACAATATAAAGACCACTCCTCAGGCCAGCCCACCTGCAGGTGCTGGGCAGGCCTAAGAAAGTCGTTTTCTGCTTAACCAAAACAATACCCTGTTGTCTGGAAAGCAAGGCCAAGTGAAAAGGAAACATGGCCAGTGTTTACCTCTCACTTACCCTAGGGAGAAATCTTCCCATGGGACTGAAAGATTGTTTTGGTTTTTCGATGCTTCTGGCTTGAATGTGAGGCACTAGAAACTACACAATATAGCAAAAGCTTAGAGAGCCTTTGCTGCTCTCCATGACAGAATGTGAGCACTGGGTCGTGGAGGGCCCATAGGCTCAAAAAATAGGCTTATTCATGCCTTGCCCTGCCTGGACATGCTTTCCTGTCCATAATCAGAGGTAAACACATAAGCAAGAACAAAGGGGCACAATAGGCCTGATGCCATAAAGTCTGGCCTGCCCAGGCTTTAGGTTGTGTAAGCCCCCACATGCCCAGTTCATGTCTGCCTAGTGTAAGGCCCATGCTATCCCCATATTTGGAAGGTCCAAGCTTGTGGCTTTTCCCTATTATGGTAAGGTTTTGATGACTGCCAAAACCTGATTGGTCATTCTAGTTTCCAAAGTACCCACATTTGATAAATAGAAGCACACAGGTAAACAACGTGCTCAGGCTCCCTTGCTCATTCACTCGCATATTATTAGGCTTAGACTCACCAGCACTGTTTTTTGCTTATGTCTGCCTGCCTGCATGCCTATTTGCTTTGCTGTTATTATGGAGACAGAATCTCCCATAGTCTCCCAGCCAGCTGTGCACACTTGCACGCCGCTGAAGTGTGTTATCAGGGTTAGATCCTGTATTGCCTGCCTTTTCCTATGGAGCTCAGACTCCTGTGCAGCCATGCACCCTATTGCATGCCCACTGCCTTATCATAGCCTGGTGCGCACCACTGCTGCTGAGTTACCAGGAGCAGACCCCACTTGTCAGCACATGACCGTCCTCTATAGCCAGCATGAGACTGTGCTCAGACTGCATGGCATTGTACTCCTTCGGCACCTGAGGCCCTGTCTAAGAATCCCTGGACAGAGCATCCAGAAGAAGCCAGGAGACAAGGGCAGAGATTGCATCCTTCGCCAGGAGAACAAGGTCAGAGACTGTCCTTTCCCCAGAAGCAGGGAAGATACTCCTTTCCCCTGAAGCCAGGAGAATTCCATCCCCAATGTCCACAGGCAAAGAGTCCTTTGAAGTTTGGACACTTGAATAGGCTGTGATGTAGCCCCGGCGGGTGATTGATAATTAATCAGAATTGGTGAGTAAATGCTTTAATGCCTCTGTAGTTTTCAATTGCCTCCTGTTATTGTAGAAAGAGCTTCAGCTCACCTGCTGGGCAAGCAGCATATTGACCCCAGGTGGTATTTGCCATGGGGAAACTCTCTCTCTGTTTATAATTTGAATTGTTTGCTAGTTATAAGTAATGGTTTGATATTATTCCTTGGCTGTTTTCATGACGGTGTAGATCCTTTTAATATTAAAATACAGTGGTTGGGGGTGATGAGAGTTCAGAATATTGGAGTTAATCATTTATATATTTTTATAGAATATTATTTCACATCAATTAATTTGTCCCCTCCACCACAATCAGTGTAGGTGGCAGAATACCCCTCCGCAACACACTGATATGTTGGATTTTAACTGACACTTTGTCCAAGCAGGCAAAAATGTCTTGCCAGAGGCAAACAGTCCAAATTGACTTCCTTTTTCTCTGCCAATCATTTAGCTTCCATTCATTCAGCCACCCCCACAAGGCATTTGCTATCATCTATGAGTTAGTGTAGGTGTATGTGATGGTTTGGGCTATTACCTGCCCCCCCCCCCCCACCCCCCCCCAACTTTTTGAATTTGCCCCAGCTAACTCAGATGGCCTCTGGGAATATAAATGAAGCTATTTATTTTACAGCAGCAAATATACAAGCAGCTATTTACAATATATACAGTTATATACAGAAATATACAAAGGATAAACAATACAGAAGCACAACTCCCCTCCCAGAAACCTGAGTCCCCAGGAGGGGCTCTCAAACCACCCCAACACCTCCCCTTGCCCTCTCAACCTTACCCCAGTTCTCAGGAAGAAGAGAGGTGCAGCCAAGAAGTTAGGGAGCAAGGTTAGTAGGAGCAGGGTTAATGAGATGTGACTAGGTCTGAAGGCAAAGGCAGAAGTGAAAGACAAAATGGAGAATGTTTTCTTCTTCTTCCCAGAGCTCTCAGCGTGACTGTGAGAGAAGGAGACACAATTGTTTTTCATTTCACTGCCCATTATCTAGTTCTTTTACCAAAACATTCTAGCTTGCTTCAAACTAGCACAGTGTAGACCACTGGCCACTGTTTCCATTCTGCAATGTTCAAGGCCAGCTGGATGGCTTTTACCTTGGCATATTGACTGGTTTCCCCTTCTCCATCTCTTGCCTCTGCAACTGTGTGCGTAGGGTTCCAGATGGCAGCCTTCCATCTCCAATTACTGCCTACAAGACAACAAGATTGATCTCTAACAGAGCCTATCTCTTTTCATTATCAGGAAGGTCATTGTATAGGGGAACTTGGAGGACAGCTTCATGATCCAGCTGTTAAGTGAGCCTACTAGGGGGCAGGCTCAGCTTGACCTGCTCTTCTTCAATAGAGGGCTGGTGGGAGATGTGACAGTGGGAGGCTGCCTGGGGTGTAGTGATCATGAGATAGTGGAGTTTTCAATATGCAGGGAGATAGGGAGGAACTATAACAGAACTCACACCTTGGACTTCTGGAGGGCAAACTTCGGTTTGCTCAAGAAACTTATTTCCAAAGTCCCCTGGGCAGCAGTCCTTAAGAACAAGGGCGTCCAGGATGGTTGGACCTACTTTAAACAGGAGCTCTTGAAGGCACAGGAATTGGCAGTTCCCATGTGCCAAAAGATGAGCCGGCGGGGAAGGTGACCAGCCTGGATAAGCTAACAGCTCCTGAAGGAATGGGGGGGAAAAAAGAGGGTGTATCACCTTTGAAAGGAGGGGAAGGCTTCTGCTGACGTGTTTAAGGATGTAGCCAGATTATGTAGGAGAAAAATTAGAGAGGCTAAGGCCCAGCTAGAACTTAGACTGGCCACCTCTGTGAAGGATAATAAAAAGCATTTTATAAATTTATCAATTCTAAAAAGAAGGGCAAAAAGAACCTCCACTCCTTACTGGACCAGGAGGGGAACACTATAACTGATGATGAGGAAAAGGCTGAGGTCCTGAATGCCTTCTTCACCTCAGTTTTCAACAGTAAGGAGGGTGGAGTTCAGGGCAAGTTGCATTTTGAACTGGGAGATGGGGTCAGGGAGCGGGGTGTTGCCCTGGAAATTCATGAGGAGTGAGTTCAGGACCTGCTGAGCCACCTGGACACCCACAAGTCCATGGGACCCGATGGGATCCATCCTAGGGTGTTGAGAGATCTGGCAGATGAGCTGGCCAAGCCACTCTCCATCATTTTCCAGCAGTCCTGGCTCACCGGAGAGGTCCCAGGAGACTGGAAACTGGCCAACATGATCCCCATCCACAAGAAGGGTCAGATGGAGGAACCTGGGAACTACAGACCCGTCAGCCTGACCTCAGTGCCAGGGAAACTGATGGAGCAGGTTATCATGGGGGCAATAACTGCGCACCTGAAGGATGGCCAAGGGCTGAGGTCCAGCCAACATGGATTTAGGAAGGGCAGATCCTGCCTCTGCAACCTGATCTCCTTCTATGATCAGGTGAACCACTTGGTGGATGTGGGGAGGCCTGTGGATGTGGTCTATCTGGACTTCAGCAAGGCCTTTGACACTGTCCCCCACAGCAAACTGCTGGCTAAGCTATCAGCCCATGGCTTGGATGGCAACACTCTGTGCTGGGTTAGGAACTGGCTAGAGGGCCTGACCCAGAGAGTGGTGGTGAATGGAGCCACATCCAGCTGGCGGCCAGTCATTAGCGGTGTCCCTCAGGGATCAGTGCTGGGCCCCATCCTCTTTAACATCTTCATAGATGATCTGGATGAGGGCATGGAGTCAGTCATCAGCAAGTTTGCAGATGACACCAAGCTGGGGGCAGATGTGGCTGGGTTGGAGGGCAGAAGGGTTCTGCAGCGGGACCTTGACTGCCTGGAGAGATGGGCAGAGTCCAATGGGATGGCGTTCAATAGCTCCAAGTGCAGGGTGCTGCACTTTGGCTACAACAACCCCATGCAGAGATACAGGCTGGGGTCGGAGTGGCCGGAGAGCAGCCAAACAGAAAGGGATCTGGGGGTGCTGATTGATACCCGCCTGAACATGAGCCAGCAGTGTGCCCAGGTGGCCAAGAGAGCCAGTAGCATCCTGGCCTGCATCAGGAATGGTGTGGTCAGCAGGAGCAGGGAGGTCATTCTGCCCCTGTACTCTGCACTGGTTAGACCACACCTTGAGTGCTGTGTCCAGTTCTGTGCCCCCCAGTTTAGGAGGGACATTGAGATGCCTGAGCGTGTCCAGAGAAGGGCGACAAGGCTGGTGAGAGGCCTTGAGCACAAGCCCTATGAGGAGAAGCTGAGGGAGCTGGGGTTGATTAGCCTGGAGAAGAGGAGGCTCAGGGGAGACCTTATTGCTGTCTACAACTACCTGAGGGGTGGTTGTGGCCAGGAGGAGGTTGCTCTCTTCTCTCAGGTGACCAGCGCGAGAATGAGAGGACACAGCCTCAGGCTACACCAGGGGAAATTTAGGCTGGAGGTGAGGAGAAAGTTCTTCACTGAGAGAGTCATTGGACACTGGAATGGGCTGCCCAGGGAGGTGGTGGAGTCACTGTCCCTGAGGCAGTTCAAGGCAAGGTTGGACGTGGCACTTGGTGCCATGATCTGGCCTTGAGCTCTGTGGTAAAGGGTTGGACTTGATGATCTATGAGGTCTCTTCCAACCCTGATGATACTGTGGTACTCTGATACTGTGATACTGTGAACTTCTTCAGCACATGTCACTGCCCTCTCTTCTGGTGGCATTCTGAAGTCAGTGGTGGCCACTTCCACTATGCCTGAGTGCTCAAGACTCCCCATTCTACCTCTCTGGGTTATCAGAGCCATCCACTTACTCCAAGTGGCCTCTGCAAGAGAGTGTGGAGTTGAGCCTTTCTCTTTAAAAATCCAAGTCAGGACTGGAAGTCTTGGAGCCAAAAGGAGTGGTCACTCCATTACAATGATCTCAGAAGCAACTTGAATTTCTTTTTCCATGAGGGTGTAGTTAGTCCCTGAGCCTTTGCACACTTTACTCCAGAACTTGAGTGGCTGGCCTCATGCTTATCCAGGAGCCTTTTGCCATACTCTCCATGTGCATCATAGTGGCTACCTTATTAAATACATCCATAGGGATATGCAGCGACCATCTTGCTGTCAAACTCCCAGAAACTGGATTTCTCTGGGAAGCCTTTTCACTTTGCTTCTCTTAATGGCAAAATCAGCATCCAACAGGATATTGATGATTTTCTTACCCTTCTCAAAGACCTCCTCTGCTGTCTGTGCTAGTTTGAAGCTAACTAGAATGTTTTGGTGAGAAGAACTAGATTACAGTGAAAGAGACATGATGGTGATGTCTACTTCACTCATAAGCTTGCTGAGAGGTATAAGAGCAAGAATCCAAATGTAGATAAAGGTGTTGCTCTCTGTCTGGGCTGCAGACTGCATTTTTTCTCTCACTAACCTAACCTGATTAATCCACCTACTTCCTAAACCCCCTGGCCAACCTTCCATTCTTCTTTGGGCACAGGGCATCATCTGAGGTAAGATAGAGAGGGGTGGGAGAAGGTAGACAGGCAGTTGGAGTTGGAAGCCCCTCGTGGGGACTCAGGTTTCTGGGAAGGGTGTTATGTTCCTGTATTACCTTTTAACTTGTATATTTCTGTATATATTGTAAATATCTGCTTGTATATTGTGCTAAGCTGTAAACAGAAAGCTTCATTCGATTTCCAGAGCTGGCTGAGTCTAGTCTGGATGATTTCTAAAGTGGGGGAAGGGGGGGGGGGGGGTGTAACACCCAAACCATCACACTGTCTCACTCCATACAGTGATAACTACAGATGTTCAGGAGCTCCACCCTTCTCCAGTGCTGTCTGGATCATGCTGCAGCAGATTGTAGGGCTGTGCTTCTACCCTTCAGGTAGTCTGTTCCAGTGGTACTGGACGCCTCTCCAGGTGAAAGCAAACTATGGCTTACATTCCTCTGCAATGGGAATTGAGAAGAAAGCATTAGTAATATTTATAGTGGCATAGCACTTGGCCTCCTTCAATTCCAGTTCATTCTGGAGCTCCAAAATATCAGGCACAGATATGCAGAGTGGAGGAATCACTTCATTCAGGTCCCTGTAGTCCACAGTCAGTTTCCATTCCCTGTTCTCCCTTCACACTGGCCATATTGGGCTGTTGAAAGGTGAGCGAGTCTTTCTGATGACACTCTACTTCTCCAGATGGTGAAACCAGTGAGGCTTACCACACCTTGCAGCATAGTTGACTCTTGTGCCTGCCCCCTCCCCTGTAACTCCTGAAATTGTTATGGTTTCTGTCCCTCCATGTCTTCAGGGTATCAGGGTGCACTAAGTTCTTTACTTTGCCTCCAAGGTGTCAGGACATTTCACACATCCCAGTATCTCTGTTATCTCTGTCCTCCACCTGGCTAGAAAAGTGCACTTCCAATGTTAAACATGGTTGCCACATGAAGCACACGGACCTGAACTGCTGGCAAAACCACTCCTGGGATGAGAGGATTGTCTGCAGTACACTGAAGCAGCCCCGCTTCTGCAGGAGTTCACACCCTGCAGTTTCCTTACTCTGGTCCATGGAGCTGAGGTCAGCTGGCCATGCCATCTGTTCTCATCATGGTCACACGGAGTTCTCCACAGTGAGTCTTGATAGCCTTGATGACTGAGGATGCAGAGAAGACAGAATGACTGAATGCCTTCTTTGCTTCAGTCTTTACACCTGAGGCTGAACTCCCCTATGCACTCCAGACCCTGGATGAAGGAGAGGAAGCCTGGAGGAGGGAATGCTCCCCACTGGTCAGCGCAGACTGAGTTAGGGGTCAATTACACAAGTTAAACATTCACAAGTCTGCACGCCCTGATGAGATGCACCCAAGGGTGCTGAGAGAACTGGCTGATATTACTGTAATGCCACTTTCCGTCATCTTTGCCAAATTGTGGCAGACGGGAGAGGTGCCAGAGGACTGAAGGAGAGCCAATGTCACTCCAGTCTTCAAAAAGGGCAAGAAAGATGTTCCAGAAAACTATAGACCAGTCAATCTCACCTCTATCCCTGGAAAAATGATGGAGCAGCTCCTGCTGGAGGGCATTGAGATGCTTCTGTTTGTCAGGAGTAGTCATCGTGGATTTATCAAGGGGAGGTTGTGCTTATCTAGCCTGATAGCATTTTATGATGCCATAAGTGAATGAGTAGATTCAGAGAGACCAGTGAATGTAGTCTACCTTGACCTTAGCATGGCCTTTGACACCATCTCCCATGACATTTTAGTAAACAAGCTGAGAAAGTGTGGGATGGAAGAGTGGACAGTGAGGTGGGTTAGGAACTGGTTGCAAGATAGAGTTCAGAGGGTGGTGATCAATGGTGTCAGGTCCAGCTGGAGAGCTGTGACTAGTGGTGTCCTCCAGGGATCAGTGCTGGGTTCAGCCCTGTTCAACATCTTCGTCAATGACATTGATGAGGGCACAGAGTGTCTGCTGAGCAATTTTGCTGGTGACACCAAGCTGGGAGTCTTGGCTGATACAACTGAAGGCTGTGAGACCATCCAGAGAGACCTGGACAGACTGGAGAGCTGGGCACAGAGGAACCAGATGAATTTGAACAAGGACAAGTGCAGAGTCCTGCATCTGGGGAGGAATAATAAACTGCACCAGTACAGGCTGGGAGGTGATCTACTGAAGAACAGCCCTGTGGAGAGGGACCTGGGAGTCTTGGTGGATAACAAGTTAACCAGGACACAGCAATGTGCCCTTGTGGCCAAGAAGGCCAATGGGATCCTGGGGTGTATTAGGAGGAGTGTGTCTAGCAGATCAAGGGAGGTTCTCCTCCCCTTCTGCTCTGCCCTGGTGAGACCCCATCTTGAATACTGTGTTCAGTTTTGGGCTCCCTAGTTTACAAGGGAGAGGGATCTGCTGGAGAAGGTCCAGTGGAGGGCTATAAGAATGATTAAGGGACAGGAGGGCATGTCTGATGAGGAGATGCTGAGGGATCTGGGGCTTTTTGGTCTGGAGAAAAGAAGACTTGGAGGGGATTTGATAAATGATTATAAATATTTGAGGGTGGGCTGGGAATGGGGGGACAGATTTTTTCACTTGCTCCTTGTGATAGGATAAGGACCAATGGGTGTAAGTTGCAGCAAAAGAGGTTCTGCCTCAACACAAGGGGGAACTTCTTTACTGTAAGGGTCACAGAGCACTGGAACAGGCTCCCCAGAGAGGTTGCGGAGTTTCCTTCTCTGGAGACTTTCAAGGCCTGTCTGGATGTGTTTCTCTGAGGTAGATAGTATTGTCCTGCTCTGGCAGGGGAGTTGGGCTTGATGATCTCTTTGGGTCCCTTCCAACCCCTAACATCTTATGATCCTATGATTAGGGCCCAAGGGTAGATGGCCATTTCCATTATTTCCTGGACAGCCATTTGCCTTAAGAACATTATCTGCTGTTCCATATTTGCCCACTAATATAATTGAAGATCAAGTAATCTTTTGAGAGGTATTGGTGTCCTACAGCTGTGAAGAGTTGGGCCTTGTGGTGGAGGGCCACATAGGCCCAAATAGGCTTATTCACAGGCCTGTGCTTGCCTGGACATGTTTTCCTGCCAAAATGTGTTTTTCTGTCTAAATCAAGGGAAAACACAATAAGTCTGGCCTGCCCTGGTTATATAAGGTTGATATAAACAGGTTGCATAAGTCCACGTGCTTAGTGTGTGGCCCACATGTGCTCTTCACATATTTGGGAGTACCAGACCTATTGACTCTTCCTTATTTGGCATGTTCTGCCCTGCTGCCAGATCCTTATTGGACAGTATTGTGGCCAAAGGACCATCAATCTCGGCCCACATCTTATAAATAGGGCAATTCAGGGCTCTTGCTACCATCCTTTGCTCACCTCTCCCAGCTTCTTTGCCACCTGGGGCCACTGCGTTTATCCAATATATATATGACTCTTTGTCCCACAGTACTTTACACCAATCCTTGGGTGATCGACCAAGGCATTCCCAGCCGGCCGCTGCTCCAGCCCGATCGGGCCCGTGGAATCTTCTCAGACAGTGTGTCCCAGTATCTGAACTGAACTATTAGTTCCACGAGGATTAACTACATGACTTTTGCTCTACACACATTTGGGACCACAGAGACTGACTTAGTGAGTAATTGAACTCTCCGTTTGAATAGCTAAGAAATTTCAGTGACTTTACCAGTGGCACTTTATGCCTCAAGACTCTCTACCCAGAACCTTTGCTTAATCCTGCTGTAAATAGACATTCTGTAAAATAATTTCACTAACCACATACAAAGAATTTGCGTGGGTTAACTGTATATAAGTTTGGGGGAAATTCTCTTTGAATATATTATTAAATTATTTTAAAACCTTTCAAAAATTGGCCTCATATCTTACCCCAAACGCAGACAAAACCCCTTCATAACAGGCCTAAAGTGTGTGTGTGCTATCTAGCCTCCCCAGCTCTTTATCCACACCACCATCCCTCAGTAAGGACACCATCGGTTTAGCTTCTCTCTGGTCTAATTCCACTGTCTCTGCCCCTGCATCCCAGCAGCTCAAGAGCCAGGCCAATACAGACTGGCCATATGCCCTTGCATGATCCTGCCATGTTTTCCTGATTTCCTTTTGAGGCACGGTTGTGATCGTGGCTACCTCAGTATCAGACTCAATTCCATCTGATGCATTTTACTGGGCGGTGCTGGCTCCAGCAGAGCTGTCTTCCATTAGATCCAAGTCTAGCAGAGGTCTCTCCATCTTCAGTAGCTTTGTCCTGCAAGTGGTGCCAGGAGCCAGAGAGATTTAATGCACAGGAATCACCTCTTTATTTGTATAGGACCTTTTTAGGAACAGCTGTGGGCAGAACTGCCTTCAGGACAGGACTGCTGCTGGCCACCCCCACACCCGTGCTGGTTGTGCTGCTGCTGATTGTGCCACCACTTGAGATCATTGAGTCATGTGGGGTTGCAGCTTTGCTACAAGCACTGGTCTGAGCACCACTGCACCAATGCCCACAGCATTAGCAGTTGCAGGGTGCACCCCTTATTTCTTTACCAAATGCCCTAATTATGGTAGCTACGCACATCTACTGCATGGTCCATGCTAGGATAGTGATAATTACTCCCTGAATCATGTTTAAGTATAATGCAAATACTGCCAGGAAATACCATTTATCCCCCAAAATATCTGGACCTTAAATGTCCCAGCACACATTCTCAGAGTGATTCCATGTATCAGATGCATTCCCAAGCCTGGTAAAATTTCCAACAGAATCCACTAAATATACATGTAAACATACAGGTAAGCCTTTATAATAGTCAAGTACCATATAAATTACTATCCAGACTGCATGTTATGTTATGAATTTATATATCCAGGTCCAAAAGAGCCATCCAAAAGCCTGAATTATTAAATCTCCTAAAACATCAATTTTTTTAACTACCAGATCTTGTCTTAAAATAATTATTTTTTATCTAACCCCACATTGAGACTCCAAATTAATTGTCTTGGTTCTAATGTAAATTTCCCAGAGATTCAAAATGTTGCTAACAGAAGAATACAATAATAAGATGCCTTCCCCTCTCTTCTACCCCTACCCCTCCCACTTTGGAAAGAAAGGAATTAGATGTAGAGAATACATCTAATTAGATGTAGAAACATCAAAGTAAATTGTCTTGCTTTGATTTGGAAATTAAAAGAAAAAAACCCCACAAACTTTAACAATAAATAAAAAGTGCAAAAGTTACAAAGAGGTACAGGGAAGGGAAAAAAAAATACAAATATATATATACACAACCAGATTGATGGTAATGGGCAGAAGTATAATCAGGAAGGGGTTGTCCACCATGTATGTATAGGGTTAACACTCCAGGGGGAGTAACCCTGAACCTGACCCTCGGTGATCTTGACCACTCCCCAGGGGTGGGTCTGAACACCACCGGGTGATGGTTAGCCCACTTCCCCTTCCTGTCCCATAAAAGCATCATTCCCTGCTCCTTGCACACCATCATTACCATCTGTTCCTGGTTTCTCCTTTGTTTCACCATGTGGCCATCAACCACGAGGTGGACAAAGCCATCACCATTCCAACATTTTGTATTTGCTATTTTCCTTTCTCTAACCTTTTGTAACTTCCATACCTCAGATGCCTTTTTAAGTTATTGTTAAACTTTTCTTTTTAACTTCCAAATCAAGTGAGATTCATTTATTTGGGTGTGCTCACTTTTGTATCTCTCTCCATCTAATCCCTGTCTCTTGGGAAAGAAGGAGAAGAGGGAAGGTCACTTTATAAAATTGTTATTGGTTCTATCAAATTTATCTGAGTCTCTGGAAATTTAAATTAGAACTGAGACAATGTGGAAAGAAGGTCACATGGCAAAATGGAAACAACAGGAGGAAGGGTGGTGCCAGAAAGCAAGCAAGTGGAAGAGAGAAAAAAACCAGGAAGTTCCTGTGTTTATATGGGCCCTAGGTAGGAAGTGAGAGTGGCCTAACCACTACACCTGGGATCAGGTGCAGATCCACTCCCCAGAAGGCTTAACCCTTTACATACACCAAATGATTCCTTTTTGTATTGTGTGCTAGTATGAAGCTAGCTAGAGTGTTTTGGTGAGAAGAATTAGATTACAATCTGTGAAAAGAGAAACGGTGGTGATGTCTACTTCACTCATAGGCTTGCTGAGAGGTATAAGAACAGGAATGTAAACATAGATAAGACATTTGGTCACTGCCTGAACTTTGAACTGCGTTTCTCTGTCTCTAATCTAACCTGCCATCTCTCTAATTAATCCACCTGCTTCCTAACCCCCTGGCCAACCCTTCATTCTTCCTTGGGCACAAGACAGCATCTGGGGCAAGGCAGAAAGGGGTGGGAGAAGGTGGAAGAGCAGTTGGGAACCCCTCCTGGGGACTCAGGTTTCTGGGAAGGGTGTTATGTTTCTGTATTACCTTTTACCTTGTATATTTCTCTCTCTCTCTCTCTCTATATATATATATAACTGTATATATTGTAAATACCAGTGTGCATATTGTGCTAAGCGGTACACATAAAGCTTCATTGAATTTCCAGAGCTGGCTGAGTCTAGTCTGGATGATTTCCAAAGTGTAGGGGGATGGGTAACACCCAAACCATCACATCTTTTATTTTTGCACCCCAAATGGAGTGGAGGCTGTTATGTGGCCAATTTTCTGTTTGGTTTGTTTGTTTGTTTGTTTTTGTTTTTTGTCTACAGTTGGGTGAAAGTCAAATTGGTTACCTTTTGTTTAATCTAATTTGGAGAAAAATTCAGGCAATAATTTTTGATTATGGAGACTACATTCTTGGATATGTTGGTTTTAACATTACAGGGCTTTTTACCAGCAACAATCTAGGAAATAATACATCCACTACTTTATCAACAGATTTAATGAGAGTAATTTTACCGAAGACCCAGTTACCTAACGCTTACTCTGATATTTATTCAAGTGAGACTGTGGTATTTCTGTTGTGTGTAACCTTAGGTCTTATAAGTTTGGATTTTATAATAATTCTGATTTATGTAAGAGAAATTCATGTGTCTTTAAGGAGCCAGAAAAAAAAGATGAGTATCTCTGACTAAAGATAAAGAGAGTGTAAACAATCCTAGCTCAGAGGCAGAGAAAGGGGGGGCTACCACTGCACCTCCTCCCCTAGATTCTGGGAAAGCTGCCAATGTCCCTGGTAATAAGAATAACATGGCAGGCAGCCCAGGAGAAGAGGTAACTGCTCAGGCCCAGGTGTTCCTTCAGCTGATTTCACTAATCAGGCAGCAGAAACTGCTAACCCTAAGCCACATTTGAATTCACAAGCTTCAGGACAGACACCCAATAAATCAAACCCTCTAGCAGAATCAGAATTGCTAAAGTCTGTCTCAGTGCAGGTCATCCTGGTGCCTGCCAAGACTAAAGCTAAGATGAGACATTTCACAAGGGGTGATTCTAAAGCTGACTTAGGGGAGGGTACCTCTGGTGAGCAAAAGGAGGAAGAGGAGACATATAGTCTTTGAGATTTGGCCAACATACTCAGATATCAGTACTCTGATTAGAGGAGCATTGGGAAATTTGCTACCAAGAAAGGGAATGGTTCTGAGGAGTTTAAGAGTGCTCTTAGAAAAGTTCTGTTTCTAGGCCAGGGACAACCAGAACAAGAAGAAGAAGAGGAGAAAAATAACATCCAGGATTCCAGTGATCCTCTCAGAGCGGTCAGGGAAGTTAGAAAGGAATACTCCAGGGAATCAGGAGAGCCAATCCTAAGCTGGCTGGTGAGATGCCGTAGCATTGATACCAATGCCCTGCAGGTACGAGACAAGTCTGCCAAGCAGCTTGGATCACTGACAAAGGAGAGTGGAGTGGGCAAATACCTATAAAGTCTTCTTATCATAGAATCATAGAATCAGTCAGAGTGGAAGAGACCTCCAAGATCATCTAGCCCAACCTATCCCCCAGCCCTATCCAGTCAACTAGACCATGGCACTGAGTGCCTCATCTAGTCTTTTCAACACCTCCAGGGATGGTGTCTCCACCACCTCCCTGGGCAGCCCAATCCAATGGGAAATCACTCTCTCTGTGAAGAACTTCCTCCTAACATCCAGCCTATACTTTCCCCAGCACAACTTGAGACTGTGTCCCCTTGTTCTTTTGCTTGATATTCTTGGTATTCTCTTGGTAAGGTTAGGTGTGGACACGCCTCCTGTTGACTGTGTCTAGGAGATATCCTTCCCGAGATGATCTGCCATGAGCAGCCAAGAAGTGGAACACCATTGAACAGGGGATTAAGCTTCTGAAGGAGTTTGATGTGAATGAAGTGCTCTATGGAGATCATGGCACACATGAGCCTGATGATATTCCTCCAGAACAGGACTCATGAAGAAGCTTATTAAGCTTGCTTCATCTTATGCTAACATCTTGGCTAGCAGATTTCTATCAAGGAGTGATAATGGAAGGTCTTTCACTGTTGCCGCATTCACTGACCAGCTCAGGCAGATAGAGGACAACTTGTCACATTCTGCCCTAGTCTCTATCATACAAACTATGACTATAGAAATGAAAGAGATAAAGAATAACATTAAAGATAACATGAAAGAACTGAAGGAGTAACTTAAAGCATCCATCTCCAACCTGGTAAAGGATACCATCCTTTTATCACGTGAATGGGTGCATGTTTCTGCAATCAGGAACTGACGCCCACCTCCTGCAAGGCAATTCCAGCCTAGGAGGGAAAAAATTGCACCTAGAAATCAGCAATCACATGCGTCATTGTGGATAATCCTATGTGACCAATTTGGTTAGAATATGAACAAGTGGGATAGTAAACCGACTTCAGCTCTTTCAAAGAGAGTCAGGGATCTGCAGAGTGGCAGAAACAAAGGCAGCAATGTCAGGAAAGTAGCTGTCACTTCTTCAGCTCCTGAGAGCAACTGCAATTAGTCCAAAAATTGCAATTTCTCTCACAACAACACCAATCACTGTGTACACCCTACATGCCATGTTCAGCATTAGGGGTGCCCTGCCTCCAGCCAGGAGAAGGAAAGGGATAGTGGAGAAACCCAGATCTATTGGAATGTATTCATTAGGTGTCCTGGCAGTTCAAAAGTTTGGAAGTACAGGGCTTTAGTTGGCACAGGTGCTTAGTGTACTTTATTGCCATCAAACTGCAAAGGGACAGAGTCCATATCTATTTTTGGAATCACCGGTGGATCTCAAGAATTAACTAAGTTGCGGGCTGAGATCAGTTTAACTGGTAAAGAGTGGAAGAAACATATTGCAACTGGTCCTGATGCGCCTTGCATTTTGGGAATTGACTTTTTGAGACAAGGTTGTTTCAAAGATCCTGAGGGTCACAAATGGGCTTTTGGAATAGCATCTGTAGAGATAGAGGATGATAAATTGAAATTGTCCATTAGACCTGAACTTTCAGATGAATCTGACATAGAGGATCTGGAAGTGCCAATTACTACTCAAACTATGCACCACAGGCAGTAGTACAGAAGTAATCATGACGCTTTGTTGCCCATTCATCAGCTGATTCATCAACTGGAGACTCAGGCTGTAATTGAGAAAGCTCATTCACCTTTCAACAGTCCCATCTGGCTTGTGTGCAAACCTAACAGATATTGGTAACTGACAGCAGACTTTTGTGCCCTCAAAGAGGGGACTCCGCCCATGAGTGCAGCTGTGCTGGACATGCTGGAACTCCAGTACGAGCTGGAATCGAAGGAGGCTAAATGGTATGCAACCATAGACATTGCTAATGCTTTCTTCTCTATTCCCATAGCAAAGGAGTGCAGGCCTCAATTCGCATTCAAGTGGAGAGGAATCCAGTACCAGTTCAACCGTTTGCCTCAGGGGTGGAAACACAGTTTAACAATCTGACATTCAGTCATCCACAATGTATTGGAGAAAGATAAATCTCTAGAGCACATAAAGTTTTTCAATGACATCATTGTGTGGGGCCAAACTGCTGAAGAAGTCTTTGGAAATGGTAACAAAATCATTGACATTCTGCTGGAAGGAGGTTTTGCCATGAAGAGAGACAAGGTCTAAGGACCTGGCAGAGAAATTCAGTTTCTGAGAGTGCAGTGGCAGGAAGGCCACTCTCATATTCCACAGGATGTGATAAATAAAGTCTCTGCCATGGCAGTTCCCACCAATAAGAAGGACACTCTATCTTTCTTGGGTACAATGGGATTTCAGAGACTGTGCATGCCTGGATTTAGTCAATTTGTCGTCTTGTTGGGAACAAGTGAAGATGGAAGTCAGCAGTCTGGAGTCCTACCAGGAGAGTTACTGAAGAGAGAGATGGTGAAGGTGAATCCAGTCACTTCGCTGAGGTAAATGCTGTCCACCTTGCTCTTGATGTGACTGAACATGAAAATTGGCCTGCCCTTTACCTCTACACTGATTCATGGATGGTAGCCAATGCTCCATGGGGTTGGCTAAAAGACTGGAGAAAGGATAGTTGGCAGAGGAAAGGAAAGCCTATTTGGTGTGCTGATCTGTGACAGGACATTGATGCACAACTGGAGAAAATTCCAGTGAAGGTGTGGCACAAAGAAGCACACATGCCTAAGAATAGAGCCAATGAGGAGCACCAACACAACCAGCAGGCACATGAGAGAGTTTAAATTTGGAATGTATAATACAAGCTGTTATGAATTTTCTGTTCTAGGTACCATCGGTGTCCAATGAAAGAATCTACAAGAGAATCTGCAGTATGTGAGCATGAACCCAATGTAACCTGGGAGTCTCTGTTCTCATCTCATCTGTGAGGAGACAAACTGCTGTTTTCTGAGCTTTTGAATCACCTGTAACTGAGAGAACCAGAATGAAGTGTGAACTGATATTTTCATATTCATTATTGTAAATATTGTTTTAGAATTGACAGATAATTCTCAGCAATACTCTGAGTGAAGTAAACAGAGGTGGACTGTGGTAGTTTGAAGCAGGGTATAATGTTTTTGTGAGAAGAATTAGATTACAAGCTGCAAAAAGGGAAATGATGGTGATATCTACTTCACTCATAGGCTTGCTGAGAGGTATAAGAACAGGAATGTAAACATAGATAAGACATTTGGTCACTGCCTGAGCTTTGAACTGCATTTCTCTGTCTCCAACCGAACCTGCTGTCTCTCTGAGTAATCCACCTGCTTCCTAACCCCCCTGGCCAACCCTTCATTCCTCCTTGGGCACAAGACAGCATCTGGGGTAAGATAGAGAGGGGTGGGAGAAGGTGGAAGAGCAGTTGGGAGTCCCTCCTGGGGACTCAGGTTTCTGGAAAGGGTGTTATGTTTCTATATTACCTTTTCCCTTGTGTATTTCTGTATATATTGTAAATACCAGTGTGCATATTGTGCTAAGCTGTAAATGTAAGCTTCATTGAATTTCCAGAGCTGGCTGAGTCTAGTCTGGATGATTTCCAAAGTGGGAAGGGGGTGAGGGGGATGTCGGCTAACACCCAAACCATCATATCTTGTCATCTATTTTGTGGATGCACTGTAATCCATCAGCTGAGCTTGTGTCCTGGTATTCATACATAGAATTGCAGAACAATTAAGGGTGTAAAACAGCTTGAAGATTGTTGAATCCAATTGTATCTTAGCTCTCAAGATGACTACATCATGTCCTGAACTGCCACATCTATATTCTTCTTGAACATCTCCAGAGATGGCAACTTTACCACCTCCCTGGGCAACCTGTTCCAATGTCTCCCCACTCTTGGTAAAAATTTTTTTTGTAATGCACAATCCAAACCTCCATTTTCTTACCCTGTAACTAATTCCTTGGGCAAAGAAACCAATATCAGTCTCTCTGTTACATATTTTCAAGCATTGTAGAGAGCAATAAGACCTCCCATTAGCCTTCTGTTCTTCAGACTAAACAATTCCAGCTTCCTCAGTCTCTCACCATATGATGTGCTTTCCAAACCTCTCACCAGCTTTGTTTTGCTCTTTTCTGGACATACTCTGGACCTTAATGTCTTTCTTATACTGTAGGTCCAGAATTGAACATGGTACTCAAGCTGTGGTCTCACCAGGGCTCAGTGCAGGGGTGCAATCACTTTCCTACTCCTAGACACATTGTTCTTGATGCAGACCTGGATGTCACTGGCCTTCTTGGTCACCTGGGCCTAATGCTGCCTTGTGCAGTTGGCTGTTCACCTGCACCTCCAGATCCTTTTCCACTGGGCTGATTTCCAGTCACTCTTCCTGAAGTCCATGGTGTTGCTTAGGATTGTGACCAAAGTGCACAGCCCAGTACTTGGTCCTGTTAAACCTCAGAGTGTTGACTTCAGCCTCTCAATCTAACCTGTCCAGATCTCTCTGCAGAGTCTTCCTACCCTTGAGCCCATCAACACACTCAATTTAGTGTCACCTGAAAAGTCGCAAACAGTGCCCTCAATTCCCTCATCCAAATCATTAAGATGTTAAACAGAACTGACACAGAGTTTCCCTTATCATTACATTGTAAATTTTTATAAAATCTGTATTTTCCATGTTTAATGAAGTTGTTCTTGCAAGCATTAAAACTCATGCTAAATAAATAATTATGAGAGGAACAAAAAAGAAAAAAGAAGGCCAGACAACTCTAAATATGTGTTACAGGAGGTGAAACTTTTATACTGTCACAATGAATAATAGAAATCCAGAGCGGTAGCACACTGCACAAATTTTCATCCAGTAGATTTTCTAAACTGCAACCATATGCTTGCATTGCAAAAAATATCTCAGGGAGTACTGTCCTACTTATTACAGCAAAAACAGTGGGTTTTTGCTCTTTCCAGTTAGACAGCAATGTAATGCAGTTAAATCATCAAAGTGATCCCTAGAATATAAATTCTTTATAAAATTAAATAGTTGCATTGCAGAGTAGTAATTAGGTGCAGACATAGCCTGAAGTAACAGAATATTATGAAGATAGGCTTTCTCTTTGCTTGTTTTAAAGTGATGAAGAGAGAAATAATGAGCAAGGAGTGATTGCACAATTTTAAATACATAAAATTATGAAAGCATTGTGTGCAGAACAAATCAGATTATCTGAGAATGCTACAGTGACAGCTGTTTCTGCTTTATTATATAGCAGAAGTAAAACTGTTGGCTCGTGAAATGCCCCTTTTGTATTTCTAGCCCTAACTATCAGCAATTACAGTATGGTACTAGAACATATGGCAGCATAATTGAAGGTGTGGCAAGAAATCAGAGTTAGGCACTTAGGGACATATGTTCTCCTCCACTAAGCAAAGTGGAGGGAAGCAGATGGACATGAGTTAAAATGAGGCACAAAGGGCTGGTGTAGTCCACCCAGAAGGCAAAAGCAGCTAAGACACACTTGGGTGTATCAAAGTGGTGAGTCTTTAGGAAAGAGCTAGAATTGATGTGCTGCCTCTTAATATCTAACTCAAATTTTGAGATGCAATAGCTCTGAACAAAGACAAGTGCTAGTTTAATGAAAATGAGCTGCTGCTCTGCAGTATGTTTTTAGAGACTATTCTCATACACCACCCCTGGGTGTACATGCCAGGGAACATGCTGATGAGACAGTAAGCAGTCAGGTAAGCTGTGCAAAACAGGTGAAGGCTGAGACACTCTCTCTCCCCTGGCATTAGAATACTGTGAAACATATTTTCAAAAATATCTTCAAATTTATAGTCTCTGCTCATTTGTCTTCCATCTTCTCCTCAGAGATATTTTATCATTGTGTAGCCATTTTCATGATGATTTTACAGCACTTGGAAATTGAAATAAACCACAGAATGTTCCACTTTATTATATTCCTTTTTCACTTTCCTACTTGCTTTTAAAACAGATATAAAGCCTACTTTCAAATTCGAATGGCAGAAATTTGCACCAACCTTAAAATCAACTTTTTACTAAACACATTGTTCAGAGATAGGGGAAAGTTAACAAAGTATGGTGTTTTTTTTTTTCTTAGAATGCTATTAAAAATGAAGTTAAAGAAGAAATTACAGAAACTCAAGACAAATAAAATCTAAATCTCTCAGAGATTTCTTACAGTGAAACCTCCTTCCTCTAAGAATAGTCATTTTGTGAGTGCTCAATAATATGTGAGAAAAAAAAAAAAAGTCATTTTTTAGTCATTAATTGATTTTAGATAATTATCTCTACCTGGTATCACTTGGCATCTATGCCTTCAGAAAATCAATAGCACATAAACTATCATATATGCTATGTATAGAATCCTTTACTAAGTATTCTGGACATGAGCCAACAGTTTGCACTTGCAACTCAAAAGGCAAATGATATCCTAGGCTGCAACAAAAGAGGCATGGAGAGCAGATCAGGAGAAGTGTTTCTGCCACTTCACTCTTCTCAGGTTAAGACCTTTCCTGGAGTACTGTGTCCATCTGTGAAGCCCTCAACACAAGGAGTTAGACCTGATGGAGTGGGTCCAGAGGAAGGCCACAAAAAGAATCAGGGGGCTGGGCCACTTCTCCTCAGCTAAAGGAGATGGGCTTGTTTCGTCTGGAGAAGAGAAGGTTCCAAAAAGATGTAATAGTGGTTTCCCAGTACCTGAAGAAGACTGTGTTGGTGGCCCAGGTTCGAGTCCTGGACAATGCACCTAAGAAGGAGAGAAGTCTCCGTTTGGAAAAAAGCACCAAGAATTGATGAAAAAAGCACCAAGAATCCTGTCCCGGGTTTGGGCTGATCCCTCCCCTGGGAAGAAAATTCACAACACAAACCCCCTTCTTTTTGAAAGTCAGGGAAAGATGAAATTGTATTTTCTTATAGTATAACAATGTAAAGAGAAATAATAACTAGAGAAGGAAGGAAGGAAAAAAAAAAAAAACAATACAATAACCTTAAGGGAGATAGGGGAGGGGTCAAGCGGCGGCGAAGCAGCAGAAGCAGCAGTAGCCAAAACAGCAGCCGGGGAAGATAGGCGAAGCTGCAGCAGCAGAAGCCAGCAGGAGAAGGGGGAGAACAAACTGTGCTTCTAGACATTAAGTTCTTGATGCTCCAATGAAATTATATTAATTTGTCTATTGTTGCCATTTATGTGGCCTATTCCTGGAATGTTCACCTCTCCCCTATGTCTGAGCTAGAGGATCAGCTCAAACGGCCACAAAGACCTATAAGAGGGCTGGAGAGGTATTGTTTATGAAGGTCTGTAGTGATAGAATGAAAGGCAATAGTTTTAAGTTAAAGAGGAGTGGATTTAGAATGGAGAAAGTTCTTTGGAAGTCACTTCTAATCCAAACCAGTCTATGATTCTATGAGTCTGTGATTCTATGATTCCATTGATTATTTTGACTAATGTTGAGAACAGCATCCTATGGGTTCTTTTCTTCAGTAAGAACTAAATTGTTCTCAAATGAATACTTTATCTTATTTCACTGAAGAAAATAAGATTATTTCACTGTTAATACCTGGATTTCAACACTAGCCTTCTTCACCCTACATCTTTAACTCCAGAGAATAGGCTATACTTTGAGATCATTCAACCCTGCAGTTTAGAAGCTGCATACTAATAGGAAATTTAAGAATACACAAGCCAAAGGAGAAAAAAATAGCAGTGTGAATTCAGACAGTGATCTGAATCTTTGTCTGATATATTCTTCCGTTTAACATCTCACATAAATGACAGCTAGCTTCTTCTGTTACAGTAGGGGGCAGCATGGCATTCAGTTTTCCCCTTTGCAACCATGTTATAGGTATTAACAATGCGGTTTACTAATTAGCACCAAGCTTTGCTGATTATAGATTTGTGTAAGTTCTGATCCTATCAAAACAGACACAAAATTGCAAGTTCCACAGACAGTCTGCAGGATTTGGCATAGTTACAGGATATCATTATAGTATCAAAGAGGAAAAAACTATATAAGTCATTATTCACAATGATTAGAGTATGTAGTGTAGGTTAAGATCTCATTTTAAAATCAGTACTCAGCCATTAGAGCATAAGCACCTCAGATAATAAAGATCATATTACTACTAGTTTCCTTAACATGTTGCTGACACCATGAGTATGACAAAGTTATAAAATGTCACCATTCTCTGCTTGCAAAGCTCTTCCAGAGACTTTATATTGTGCAGTTTCCAGCCAAAATTCTCACGCTGAAATCAATTTTGCTAAAGACCTTTACATCATTAGGACATTAGGTCTGAAGATGTATTTTTGTACTAGACATTGCTGGCAACTGAGAAGATTTATCTTTACTGTTGGTACCCCAAAGGTCAAAAGTGAACATAATTATCTCAAAAGACTTTGTTTATATATATGCCTCTAGGATCAATACCGTAGTTACCGAGGTATGCTGGGAATGAGGAATGCACTTGCAATATTCTGCATAATTGATTCCACAGTTGATTTAAATTGCACTGATCCTTACTTCTTGGGTTCTTGTTTTTTTTTTTTAAGCTAAGTGACACAAATGAGAAGATTCCAGTTAATGCTCCAGAATATGTTTTACCACACAATTTCCTTGTCATTCTAAATAGATTGTTTTGTCCTTATTATAGTAGAAATTAAAGAGAGCAGAAATAAAATTTATTATTAATTTCCTTTAAAGCAGCAGAACAGAATTAATAGTATCATAACATTCTGATGAGATTTCTTAAACCAAATAGAAAAATATCTGTAGCTGCTAGCCAATTACACTTGGACTAGGTGATATTACTACTAATTGGTGGTCATGTAGCATTGAAGTTAATGAGGTTTGTCAAAAAAAAAAAAAAATAAATGAAGTCCATAGCATTTCCACTGCTCAGCCAGTGCAATCTCAAATATTGGACAGAAAAAACAAGTACTTACTCAAAGTGAGAAAGGTTTAAGTACATACTGCATAGTGTTAGAATGTTCAGAAGAGAAGATACTTGAGGTCTAAAGATTAATTAAGAATGTACTTCTACATTATATTCATTTTTCAAAGCGGTGGGAGGGGCAGCAAGGGTAAGGTATAATGGAGCAGAATCAGCCAGTGAATATTTTCCTTTTAGTTAATTAATTGCATCAAAAGCGTAAAGTGGGTCATCTTATAATTTTGCATGACACAAATATGCAGATTGTAAAGGTTTCAACATTAAACCAGGTGATACCCAGGAATTTTGCATTGAGGGTCTGAATTTGCTTTAACCTGAAACTCAAAGTAAAAAATGAGGAGGAGAGTACAGATCCACATGGAGAAAACTGAATATTCAAGGCAAGGCATAAATAAGCCTATTTTTGGGCCTATGGGCCTTCCACGACACTAACTCTATGTCTTTGTAAAAGCTTAATTCATGTTTGTAGAAAAAATCTTGAAGTGGTCCAGGATAATCAAGGAAACACTTCATGGATACAAGATGAGGTAACCAGAATGTTCTAATATACCTAGGAAAATGCAATGCAGTGTGAAAATACACAATACGTTGTCTTAGAACAGCATGTTGAAAAATATTTTTTCTTCATACATACATATGTGATATACACCATATTTCATTAGGTTTCCAATCTTCCCTTTTTTTTTTTTCATTTATCAGTCTAGAACTTGACATGTGAGACTATAACCTACGTGGCACTCTTTATGTGCTCTAGAATTTGTTTCAGTGTGCTTTAGTTTGTTAAAGAACTGTTCAGCTACAGTCAATTTGACAATTGTGTTCTTCCACATTGACAGGGAAGGGGTGTATACAAGAAGCAAAGCTTTACTCACAGACTGAGGTTCATGTCTTAAATTCCCAGTACGATGTTCTTTGAAAGAGTTATTGATGATGTGTACTATGTTCTCCAAGTTATTGATGATGTACTTTAATTGCCTCTCCAGTAACTGTAATTTGCACATGCACAGGCAAAATTAATCTCACTCAGCACAATCTGAAGAAAATGCTGTTAAATGAGGTGTCTGTAATAAATAATAGGTTGCTGTGTCAATAAAAACGACAGCAAAGACATCTTCCTTCTCATCTGATGCACATCATGCCACAACTTCTTCCTGAGGTGATTCTTTCTTTGAAGGACAAACCATGAATGAATCCATTGAGCCAGGAAAACTGTCTTTCTCTTTGCTACTGAGGACATTATGAAAATTTCCAAGCAATGCACAGCATTGATGAAGTACAAGTTTATGTACAACAATATGTTCAACAAAATCATTATGGATATTTGAGTGCAAAAAAAGTAATTACACTGGAAACATCAACATGATGTAGCATATGTAACTGATGTAACTGTATTCTTTGCAAAATACTTTTTAAGTAGGTCTTGATTCTTCAAAATTTTAGTATTTCATGTGTGTAAAATTTCTGTCTTTTTTGGTTTGCTTGTTTTCCTTTTGCCAATGTATGCAGACTAGTAATGCTGTCCTGAGTTGTTTTCTGAGCTGTTGTGTTCTATCCGTTCTTCTCTTTGTATGTGTAACATTCTCTAGTTTTCAGAACATCACTTCTAAGAGGCTAGGAAATTTTGAGTTTTTGAAGAAACAACAAATTTTAATAATCACAGAAAGGATTGATGGGGGTGAAACATAGCCATCAATGTAAGTTTCATTCTACCAGGTTGACAGTTAAAACCAAAAGAGAAGAAAAGGAAAAAAAGGAACAAAAAATTGAATTTTCAAAAGTAACTTTTCTTTGTTCTTGGGTTTTGTTTTTGGTTTTGTGTTTGTTTGGTTTGGATTTTTTTTTTCTTTTTTACATCACAGTGAAATAAAGAAAATATGTCTGCATGTTAAACAAAGAGAAAGCTCTTGTGACTTCTTGCATGGAACCCCCAGTTGGTATGTCAGCCTCATTATCTCTCAAGTGCAGAAGCAGATATGCACTACATTTATCACTCTACCTTCTCTCAAAGCATATAGACATTGACAAGATACATCTAACTCACTTCACTTCCATCATACTCCAGTAATATATCAAAATACCACATTTTTTTATATTATCCATAAGATTCAAATATATGCTCATGTGATCTAATATTTTGCATAAAAATCTCAAATAATCTATGCACTAATCTTTTTTGTTGTTGTTGTTTTAGTAAGATCTCTGTTAGAGAAACACCCTTTCAAAGTTTGAGCAGTGGTGATCCTGCTCTACAATGGCCATCTCTTCTAACAGCTAATTATTCTCACTGTTAAAAATTTCAGGTTTTTCCACTTTGCATTGCTCAAGATTCTGCTTGTTCAACTTGTTGTTAAGCTTTTGTCTGACAGATTAAAGCCTGATTGGCCTCTTTGTTGTTTATATATGTGGCGTGGACTCCTGAGAGTGATATTCACAGACTTTCACTGAAATCTCCCTGCCTTGTGATCTATACCTACCAACTAAGAAAATTCAAAGTGACATTAAATAAAGGGGAAAACAGAAGGGCAGTATGTAATCTCAACTACATGAGAAGATTTTATTGAATTAATGTTTTCACTATTCAGTGGTCTCCTCCAGGAAGCTCATTAGTACTTTTATTATGTTCTTCTTTCTTCCTCTATTTCAAGAATAGGCATTCTCTTTTTATATTATCTTAATCTGAAAAATGTAAATGAATTAAAAAATCCTGCCTGTCAGTGTAAATTATGGTAAATTCTATTAATATGTAAAGGAAGTTAGAGATAGAACATGTTTAACAAAAGAAGAGAATGACAGTCTTTTTTTTTTTTTTTTTTCCAAACATACTTACCAAGGCTTTTCTCAGTAAGAACCATGTATGCTAGATCCCTCTATATTGATGACTGCCAGAGATTATAATGGATGAAAGGAAATAATAAACCAATGAAGTAAACCAAAATAATCTTTATTGTTAAAAGATAGTTGTTGCCGATAGTGTTTCACACTGCCACTTCAAAACTGGGTTTATTGAATGATGGTGTACAGTGACAGGTGGCAGAAAACTGAAAGAAACTTAATAAAATAGTCTGATTTTTCTGTGAAATTTTGCTAGTTAAATGACTGATCAAGGTGTATATCAACTATGCAGTGCAATATCAACTACAAGTATGTGTCCCTGCCACAACAGAATTTGCACAGAGATGTCTAGTAAGATAATCCCAACATCAATTGTGACATAGATACCTAAGTCACTCCTTTGATGGTATAAAAGCCTACTTCTCTTGGTTCTCTATTGTGCATATGCATTCTGTGTCCAAAAGCCTCAGATGAAGTGACTGCCTTAATGCATTTGAAATGAAAAAGACCCACTAAATATCTCAGAACTTCCTAAGCAAGAGTTTACCACAAGGCAGCGAAACTGGGTAAGATTCTATGTAAATGTGTATCTCACTGATTTTTTTTTTTTTTTAGAAGTACATTTCCTTTTGTTTTGAAATGCTATGTTGCTATTGGTTGATTGGATGGTTTGTTTGGATTTTTTTCCCTAGCTTAGTAGGTGTTTCAAGGAACTTAATCAGGCTTAAATGTGAAGAACTGGTTTAAATCTTCAACCAATCAATCAGGAATAAGACCTTTGAATAGTCTGAACTGGTTTCCTGTCAAAAAAAAAAAAAAAAAGGAATACTGTTTTCATTCCATATATTTGACATCATTGTGCAATAATTCAAAAGTAGTGGTGAAAGTACTTGGAAGTCGAAGTTACTTCTCAACATGTATAGGAGCAAATGAACTCACCAAGCACTGAAGAGTTTTGTGTTGAAAACTTTTTTTTTTTCCCAGAGACATCAAATTTGCCTCCTTAATAGTATATGGACTTATTTAACTAGTATAACTTACACATTCAACAATCAAGCCACCTCATCAGCATGATGAAGAATGTTTCCTTCATGTTTCTAAAGAGATTGCAAAGCATACAGGATTTTCTCAGGCTTCTTAGTGATTTTCCTTTTTTTCCTGAGGAACTAACATTTCTTTGTAAAGAATGTTTCTTCATGGGAAAATTTGTCCTATTTCTTGGCATGATATAATGAACTGAACACTTACAAAAGAGCTATCAGAAAAAAAATTTGTGGCACTGAGATAATTCTGTGTAATGCAACTCTTTATTCTAACATACAAATCAACATAAAGTAAGATGGCTGTAATATTCAAATCATCACTTTGTACACTTCATTGTCTCTATAACATCTGTAAGAAATCAATTAAATTGAAGTGATTATCAATGACATCAACAGAAATTTTACTAAAGATTGGAACCCACAAAAATGTGCAAACTGATGCTCTTCCCATGTGTATGAACTCATCATCATAACACAATTTTGGTGTGTATCTTTAGGAAGCTGATACAAAGAGGAGATTCAGGGGTGATCTCGTTGCTGTCTACAACTACCTGAAGGGAGGTTGCAGCCAGGAGGGGGTTGGTCTCTTCTCCCAGGCAACCAGCAACAGAACAAGCGGATACAGTCTCAAGTTGTGCTGGGAGAGATCTAGGCTGGATGTTAAGAGGAAGTTCCTCATAGAGAGTGATTTTCTATTGGAATGGGCTGCCCAGGGAGGTGATGGAGTCACCATCGCTGGAGGTGTTCAAGAAAAGATTGTATGAGACTTGGTACCATGGTCTAGTTGACTGGATAGGGCTGGGGTGCTAGGTTGGACTGGATGATCTTAGAGGTCTCTTTCAACCTGGTTGATTCTATGATTCTGTGATATATTTAGATCTATGCATTCATAATCCTAAAAGGCCTAGAGCTTTAGTTGTTCTCATTACAGATGAATTTTTTTGCTACATTTATTGTTGTGGAAGGTCTGCCAGAAAATTACGTTATTTGAAAACTAGAAAAAGTGAATATTTATGTGTTTTTTTAAAAATAAAAAATAATTTATAATATATATAATATTATATATAATGGTATATAAAATATATATCATATATAAAAAAATAAGATATAATCTTGGGACATGAGAGAACGAACACACTTCCTAGAACATCATGTACTTTGTCAATGCAAAGCACATTTCAAGAGGTAGAAGTTGCCAATCTCATGTCTTTAGGAAGAGGAGTGAATTGAATTAATTTTCCATACTTGCTAATTATATTTATCACTGCATAAATTAGTGGGAAAGGAAACACCTTTTCCAGGTAAGTTTACTCATTTTTTTGATCTTTCCACATCATCAATCCAAAATTCATTTTTTTTTCTTTGCTGTGGAACAAGCTGACAAAAGATGATTTTGTTTTGGCAAATACAATTATTTTGATAATCATGTCTACTGGTAACCTCATTAATAGTTACTAATTTGAACAGAAAAAAATCTAATATAGAAATCCTTCATCTTAATTCCCTAACATTGACTAGGTAGATCTGAAAATTTAATACCTTATTGTTTTCCAGATTCTAGGTTGTTTCCTACAGGCACTATCATTCATTTTACCTTTGAGTTCAAAGACAAAGTCAGGACAGTGTTCAAAGACAGAGTTAGGACACTCATTTTTGCAGATTAAGGTAATATTTGTCTTTATTTTGTGATGTTTTATTGAAGAGTAAGAACAATAATACCTTATAAATAAAGTCCTCTGTGCAGACTAAGTTGATTGCAGTACAGACACTAAATATTGATATGACTGCAGCAATATTCACTGATTAAATGCTGTTCTGAGTAGTTTCCTATATAATTCCTCAGTATATGCTGTTTATACTGTAGTCTATTAATACATTATTTATTCTGTTTATCTCTGAAGTAAAATAGTTACTCCTCTCTAACTAACTTTAAGTGCATTTACATATAGGCTTTTCTGTCAGTGTTGTGATTTGTCACTGTGTGCTCATAATGCCACAACCTGAGAAGCCTATGTGAAATTTAATTAAGCTTGTTTTTACAGGACATTATGTGAAGAGATAAATGGTTCATGATAGATGAACTCTCAAGCCACAAACTGGAGTATTTATTGATTCACTGGCTATTTATCTTGGAATTTATTCCCCAATAAAAAGAATATTGCTATACACTTTAAAGGTTTTGAGTACTATGCTAACCTTTCAACAGGCAGTAATAAGTACTCAAACCAAGACCATTTGGCTTTGTTCCCCATTCATTTCGCTGTCACCATCAGCATTACTATCCTTTTCCACTACAGATGCTCAGGAAATTATTACGGATTTATCTTGAACATAAAGTCATGAACTCTAGACTTCCAGCATTCTTTATATTCTGATATTGTCTAATAAAAAATGTATCGATCTTATACTGATTCAGATATCTGTATGAAAATATGCTTTAAATGAGGACCCCTTTTTGACTGGAAAAGATATCCTCCATTTGGCTTCTTAAAGTAGTGATTAGTGCATATTATGTGATACCTAATTAAAATTTAATATTTAATTCTTAGGCTGATCAAATATTAGTTCAGCATATGCCTTCTAACACAGTTAATACCTGGCATTTAGCATTTATGCTTATAAAATAGTTGAGTCATAAGGGATTGTTTAACTCTATGTTTTCTCCTTTCCTTTGGCTAGCTTAGAAACAGTTAATTACTAGGTTTCAGTTCACTTGGGCTTTTTGAACAGTTTATGCACAAAAAGCAAAATAGTCAGTGTAAGGATTAGATTTAGAGTATGTCTTCATTGAGGGTAACTTTATTTTTCTTCCCCTTTCAGGATCTGTCTAGAGTTATGAGCTAAACTGCATGAGATTCTATTTTACAAAAGAAAACAGATGTTGGATGGTATCACAGCTTAAAACAGTACATTGTTTAGTGTGGATTCAAGTGTGACATGACTGTAAAGACTAAATATCATGTCTTAGACAGTTAAGAACAAATGGTTGCCTCTCTGAGAATGCTTAAATCATGGGGAATAGATGCTATCAGACATCTGGATGTCCAAGTGGCAATCTAGGCTATTTCCATGGCACATGTTATGATGAAGTGTGTTGCTCATATTTGCTCACTGTTAAACAAGCTTAAACAGTAGTTTTAGTTGTTAAGAAAAGAATTTTCAGGAGTAATTTTTATGATCCTAAACAGTGTAGAAACTGGTATGGGAGATGGAAAAGAAGGTTGAATTTGGCCGATTTGGAGATTTGAGGGCTAGAATGATGTGGAAGAGGAGGCACAATGTCTCTCTAATAGGCCCTCTGAAATGGAATAATATTCAGTGCTCCTAATGGGCCTAGAAATCTTCTTTTTAATTGCAAAGGAGGACAAAGACATCTGAGAGATGTTAAAAGACCAAAGACTTTTAAGGAATTTATGAAGGGAAAAAAATAGCCTTAAACAGGTAAAGTTTTCTCTAGAATTATTCTCCCACATGCTTTCTGTTGTAGTATCTTGTTTTACCTGAAACAAGTCTTTCTTCCATGGAAAGCTGGCATAGAATCTCTTTCCAGAGCAAAGTGAATACTAAGATCATCTACACTCCAGTACAGCCTATGCTGTACACAACAGATTATACCCTACAGATAGAAAGCAAAAGCAGTTAGGCACTATTATACACCTTCTCTATTAGTTATACTTGTCCTTAGCTGATAGATTTTGAACTGTATGGGACACAAGGTCTAATCCCTATGGGCGGTAATGCACTGTAATTGCAAGCTGTGATTCTGTGACCCTGAGGCTGTTCACTGATCTAGTCAGCAATGTCTGTTTGGGTTAAGAACCCTAAATTGGCTAGGTTTGACACTTTGTTCCCTGTTGTTGGTTACAGAATGTAGTGCTCCTTAACCATATAGCTCTGAAAGTCTTAATTGTTCCTTTGTTGCATGCATTTGTTTGTTTGGGCTTTTTTAGTATTTGTTCTTTAGTACTTTAGTTATGTTTGCTTCCAGTACTAAAGAATTATTGTGAACTGAGATTAAAGAAATGTGGTTTTTTTAAGAAAAATGATGATATTTATTCTAGAAATGGCATGTCCCTCCTGTGTATTACATTGACTTCAAAATATCCTTAGGAATTCAAAATTAAAGATGTGGACAATCACACACATATGTCATTGATTTAAACAATTATTCACATTTCAGATCCTACTTCTATATAAAATAAAGATAAATTTAATTAAGGAATGATCCCTTTGTCTCTATCCCTGCTCTTTCCACAGAATGCTTAATCACAGAACCTTGGTCTTAATGATGCAGCTAATATATGATTCACCAGAAAGATAACATTTTCACCTAACCAGTGCTGATGAATGTCTGTGCCACAGTGGTGTAAAACTGCTGATCACAGTATATTGGTGGGAAACTGATGGATGTATAGCCTTGAAGATAGAAATCTTTCTGAATGTTAAAGGCTTTTTCAGCTATGCTCTGAAGTAGGTCAGTTGTATTCAGATGTTCTCTAGATCAGACTCTGAGGCACAGGAGGCAGAGAAATAGTTTATACTGAATGCTGATATTGGACATAGCAAGGTACAGTAGACCTAGAAAGTCCTTGAAAATTTATTGCAAGCTTCAGAATTTTAATATTATGTTAACATACAGGGAATAATATGTTAATAAACAATAGTTTAGGAATCTTCAAATGGCCAACAGTTTTGAGGTTAATCCTGGGATTAAGCTCTCTCAGCTTAAAACCATTCTACCCTCTCCTGTCACTAGACATTCTTATTAAAAATCTCTCTTTGGGTATTGAAAGGCAGCTATAAGGTCTCCTTGGAGTCTGTCGTGGAACGCAGTTTCGCGGCAGAGTTTATGGGGGAAATACGCGAGGCGTTGACTATTTTATCAGTGATTTATTGCAAAGAATGCGAATTCCCTCTTCCTGAAACTACACCACCACTGTGAATTCTTTTGATTGAGGTCGAAATAACATTTCAGAGAATGGCAAATTTAAGAGTCTATGATGTTTAAAGAGAGTTCTTTTGAGTCTCTGAGGTTTGAGTTAACAGTTCGTCAGCTACTCACAGTCTGTAGCTTGGTAGGGAGTCCCTTTCTCCCGGTGAGGGTCCAGGTATATGCAGGCTTCCAGCCTCTGCGGCTCGGCGTTCGCCCGAGGCGAGGCTAGATCGGCAAGCAGTTTGTTGTCGTTAGAAGTCCGAGGAAGGACAAGACGAGGGTGAGGTCCAGAAGGGAAAAAAACCAGA
The DNA here is from genome assembly GCF_015220805.1 of Pogoniulus pusillus. Lineage (NCBI taxonomy): Eukaryota > Metazoa > Chordata > Aves > Piciformes > Lybiidae > Pogoniulus > Pogoniulus pusillus. Next base: position 60,797,388 of record NC_087309.1, on the reverse strand, counting down.
AAGGCTGGAAAAACCCAGAAGGGCAAGGGCGAGGGCGCAAGGGCCTCGATCCTGGCCTGTCCACCATTTTTATAATGTTCCAAAATAGGACTAGCCCACAATTCGGACTACTTTTATGTTGTTCACATACATTGGTAAAAAACAGTAATCAACTTACACAATTGGATAACATTACCTAAACAATATAAAGACCACTCCTCAGGCCAGCCCACCTGCAGGTGCTGGGCAGGCCTAAGATAGTCGTTTCTACTAACCAAAACAATACCCTGTTGTCTGGAAAGCAAGGCCAAGTGAAAGGGAAACATGGCCAGTGTTTACCTTTCACTTACCCTAGGGAGAAATCTTCCCATGGGACTGAAAGATTGTTTTGGTTTTTCGATGCTTCTGGCTTGAATGTGAGGCATTAGAAATCTGAATGACATGGAGACTTTAGAGGGGCTTTTGCTACTCTCCATGACAGAGTCCTCTCTTTTCTAGGCTGAACAAACCCACCTCCTTCAGCATATCCTCATAGCAGAGGTGTTCCAGACCTTGGATCATCTTTGTGGCCTTTCTCACTCCAACATCTCTGCGTCTTTCTTATGATGAGAACACCAGAACTAGACACAATATTCAAGTTGAGGTCTCACAACAGCAGAGAAAGTGGGAGGAATCATCTCTTGGTGTGCTGACCATACTCCTCTTGACGAAGGATGCTTCCAGCTCATGTTGAGCTCCTCATGAACCAATACACCCAAGTCTCTTTCTCCAGATATTCTCTACCTACACTGCAACTCAATCTGTCTTTGTGCCCGGGTCTGGCCCAACCCATATGCTTGACTTTGCACTTCGACTTGTTGAACCTCATGCATCTGGCACTAGCCCACTTCTCAAGCCTAACAAGGCCTTTCCAGATGGCATCATCAGGAAGTCTGTATGGCTTCATCAGGAGATCTGATTCTCTTTATATATATATATGTATTTCAGATAGACTGCTGTTATACATTACTGTGTTAGTTTGAAGCAAGCTGGAATGTTTTGGTAACAGAACTAGATAACGGGCAGTGAAATGAAAACAATTGATGTCAACTTCTCTCACAGTCTCGCTGAGAACTCTGGGAAGAAGAAAGACTTTTTCTCCATTTTGTTTCTCACTCTTGCTTTTGCCTTAAACCTAGTCACATCTCATTAACCCTGCTCCTACTAACCTTGCTCCCTAACCTCTTGGCTGCACCTCTCTTCTTCCTGAGAACTGGGGTCAGGTTGAGAGGGCCGGGAGGAGGTGTTGGGGTGGTTTGAGAGCCCCTCCTGGGGACTCAGGTTTCTGGGAGGGGAGTTGTGCTTCTGTATTGTTTTTTCCTTTGTATATTTCAGTATATAATTGTATATAACTGTATATATTGTAAATAGCTGCTTGTAAATTCTGCTAGCTGTAAATAAATTGCTTCATCTATATTCCCAGGGTCCATCTGAGTTAGCTGGGGCAAATACAAAGTGTGGGGGGGGGCGGGGTAACCCCCAAACCATCACATTTTTTGAGAATTGGCTTTCCCAACGTGGGGCTAGATATTTTTGAGTGACTGGAAATCAGCTCTGGGAATTAAGATGAAGCTAATCAAGCAGCTATTGTATTTGGTTGGTGCATTGCTCTGGTCTGGTTTTTTTTTCTTGGCATTTAGTTGGTTAAAAGGTCAAATTGTTGCTTATTTCATTGATCTGGCCTATAATAAGGCTAAAGCTAAGGTTTCAGATATGTTCTGGAGCTGGGGTGATTTTATTCTTGGTTATGCTGGTTTTAATATCTCTGAGAATATTACCAAGGACATTACAGGAGCTCTGGTCAATAATGTGACAATCAATGGAAATTCTGCTTTAAATATGGCTCTAATGAGAGTTATTCAGCCTAAGACAGGAATCTCAACTGTTTGTATAGGCACATGCTCGTGTAAAACTGTTTTTCTTCTCACAATTTTTAATATTTGCCTCATGATTTTAATATTCATATTAATTTTGGCATTATTGGTGAAAAATTCAAAACCAGCTTCCGTAAGAACTAGGAAAAATTCTGTGTCTCAGAAGCAGTCTCTTTCACAGCAAAACAAGGGAACACAGTTCTCGGCTTCCCCCTTGCCAGCCTCTGCCCCTCCTTCTCCAAGTGCTGGGAACACAGCCAATGTTCCCGCCAATAACATAAACAATGATAACAAAAACAAAAACAATAACGGGCAGAGTTCGGCAGGAGCCCTAGGAGGACAGGTCGGTACCCAAAATCAGAATGTTCCTAGCAAAAATGAAAACAAGTCAGGGTTGGCAGGCATCCCAGGAGGACAGGCAAACAATCCCACTAATGCTGGTAACGCTAGCCCAGTCAGTCCAAATCCTACTGACACCAGCTCAGCCAATTCAAACCCCCAGCCAGCAGACCAGAACCAAAATCCTCCTGTTAAAAGCAAGGCAGGTTTGAACTCACAAGCTCCAAGTCAGACCCCTAAGGATACAAATGCTCCAAGTCAGACTCCTAAAGATTCAAATCCTCCAGCAGACACATCCAAGTCTGTTGCTGCTCAGGCCCTTCTGGCAACTGATAAGGCAAAAGCTAAGACAAAGAGTGGTTCGCAGGAGGATGTAAGACAGGGGACCTCTGATGATCAGCAGCAAGGAGAAGAGGAAGAGGAGGCAGTTAGTCTACGAGACCTTGTAGATGTGCTGAGACAACAATACTCAAGTGAGAGGAGTGCTGTGAGGTTAGCTGCCAGGAGAGAGGATGGTTCCAATGAGTTTAGGAATGCTATGAGGAAGGTTCTGTTAGGCCCAGTACCACCAGATCAACAGGTGGAAGAGGAGGAGGAAGATGACATCCAGGGCTCCAAGGATCCACTCAGAGAGGTCAGGGAAGTTAGGAAGGAATACACAAGGGAATCAGGTGAAACAATCCTAAGCTGGCTAGTGAGATGCCGTGGCATTGGAGCTAATGCCCTGCAGGTAGGAGACAAGTCTGCCAAGCAGCTGGGACCACTCACTAAGGAGAGTGGAGTGGACAAACACCTAGCAAGTCCTCTTGGTAAGGTTAGCTTGTGGACACGCCTTCTTTTGGCTGTGGCTATGAGATATCCTTCCCAGGATGATTTGCCATGGGCTGCCAAGAAGTGGAACACCGTTGAGCAGGGAATTAAGCTTCTGAAGGAGTTTGCTGTGAAGGAAGTGCTTTATGGAGATCATGGCACACATGAGCCTGATGATATTCCTTTGGGAACAGGTCTCATGAAGAAGCTGATTAAGCTTGCTCCTTCATCCTATGCTAACATCTTGGCCAGTAAGTTTCTATCAAGGAGTGATAATGGAAGATCATTCACTGTTGGTGAATTTACTGACCAGCTCAGGCAGATTGAGGACAGCTTGTCACATTCTGGTATAATCTGTGCCATAAAAACTATGACTTCTGAAATAAAGGCCATGAAAGATGGTTTTGAGAATACCATGAAAGAACTGAAGGAGGACCTTACAACCTCAATTTCCAATTTGGTAAAAGATACCATTCCTGCATCATCTGAATGGGTGAATGTTTCTGCAGTCAGGAATAGACGCCCACCTCCTGCAAGGCAATTCCAGCCTAGGAGGAGACAAATTCCACTCAGACAGCAGCAATCACGTGCGTCACTGTGGATAATTCTGCGTGACACATATGGTGAGAACATGAACAAATGGGATGGTAAACCTACTTCAGCTCTTTCAAAGAGAGTCAGGGAACTGCAGAGTGGCAGAAACAGAGGCAATAATGCCAGGAAAGTAGCTGTCACTTCTTCAGCTCCCGAGAGCAACTGCAATTGTTCCAACAGTTGCAGTTCCTCTCGCAACAACACCAATCATTGTGTACACCCTACATGCCATGTTCAGCATTAGGGGTGCCCTGCCTCCAGCTAGGAGGAGGAAAGGGATAGTGGAGAGAACCGAATCTATTGGAATGTATTCATTAGGTGGCCTGGCAGTTCAAGAGTTCGGAAATACAGGGCTTTAGTTGACACAGGTGCTCAGTGTACTTTATTGCCATCAAATTGCAAAGGGACAGAGTCCATTTCTATCTTTGAAATCACTGGTGGATCTCAAGAGTTAACTAAGGTACAGGCTGAGATCAGTTTAACTGGTAAAGAGTGGAAGACACATACTATTGTAACTGGTCCTGATGCGCCTTGCATTCTGGGAATTGACTTTTTGAGACAAGGTTGTTTCAAAGATCCTAAGGGTCACAAATGGGCTTTTGGTATAGCATCTGTAGAGATTGAGGATGATAAATTGAAATTGTCCATTAGACCTGAACATTCTGATGAACCTGCAGTTGTGGGACATCATGACATAGAGGACCTGGAAGTGCCAATTGCAACTCAAACTGTTCATCATAGGCAGTACAGAACTAACCGTGACTCTTTGTTGCCCATTCATCAGCTGATTCATCAACTGGAGAGTCAGGCTGTCATCGAGAAAGCTCATTCACCTTTCAACAGTCCCATCTGCCCTGTGCGCAAACCCAATGGTGACTGGAGTCTTACAGATGATTTTCATGCCCTCAACAAGGTGACGCCACCCATGAGCGCAGCTGTGCCGGACATGCTGGAACTCCAGTACGAGCTGGAATCGAAGGAGGCTAAATGGTATGCAACCATAGACATTGCTAATGCTTTCTTCTCTATTCCCATAGCAAAGGAGTGCAGACCTCAGTTTGCATTCACCTGGAGAGGAATACAGTACCAGTTCAACCGTTTGACTCAGGGGTGGAAACACAGCTCAGCCATCTGTCACTCAGTCATCTACAATGCACTGGAGAAAGGTAAAGCTCCAGAGCACATCCAGTACATCGACGACATCATTGTGTGGGGCCAAACTGCTGAGGAAGTCTTCGAGAAAGGTAACAAAATCATTGACATTCTGTTGCAAGCAGGTTTTGCCATTAAGAGAGACAAGGTCAAAGGACCTGCCAAAGAAATTCAGTTTCTGGGAGTGCGGTGGCAGGATGGTCGCTGTTACATTCCTCAGGATGTGATCAACAAAGTCTCTACTATGGCAGTTCCCACCAACAAGAAGGACACACTTTCTTTTCTTGGTGTGGTGGGATTTTGGAGACTACACATTCCTGATCTCAGTCAGATTGTCAAACCTCTGCATGATGTGACTTGTAAGAGAAACAATTTTGAGTGGGGACCTGAACAACAAGCAGCCTTTGATCAAATTAAGCGAGAAGTAGTCCATGCAGTGGGCCTGGGACCTGTGAGATCTGGTCCAGACATTAAGAACATTCTGTACACGGCTGCCAGTGACAATGGTCCAACTTGAAGTCTTTGGCAGAGAGCTCCAAATGAGACACATGGTCGTCCACTTGGTTTCTGGGGACGTTGTTACAGAGGTTCAGAGACAAATTATACTGCAACTGAGAAAGAGATTCTAGCAGCCTATGAAGGAGTGAAAGCAGCTTCTGAAGTGATTGGAACTGAGTCACAATTGCTTTTAGCTCCTAGACTGCCAGTTCTTAACTGGATGTTCAATGGCAAAGGTTCATCACCGCATCATACCACAGTTGCAACCGGTCTAAATGGATGGCTTTGATAACCCAACGACCACGAATGGGTAATCTTGACCGACCTGGTCTGGTGGATGTGATCACCAACTGGCCAGAAGGCACAGACTGTACCAAACCTCCAGAGGAGAAAATAACTCATGCTGAGGAAGCTCCTCCCTATGGTGATCTCTCTGATCAGGAAAAGAGCTATGCTTTGTTCACAGATGGTTCCTGTCGTCTTGTTGGGAACAAGCGAATATGGAAGTCAGCGGTTTGGAGTCCAACCAGGAGAGTTACCGAAACGAAAGATGGCGAAGGAGAATCCAGTCAGTTCGCTGAGGTTAAAGCTGTTCAACTTGCTCTTGATGTGGCTGAACGTGAGAATTGGCCTATCCTTTACCTCTACACCGACTCATGGATGGTAGCCAATGCTCTATGGGGTTGGCTAAAGGACTGGAAGAAGCATGGTGGGCAGAGGAAAGGAAAGCCTATTTGGTGTGCTGATCTATGGCAGGACATTGATGCACGGCTGGAGAAAATTCCAGTGAAGGTGCGGCACGCAGACGCACACATGCCTAAGAGCAAAGCCACTGAGGAACATCAACACAACCAGAAGGCAGACCAAGCTGCTAAGATTTCTCAAGTTGATACCAACTCTGATCTTGACATTGACTTTGATTGGAAACACCGAGGTGAGCTGTTCTTAGCTCGGTGGGCCCATGACTCATTTGGACATCAAGGCAGAGATGGAACATACCGATGGGCTCGCGATAGGTCAATTGACTTGTCCATGGACGCTATCACCCAAGTCATCCATGACTGTGATATTTGTGCTGCTCTTAAGCAGGCTAAGCGAATCAAGCCCTTATGGTATGGTGAGAGATGGTCAAACTACAAGTATGGTGAAGCCTGGCAGATTGACTACATCACTTTACCTCGATCTCGTTCTGGCAAGCAGTATGTGCTAACGATGGTAGAAGCCAGCACTGGATGGTTGGAAACCTATCCAGTTCCACACGCTACTGCACGTAACACCATTGTTGGTTTGGAGAGACAAATCTTGTGGAGACATGGAACTCCAGAGAGAATCGAGTCAGACAATGGTACTCACTTCAAGAACAATCTTGTGAAAAACTGGGCCAAAGAGCATGGTATTAAATGGATCTATCACATACCCTACTATGCACCAGCTTCAGGGAAGATTGAACACTACAATGATTTGTTGAAAACCACCCTAAAAGCCATGGTGAGTGGAACTCTGAAAAACTGGGACAAACATTTAGCACAAGCTACCTGATTGGTAAATAGTAGAGGTTCAGTAAACAGAGCAGGACCTGCACAATCAGATCTAGTCCAAGCAGTAGATGGTGATAAAGTTCCTGTTGTTCGTGAGAAGAATCTGTTAGGGAAAACTGTTTGGGTATTTTCTCCTTCGGGCGAAGGGAAACCTGTCCGAGGGGTGGTTTCTGCTGAAGGTCCTGGTCACACCTACTGGGTAATGCAGGAGAATGGTGAAATCCAGTGTATTCCACAAGAAATTTAACCTTAGCTGAGAGAGTTTAAATTCAAGCTGTTAGGAGTTTTCTATTCTAGGTAACATCGGCGCCCAACACTGAGAGAATCTACGATAGAATCTACAGCACGTGAGCACGAACCCAACGCCACCTGGGAGTCCCTGTTCTGAGCTTTTGAATCACCTACATCTGATTGAAGTGTGAACTGAACTTATATATATAGTTTTAGCGTAAATATTGGTTTAGATTAGATTGGATAATTCTCAGCGATACTCTGAGCGAAGTAGACAGGGGTGGATTGTGCTAGTTTGAAGCAAGCTGGAATGTTTTGGTAACAGAACTAGATAACGGGCAGTGAAATGAAAACAATTGATGTCAACTTCTCTCACAGTCTCGCTGAGAACTCTGGGAAGAAGAAAGACTTTTTCTCCATTTTGTTTCTCACTCTTGCTTTTGCCTTAAACCTAGTCACATCTCATTAACCCTGCTCCTACTAACCTTGCTCCCTAACCTCTTGGCTGCACCTCTCTTCTTCCTGAGAACTGGGGTCAGGTTGAGAGGGCTGGGAGGAGGTGTTGGGGTGGTTTGAGAGCCCCTCCTGGGGACTCAGGTTTCTGGGAGGGGAGTTGTGCTTCTGTATTGTTTTTTCCTTTGTATATTTCAGTATATAATTGTATATAACTGTATATATTGTAAATAGCTGCTTGTAAATTCTGCTAGCTGTAAATAAATTGCTTCATCTATATTCCCAGGGTCCGTCTGAGTTAGCTGGGGCAAATACAAAGTGTGTGGGGGGTGGGGTAACCCCCAAACCATCACAATTACCATAATATAAAGTGAAGCTTTTGGATATCTCTTCGCAAATGTTACTTCCTTAACACTAAGAAAGATGTTGATTACTATTGCATTAGAGTTTTCCCACCATATATATATATACTTCAACCACGTCATAGTTAATCTTCTATTTGCCTTGCTAATCTTGTCATGGTGTGGACAGTTGCATTACCTCAGTAAAAATATATAGTCAACAAGAACCCTAGTTTTTACAGTACATACACACAGCCATTTGAAGAATGAAGATTGATATTCTGATAAGAAAGGGACTTACCACAAAATTTGTAACTTGGGTTAATTATTTATTATAGTGCTACTGATTACTCTCCCATCATTTTAAATAAGACATACATTGAAAGAAGTGTAAGCATAATATACACTTATAAGTGTCGTGGAGGGCATGTAGGCTTGAGGTGAGGAGAAAGTTCTTCACTGAGAGAGTCATTGGCTACTGGAATGGGCTGCCCTGGAGCTGTTCAAGGCAGGATTAGACGTGGCACCTGGTGTAATGGTCTAGCCTTGAGCTCTGTGGTAAAAGGTTGGACTTGATGATCTATGAGGTCTCTTCCAACCTTGGTGATACTGTGATTCTGTGAACAGAGGCTTATTTATGCCCCTACATGCCTGGATATGTTTTTCTGCCAGGACCCCTGGTTGTAAACAGGTTGTGTAAGCCATACACACAGAGCTCATGTCTCCCTGGGGCAAATCCATGTGATCCCCATATTTGGGAGAGTCCAGGCAAGAACCTTCTGCCTATTATGGTATGGTTTGGCTAACTGCCAACCTGATTGGTCACTCTAGTGGCCAAAGAGGCCATTAATCTCGGCCCACAGTCCATAAAGAGGGATGCACAGGTGAACCATGTGCTCAGCTCTCTGACCCTGTCCGCAGCACAGCTCAGCTCTCTGACCCTGCCTGCAGTGCAGCTCAGCCCTCTCTGACCCTCACTTGCAGCATTCAGAGGCACAGACCTCATGTTTTAATTCATTCACAGCTAGTCTGTCTGCGTCATTTAAGCCTGCACATTTATATAAAAGGAGCCTATAGCCTCCTAAAGCTGTCTTGCTTTACCTATGGAGCCTAGACTCCTGGCAGCCTAGCACACTTCGCATGCTCATCACTGCTTATTGCCTGGTAAAAGCCATTGCCACTGAGATAACCAGGAAGCAGACTTCTGGATTGTCTGCACATACACATGGCCTGAACCCATGAAGGAATCGTGCCAGATGGATATTCTTCTTCTGTTCCTGTAATCCTGTCAAGTTGATAATCCCTGGACACAGAATCCAGAAGAAGACAGCAGCATCACTGGCAGAGATCGTCCATCGCCAGGAGAACAAAGGTTAGAAAATCTATTACCCCTGAGACTGGGAAGATTTATCATTTCCTCTCAAGCCAGGAAGATTCCAGTGTCTGAGTCCAGAGGCAGAGTCCCTGAAGTCTGGACATTGGGCACAGGCTGTGACACAACCCTGGAGGGTGATTATTGATTAATAATTGACTATAATAACACTTGGGAGTAAAGCTTTAATACTTCTGTAATATAAGTTACCTCTGCCTTAGAGCAGAAAGAGTTTCAGCCCCCTCTGCTGGGCAAATAGCATAAGCTCCCAAGCAGCACTAAGCCAAAGGGGAAATTCCTCTCTCTGTTTATAGTTTGAATGTTTTGCTAATTAAATAACCAAATCCCTGTATATATTCTGTCCTAAATTGTTTTCATGACCTTGCACCAACCTAAACTTTAATATACAGTGATTGAGGGTGGCAAGAGTTCATAAATATATTTTTATATAAAATTTGCATAGCCTCAAATCAATTTCTCACCTCCGCCAAATAGACGTAAGTATAGAAACCCCCCTCTGCAACAATGAGATAACTAAACTACCAGGAGTGGAAGGGACTGTAGCTTTTAAAATCTGAAGAACAATATCTGACTACCGCATTAGACACATATAAAAGAGGAATTTCGTGCATTACATTGATCAGGGATAAAGTATCCAGAAACAACATCCTCTTAGTGTAGATGACTAAGAAGGAAATCATGCACTAATCATTATGAAAACAGACAATCAAGTAGGAGAAGTAGGAAAGAAAATTCAGCTTAGTTGCTTGAAAGACAAAGCCTGAAAATTCTGCCATCTTTTATATACAGATATGTATTTAATGTTGCAGTAGTTCTTGTTTGACTGATTTGATTTCTTCAGACTAGATGGAAGCATGGCACTACACCCTTTAAGCTTATGTAACAGAGCTGAGATCTGTCATCCGCACTAGTTACAGGATTTTATTTTCTTTAACTTTTAAAATTTATTGCATTATTCTAATCAGATTTTCTTCTGAAAAGAAAAGCAAGTTCCCATGACTGTACTAGAGTTGGTCACTTCTGATCTGATCTAGTTGTGAAAAATACCCATCTGCTATAGGTCATCCTGCCCTGGCAGGGAGATTGGACTAGATCTCTTGAGGTCTCTTTGAGCCCCTACCATTCTGTGATTCTGTGGTTTTGTGTTTCTGTGATTCTGCGCACAGTGATTTTAGTAGCCTTTTTTCTCTGACAATATTTAGAGGCCATAATCTGTAGGACACCATGATGTGATGAATTTTTTAAAACAGAAGAACATGTCTTTTCTCTGAGAATTTTAAAGTGCAATTTTAGTCAAGAAAAAGAAAAATCATTGTACCTAAAATAAAAGCAAAACAAAACAAACAGAAAAGTTGAGGAGAGTAGGAAGAAAGACAATTGTGACAAGAACAGCTGTTGATATCACTTGATATTATGCTTAACTTCCTAATAAACAGATCCTCAGAAGCTACAGAAAAAAAATTATATTAAACTGTGCTCTGACTCTTCATATCACCTCATTCTAGATCATAAGAATGATATAATGCTCAGCCATTTCCTTTTTATTTATACTCTTTCATGTGAGAGTAAGATGTCACAATTTGAATAACTCATGTATTCAAGTCAAAGTACTGAAATGCTCTTTCATTTTGACCTATAGATCAATAATCTGGCTAAGAATATTTGGTCCCTGCACTCTTTTCTGCTTACAAGCTGTCTAGGCAATAGATCATGTAATTTCAATGTTTGTTAATCAAAACATAAAATACTAAAGGGCTGAAGTTAGAAAGTTATATAGAAGGATGTAGTAGATTTGAACTGGGCTGAGCTGGGGTTAATTCTCCTCAAAACATCTTTCTAATGCTGTGTTTTGAAGTGCTGTAGATGAGTGTTGATAATGCACCAGGGTTGCAGCTACTGCTAAGCTAAGAATTCAGGCTGAGTTTTTTTCCAACATCTCCCTGCTACAATATGCTGAGAGGACATAGCTGAACCAGCTGATCCAGAATGGCCAAAGGGATATTCTATGTCATATACCATGTCAGATATAAGAATGAAGTGAAAGAAGGAAGTTTGGGAATATTCATCTGTGACATCTCTGAAAGTAACTACCAAGTGTAGAGAGTCACAGTATCACAGTATCACAGTATCAACAAGGTTGAAAGAGACCTCATAGATCATCAAGTCCAACCTAATGGGAAGTAGGGGTTGACATCCTCTCTCTGCTTTTGCTTCCGCGATGTCTATTGCATTGCTTGTTGTCATTATTAAATTGCTTCTATCTTATGACTGGCTTTTGTTGTATTTCTCCCTCTCCCCTGTCTATTTAAGAGGGGGAGTGATAGAGTGGCTTTGATGGGCATTCAGCCTCCAGCTGGGGCAAAACTACCACAAAGGATTAAAATAAATTTGATTTATTTTCAAGAGAAAGTATATACAAAGGTAACAGAAAACTAAACACCTTTAAGTCAAAATTTGAAACCAGAATGAAAAATATCAACCTGGAACATAACGAATTAAAACACAGAATGAATCCTCCACAGATTACAAATTGTCTCCAAGACTTTTCTTTCTCTTCATTTCATCACTGATATATTTGATTTATTTTGCAAAAAGAAATTGGAAATTAAGACATAGAATGGTAGACTAATTCCAGAGTGTTAAAGAAGATAATTAAGTGTTCAGAGAAGCTTTTCTTATATAGCAGATGAAATATTAACAATTTAGTTTCAATATGTAAAGGCATTTTTCTACTGACTGGGCATTTTAACTGTCACTGAGTGACTCAGGCACAGGCATGGGAGCATCTGGTAGCTTTAGTGCCAAATATGGGAAAAAATCTCAAAATCTGAAATGCTAATAAAAATGCTCTACTGAAGCATGGTAGAAAGGGTAAGAAATTCTACATGAGTGATACTTTATTTCTGAAATAAGGTTTGAAATAAGACTATCAAAACCTGATTCACAGAATCATAAATTGGTTGAAATTGTAAGGGACATCTGCAGAACATCTTGTCCAAATCTTCTATTCAAACAAGGCTACCTAGCACCATTTCCCTGGGTTTATGTCCATATGCACCTAAATACTTCTAAGGATGAATATTCCACAACACCTTTGGGCAATTTGTGCAGGGGTCTGTCATCTTCATTTCAACTCTTTTTTTTTTTTTTTTTTTTTTTTTTTTTTTTTTTTTTTTTATTTAATTCATATAGATCTTTCTGTATTCCAATCTGTTGCCATTGCATCTTGTCATGTCAGGACATCACCGAAAGCAACCTGGCTCTGTCTTGTTTGCACTCTTCCTTCACACATTTGCATGCATTGAAGAGATTCACTCTTGAGCCATCTGTTCTCCAGGTTAAACAGTATTCCAGACTTTCCTCATGCATGAGATGTTCCATTCTCTTAGTTATCTTAGTGATCCTTCACTATTCTCTCTCCAGTAGCTCCGCAGCTCTTTCATACTGGGGAGTGCAGAGCAGGGTTCAGTACTCCAATACTCCAGCAGTGATCTATAAAGGATAAGGATCATTTCCATTGACATGCTAAGAGTTGTTTGATGTAGCCAAGTATGCTATTGTCTTTCCTTGCTACTCTGGCTCAAGTTAAAAGTAAAATCTCCCAGGACCCCTATGTCCTTTTCTGTAAAGCTGCTTTCCATCTGGTCAGCCCTCAGAATGGACTGGCACATAGAATTATTACTCCTCAGATGCAGGTCTTTGCACTCACCATTGTTGCACTTTGTTACATTCCTGTCATCCAGTTTCCTTGACCTGTCAAGGCCCCTCAGAGACAAAACACAAGCCTTTAGCACATCAGTCACTCCTTCCAATTTTGTATAATCTGTAAACCTGCTTGGGTGACAATCTACTCCATCATGCAAATCATCAATGAAGATGTTAAATAATAGTAGACTTAACACTGATCTCTGAGATATTCCAGTTAATGGCTTCAAATTTGGCTGTTCCACTGATGAGAACTTTTGGTGCCTGGCAATTTAATCAGTTTTCAGATTTCTTATGTTTGTAAAATGATCACAGTTATGTAAAGAGCTTCTTAAAAAAACCAAAAAAATCATGGAATCAACCAGGTTGGAAGACACCTCCAAGATCATCCAGTCCAACCTAGCACCCCAGCCCTATCCAGTCAACTAGACCATGGTACCAAGTCTCATACAGTCTTTTCTTGAACACCTCCAGCGATGGTGACTCCATCACCTCCCTGGGCAGCCCATTCCAATAGAAAATCACTCTCTCTGGCAACAACTTCCTCCTAACATCCAGCCTATACCTCCCCCAGCACAACTTGAGACTGTATCCACTTGTTCTGTTGCTGGTTGCCTGGGAGAAGAGACCAACCCCCTCCTGGCTGCAACCTCCCTTCAGGTAGTTGTAGACAGCAACGAGATCACTCCTGAATCTCCTCTTTGTATCAGCTTCCTAAAGATACACACTAAAATTGTGTTATGATGATGAGTTAATACACATGGGAAGAGTAACAAAGTATGAGACGTGGTTTAATGGTTATGATGGTTGATGGTAAGACTGTATGATCTTAGAAATGTTTTCCTACCAAAACAATGCTATGATTCTATGAAAATGAAAGCTGGGACACCCAACGTGTTAGAGAAATCAAGATGTGTATATGCAGAGGTGAAAAAAAAATACTTAAGAGCTTTGTAGCTATCTGCATTTTATCTATTAGAGTACAAAATGTGAGGCGCAGAGTTTCCTGAAGTGCCTCATATGAGACTGACAAGTACTTCCAAAAACGCTAGAGGGTGTTGTTCTCAACATTCGTCTGTAGTCTGCAGGATCCGCTCCGAAGCACAGAAAGTTTCTTGAAGAACTATTCCATGGTTCGAGTTTCTTTCAAGCTTTTTGCCATGAATACATCTGATATATATCTCTCATTTTAATATGTGACATTACCACAAGCAGTTTAAACTGTTGCAAAATACTATTTCAGTCTTTGTGAATGCTCACAAAGAAATTACTTTATATACAAAAAGTGATGAGTTATATGGTGTGGTGGCTTGGTCCTGGCTGGGGGCCAAATGCCCATCAAAGCTGCTCTATCACTCTCCTTCTTAAATGGTCAGGGGAGAATATAACAAAAGCCGATATAAGACAGGAGAAATTTAGTAATAGTGATAATAATAAACACAAGCAGAGAGAGATATATTAGTCTTTACATTCCATTAACAGACAATGTTTGGTCTTGGGGAATCAGGGTTCTCTATGCTTGGTAATTCCTCTGGAGGACAGATATCATGGAAGAATTCTTCAGATTTCCTTCTTTCACTTTGTTCTTATATCTGAGCTGATGTCATATGACATGGAATAGCCCTTTGGCCAGTTTGGATCAGCTGGCTCTGCTGCTTCCCCTTAGCATACTCTTAGGGTGGGGAAATGTTGGAAAAGCAAAGTCTGGGTTCTCAGCTCAGTAGCAGCCAAAACACCAGTGTAGTATCAACGCTCAGCTACACTGCTGCAAAGCACAGCACTAGAAAGATACTTCAAGAAGAATTAATTCCAGCTCAGTCTGAATTGGCTACATATGGAAAAGGTGTTGAAAATGCTCCTGCTGTGATGATAGTATCAAATGTCAAACTAATATTTTTTTTAACCTATTACTTTTGAGATAATTTTATAAAATTAATCCCTTTTTAATTTTTTTATTTGTTTTTTTTCTCTCATATAAGCACTGAGTGAACTTGCTTTGTAGTCCTTTGTAATGTGTAGATTGCTGTAGTTTTGCATGAATGCAATATTTAATATTACTCCATAAGCTAGAAAACAATCAATGATTGTTAAAAAAAATATTAAACAAAGCTCAGTTTCATTGAGTTTAGACTCCATAACATCTTCTCAAAAACTGTGAAATGAAATAAACAATCAGTAAGCAGCAATACAAATCCATAATCAGTTTAAATTGTGACATGAAAGCTTACTAAATGGTATTTGAAAAACAAAAAAAAAAAAAAGAGGAAAAAGAAAAATATTGCAGGAAGATACATTTATGTCCATTTCCTTTCATTTTCTAATAAATTAATCTAATTAGGAAAAAACACATGAGTGTTTTCATGTATCCAATACTTAGGTTTTTTAGACTAGCATAAGATACTACCATTTTTTTCTAGCATAGTAAAGAGTTCATCAGTTCTGCAGATTCACTGAACACTAGGAAACTTCTGGGAATAGTAATGAAAAACATTAAGACATGGCAGTTTGTCTCAGACTCAAAACTAAAGCCCTAAATCACTGAAGATTAATTTTGGACCCTGTACCAGTGTGAGAGGAGGAAACACTATATTCTGTTGATGTTGTGTGGGAAAAGTAATTGAGAATAATTCATAGGGAAGGGATAATCCTTTGGACACAATCTCCTGCTAGATGTCTAGATGACCATCTATCTCATGCCAGTCTCCCTATTTTATTTTCATTGCAGCCATAATTGGAGGGGTTTTAGGGGCTCCATCTGCAGTCAGTGAGCTTGTAAATTTCAACTTCTTGACATGATCATTGCAATCAGAAAAATCATCTGTAGAAGAGGTGATCAAATAGTGCTCTTTCTATAAATTATTGCTTGACTTATTCTCCATCAACCACATCTGCTTTCATTGTTTACCATCACTAATGTTTAAAAAGCTACAGACTCATTTAGACAATATAAGTCTTAGACTTTGTCCTGTCTTTGTGATTTAGATTATCTGTGCCTGTTCATTTTAAGTAATTGATGTAAAAGACAGTCATTAGGGTGTATGTATGGAAACTAATCCTAAAATGTAAAATACTAGACATTAATAAATCAAGAAGCAAAACAACATCTTCTATTATGTTTCTTAGACTCTACTGAGTTATTTCAGGAAATCGCCAGAAAAAAAACTTACATTGGAGATGACATTACCACCTGAACCATCAGTGGGTGACATTTTGCACTCTGAAACTGGAGCTCTCTGTAGCAGTAGCAAGGGAGTTTAGCATCAGCAGTATGTGGTGGTCTGGGAGTTAGCCACCCCCCCCTCCCCCCAAACTTAAGAAAATCACCCAGACTAGACTCAGCAGAGGTGGAAATTAGAATGAAGCTTTATTTTTACAGTTTAGCACAATATACAAACAGATGTTTACAATATATACAGCTATATGCAGAAATATACAAGTTAAAAAAGTAATACAGAAACACAACATCCCTCCCAGAAACCAGAGTCCCCAGGAGGTGCTCCCACCCACTCTTTCACCTCCCTTCCACCCCTCTATTTTATCTTTGCCTTATGTTCAAAATGAGTTTGGAGAATTGGCCAGAGGGATTAAAAGGCAGAGAGATTAATTGGACAGACAGCAGATTAGGGAGAGAAGTGCAGGCAGCCAGAGCCAGAGAGCAACTATATTATCTACATTTACGTTCTTTTTTTCATACATCTCAGCAAGCCTTTGAGTGAAGTAGACATCACTATTGTTTCTTGTTCACAGCCTATAATCTAATTCTTCTCACCAAAATATTCCAGCTAGCTTCAAACTAGCACACAATACACAATGGTTGAAGAGGCAATGTGGAAGAAGCATTTACCATCTGAAGCTCCAAAACCAAAATAATTAAATTGCAAGGAAAAGAATATGAAGTATTTGGTATTAGGAGTCTTGTTTTTGTTAACACCTTCAGTTTCAGAGATGTTTTTTGTTGCTTTGGATTTTGGCATTGATTTGGTTTCTTTCTTTTTTTTTGGGGGGGAAGGGGGGAGAATTCCAGGATAGTTAGGTTTTTTTTGTAAAACAAACCAGTCAGACAACAAAAATGGTGCATCTTTGTCCTTACAGCACCATTAAAGATATCTACTAAGGCACACATAAACCCTAAGGCACACATAAAGGAGAACAGCATCCTAATTTATTTCACAAGTTTAGCTGTTGTGGCTTTGCTCTTTATATTATTAATTTCTTATTGTTCACAGCATATCTGAGAATATTTCTTTTTGCAAGAAGATGGGAAAGAGTCAGTAAAGCTGTGTCCTGTTAGCACATTGTCCTCAGAATAAATTTCCTCTCTTAAAATACACAGAAGCCCTGATGGGATTTAAAACTCCATCTCCTATTTTGTTGCTAAGAATAAAAAATTGAGAAATCCACACTAGTCTGTAGCTTCTAGGTATATTTCAGAAAGAAAAAAAATAAAAAAGGTAATTAATATCTTGTATTTATTTTATATTATTGAGTTCAACAAGGATCAAAAGACTGCATTATGTATTTAGTTACATATAACTTGGAAAAAAAGAAATGTGCATTTGTCTGATAACTCAATAGGTTCAAACAAAAACATAATTTTCTTGTCTTCTTTACTTCTTCCCAGTTCCATGTGATAAAACTTTTGACTGTATGTATCCAAAGTGATAGGTTTGATTCAATCCCTTTAAAGCATTAATAACATTAGAAGATTTCTTATGATCAGGTTCAGGTTCCATCACTCTGCATGTACTTAAAAATTAAATGCAAACCAAGAAATAATGAAATTAGAACTCAAAACAAACAAACAAACAAAAAAAAAAAACAAAAAAAAAAACCAACCAAAATATTTTTTTCGGTTTGCATTCTCTGTTCATGATTTATTTTTCCTCAGCTCCAGATACAGAGCTTCTTATACATTCTGGGTATTTGCGGGAGACTTTCCTTTTTGAGTGAGTTGTGTGGACATTTTCAGTAATCTCTCCAAATAATGAAATAACAGAATCACAGAATGTTAGGGTTTGGAAGGGATCTCGAAAGATCATCTAGCCCAAGGCCCTCTCAGAGCAAGATCACCTGTATCAGATCACACAGGAACATGTCCAGGTGGGTTTTGAATATCTCCAGAGAGGGAAATTCCATAACTCCCTTGGACAACGTGTTCCAGTGTTCCCTCATCCTCACAGTGAAAAGTTTTTCATGTTTACATGGAACCTCCTATGCCTCAACTTCCACACATTGCCCTTTTTTCTGTCACTGAGCATCGCTGAGCAGAGCCTGGCTCTATCCTCTTGGCACTCACCCTTTTCATACTTATAAGCATTAATGAAGTCACCCCTCAGTCTCCTCCTCTCCAAGCTAAAGAGATCCAGCTCCCTCAGTCTCTCTTCGTCAGGAAGATGTTCCATTCCCTTCATCATTTTCATGGCTCTGTGCTGGACTTTTTCCAACAGTTCCCTGCCCTTGAACTGAGGGGCCCAGAACTGGACACAATATTTCAGATGCCCTCACCAGGGCAGAGTAGAGGAGAAGGAGAACTTATCTTGACCTAACCACAACTCTTCTAAAACACCCTAGACTGGCATTGGCCTTCTTGGCTACAGGAGCACACTGCTGGCTCATGATCGGCCTTCTACCCAGTAGGACCCCCCAGTCCATTTCCCCCTTCACTGCTCTCTAATGGGTCAGTCTGGTAAGGAGGAGTTTGAATCTGTGCTAGAAGTAAATTGTAATGAATCTATACAAAAAATACTAAATAGATTATTAAATACATAAAGAAAAAATCCCCAAAACTTATTTACAATTAACACACACAAATTCTTCTATGTGGTTGGTAAAACTATCTTTGTAGAATGTATACATACAATCAGATGGATTTAAAAGATTTTAGGAAAAGTTTTAGAAATTTAAACTAAGAAAGAGTCTTGCAGCATAAATTGCTGCTTAAAGACTACATATAAACTTTCACAAGAAAAGCGAGTATAAATTACTCACTGTCCAGAGCTTCAATATTTGTAATCCAAAAGTATATGCAGAAGCATAAACAAGGAAAAACATAGTCCTAGCCATGTGGTTGTCTTACATGTGGTAATGATGTGGGGGGCAGTGCAGGGTGGTGTCGTGGAGGGCCCACACACCCAAAATAGGCTTATACCTGTTTATCCTTCAAAAAGGAAACAATAGACCTGGTGCCATACAGTCTGGCCTGCCCAGGGCCCAGGTTGTTTGACATGGTTGTGTAAGCCCACACGCCTAAATTATGGCTTGCTAGGTACAAGGCCCATGCTCTCCCCATATCTGGGGGGCCAGGCCTGTGGCCTTTGCCTATTATGGTATGCTTTGGTTAACTGTCAATCTGATTGGTCATTCTGGTGGCCAAGGGGCCATTAATCTTGGTCCACATCTGATAAATAGGAAGTACACAAAGGTAAACAAATGTAAGGTAAACAAAGTGCTTGTGTGCTTTTACTTGCTTGCTTTTGCTTTTGCTTCACTGTTGTTGTTTCACTGCTGTTGCTCCACTGTTTGCTGCTATTTGCCTGTATTGCCTGCCTTTCTCTATGGAGCCCAGTTTCCCATGCAGCCGTGCACTCTGCTGCACACCCACTGCCTTATCACTGCCTGGTAAACTCCACTGCCACAAGTTACCAGGAGCAAACCCTGGATTGCATGCATGCAATTGGTCTGTATGGCCTGCGTGACACTGTGCTGAGACTGCATGACATCCTGCTTCTGCACCTGAAGGTCCTGCTTGGAATTTCTGGACATACATACAGATCACCCAGAAGAAGCTAGGAGAACAAGATCAGAGACTGTCTGCATTTTCTCTGAAGCCGTGAGATCCCAATGACAGTGCCTAACAAGACAGAGTCCCCTGAAAGCATCTGGACATTATCTGGGCTGTAGCTAGCCCCCGTGAGGGTAATAATCATAATTTGTGTGTAAATGCTTAAATGCCTCTGTAATTCTCTACTGCCTTCTGCCATAAGCAGAAAGAGCTTGGGCCCATCTACTGGGCAAATGGTATATTGACCCCAGGTGGCATATTGACCATGGGGGTTCTCTCTCTCTGTTTATTGTTTGAATATTTGCTGGATAATAATAGTTCTCTTTGGTGTTACCCCTAGAATGTCTTCCATAACTGTGTTAGTAAATCTTAATATTAAGATTCAGTGGTTGGAGGTGGCAAGAGTTCAGAATATTTAAATTAATAAATTATATTTTTTTATAAAAGTATCATCTTGCACCAATTAGTCTCCCCTCTGCAATAGTGGGGAGCAGTTTGCTGCTTGCCTAGTTCAAACTGTGTTGTCTGCTAAGATACACAGAAATCCTCTGTGATTCTCAGGAAGTCGTTGGAGTGGTTAACCACCTAGGTGAAGCAGGATCCAGGTTTATGGTCTGGAGAAGACCAATAAGGTGCTGGGTATAGTGAAGGAATCAGCCCTCAGGCTAGAGCCGCAGCCGGCGAGTTTTGATATTACAACTCATGGCTAGGCCACTGCAAGGTTGTTACCTAGACTCAGCCAGAGTCAAATCAGCTCAGGCTCGGCTGAGCTCAGGTGGGCAGCTGTTTCCTAGTGTGGGACAAGTGTCTTCAGACCCTTGGATCAGTATCCTTAGTTCAGTTCTCTTTGCTCAATTTAAGAAATGGGCAGAGTCAATGTCTTCCATTTGTGGGAGAAACAAGATGAGTAACAAGCGGCAAAGCCAGCAGCAGCAAACAAACAAGTTGGATATTTTTTAAGCATTTGAGCAAATGTCTTTGACAAATAGCAACCGATAAAAACACCTGTAGATTCAGTCCTAGGTTATTTCACCAAAAAAGGGAGATGAACATGCCTAGCATTGGTGACTTGTGTTTACCAAAGCAAAGCAAGGTGCAAAACCAGACCAAATATGATATCCCTCTGGCAGATGAGAGACAGCAAAGCTTTTGTCTGTTCTCCTGCTTCTTCCATCAGGGAAGAAGGAGAGAAAGAAAGGAGCAAGGTGAATATAGGGATAGGTTTTTAGAACATGCAGAGACATGCCTTAGATATCTATTTTAGGTATAATTTGGATGATCCACCACAAAGTCCCCAAACCATACTGCTACCTGGGGTTGTTCTTTCCCAGGTACAAGACTCTACACTTGCCCTTCTTGAATTTCATTCAACTTCTCCCTGCCCAACTCTCCAGCCTAAGTCTCACTGAATGGCAGCACAACCCTCCAGTGTGTCAGCCACACCACCCAATTTTGTGTCATCAGCAAACTTAGTGGCAGTGCCCTCTGTGTCCTCATCCAGGCTGTTGATGAATATATTAAATAGCGCTGGTTCCAGTACTGACCTCTGAGGGGCTCCACTAGATACAGCCCTCCAATTAGATTCCACCCCCTTGGCCACAGCTCTCTCACATCTTTCCCTCAACCAGTTCTCAATACACCTCACTGCCCAATCATCCAGATCACACTGCCTCAGTTTAGCTGCAGGGATGGTGTGGGTGACAGTTGCGGTGGAGAGTCCCAAAGGGCACAAAATGGGCTTGAGCATGTCCTGTCTTGTCCAGACATATTTTCCTGCCTGCCTGCATTGCAGCCAGAGGCAGGAAAACAGGGCAAAAGAAACCCACACAACCTAGTCTGGTTTAATCCGGTCGCATGAGAGGGGTTTCATAAGGCCCATGCCCCTGTCGTGTGCGAGGCGTATGTACCCCCTGTTTTTGCAAGAGAACAGCCTGTGGGTTCTTCCATTTTTGGGTCTACTTGGGTGATTGCCAGAGGTGATTGGGTGATTGTGTGGCCAATGAGACCATTAGCCTCAGCCATTATCCTATAAAAAGGGGTAAAGAGGTGAATAAGGTGCTTGCGTGCTCATTTGTTCCTTGCTCACCTGTCACACACTTGCCACCTCAGTCACCTTAGCCAGCAGCCGGATTCCACATCGTGGCACACGTGGAATTCACCACAGGACTTCTATTGAATATTTTTCCTGCAT
Source organism: Pogoniulus pusillus (assembly GCF_015220805.1). Classification (NCBI taxonomy): domain Eukaryota; kingdom Metazoa; phylum Chordata; class Aves; order Piciformes; family Lybiidae; genus Pogoniulus; species Pogoniulus pusillus. The sequence continues at coordinate 60,775,470 of NC_087309.1, read as the reverse complement.
ATGCTTTGGGCCACAGACATTAAGACTAAGGACTAGTGGGTATTCTAAATTCTGTATTCAAGTTGCTAAAGGAATTTAATCAGCCTCACAAGTGGTGAATTAAGCCGCCAGACTCTCTATCAAAGACATTTCTAAAACCTTTCAAAATTCCATTGTATAGAGACATTCTTCAAAATAGTTCTGCTAAGCACATCCAAGAACTTGTGTGGACAGTTGTAAATAAGTTTGGGGGAATTATCTTTGTCTATATATTAATAAATTATTTAATAACTTTTGAATCGTCTTTATTGCATTTCACCCCAAACTCAGATTTCAACTAGCCCCCTTCATAACAACAGTGTCAAATGATTCTGAAATCAAGATAAACCACATCCAGTGCTCTACTATCATCTATTCACTTGGTTATGTCCTTATAAAAGGCTATCAGGTAGGTCAGTCATGACTTCTCCTCACTGAAACCATGCTGACTGCTCCTGATAACCCTCTTGTCCTTGACACATCTCAGGACGACACTGAGGACAAGTTGTTTCATTACCTTTCTGGGGATGGAGGTGAGGTTGACCAGTCTATAGTTACCTGAGTCCTCCTTCTTGCCCTTTTTCAAGATTGGAGTGGCATTTGCCTTCCTCCATTCCCCAGGCACTTCTCCTGTCCACTATAACTTACCAAAAATGGTGGAGAGTGGTCTGGCAATGACCTCTGCCAGCTCCTTCAGCACTCGTGGGTGGATCCCACCAGGACCCATGGATTTATGCATGTCCAGAATACTTAACTCTTCCTTAATTTAGTCCTTATCACCTGAGTAAAACTCCTCTGTCATGTCTTCCTCTGGTGCCTCATGGGCTTGGGGCTCCTGAAGACAGTCTCCAGCAGTACAAATGGAGACAAAGAAGGCATTTAGTAACTCCGCCTTCTTTGTATCCTCTGTCACCAAGGCACCCATCTCACTCAGCAGAGGACTTACATTGTCTCTAGGGTTAGTTTTCCCTGTGATGTGTTTGAAGAAACCCTTTCTGTTGTCCTTCACCTTCTTTGCAAGGTTGAATTACAGGGGAGGCCTTAGGTTTCCTGGTTACCTCCCTACACCTTCTGACAACAGTCTTATACTCCTCCAAAGTGGTCAGCCCCTTCTTCCATGATCTGTAGACTCTCTTCTTCCACTTGACTTTTCTTAGCTGTTCCCTACTTAACCATATGGGTCTCCTGGCTCCCTTTCTCAATTTCCTCTTTATTGGAATGCTCTGATCTTGAGCTTAGATTAAGTGGTTTGTGAATCTTAAGCAACTATCATGGGCCCCTTTGCCTTCTAGTACCCTGCCCTTTGAGATGTCCCCTAACAATTGCTTGGAAAGGCCAAAGTTGGCCTTGTGGAAGTCCAAGGTTGTGATCCTCCTTAGTATTCTGTCCTACCACACAAGATTCTGAGCCCCAGCAAGGCTGCCCTCAACCTTCACTGCTCCCAACAGACCATTCTTGCTAGTGAGTATCAGGACCAGTAGCTCTCCTCTCCTTGTTGGCTCACACATTGTTTGCACCAAGAAGTTATCACCAACACCCTAGAGGAACCTCCTGGATGGTGGCTAGCTGTCTAAGGAGGCCTTCCACTAAGTATCTGTGTAGCTAAAATCCCTCATGAGAATCATAGGATGCTGTCAGCTCTCTGTAGAAAGCCTCATCAACTTCCTTGTCCTGATCAGGTGGTCTGTAATAAACACCCACCACAGTATCACCCATGCTGGCCTTCCCTTTAATTTGCACATACAATCTCTCAACTCACACTTCACCTACACCTGGACTGAATTCAACACATTCTACTTGGTCCCTCACAAAAAAAGCAAATCCACCACTTTAGTTTGCTGATCTGTCTTTCCTAAAAGAGACACAGTCATTCATGACTACATGTGTGTTGTCTCATCATGTCTCTGTAATTGCTACAGGATCATAACCCCTTGGTCTGACATGGATTTCTGACTCCTCACATTTATTCCCCATGCTGTATGCATTGGTGCACAGGCATAGCAGGGAGAAAGCTAGGAATCCAGTTGTACCCTGGCAGGGTGGGGGACTCTGCAAGACTTTGAGTGTGCTGCTGTGTCCCCAGCATGGTGAAGGACAACAGGCTGAAGGCCCTTATTTGCCCCCCATTCCTTGAACTCTGATTTGATGTGCTAGTTTGAAACAGGCTAGAATGTTTTGGTGAGAGAAAGTAGATAATTGGCTATGAAAGGAAAACATGGTTGTGTCTCTTCTCTCACAGTCCCGCTGAGAAGTACGGGAACAAGAAGTAAACATTAGATAACATTTTCCATTTTGTCTCTCACTTTGCTTTTGGCTTCAGACTGAGCAACATCTTATTAACGTCGCTGCCAGTAACCTTCCTCCTTAACCTCTTGGCTGCACCTCTTTTCTTCCTGGGAACTGGGGTAAGGTTGAGAGGGGTAGGGGGAGGTTCAGGGGTGGTTAAGAGCTCCTCCTGGGGACTCAGGTTTCTGGGAGGGGAGTTGTGCTTCTGTATTACTTTTCCTTTGTATATTTTTGTATATAACTGTATATATTGTAAATATCTGCTTGTATATTGTGGTGCTGTAAATAAATAGCTTTCATTTATATTCCCAAAGTCCATCTGAGTTAGCTGGGGCAATTTCTAAAGTGTGGGGGGGCGGGTTACTGCCAAACCACCACATTTGATGTCCCTCATCTTGTTGCGTAATGGCCTGACAATTTTATTATCCCTCTTCCCCTTTACAAGTACATGATGATTCCCATGTTCTACTGTGAGCCCAGCCTCATTGATATCCCTTGTATCTTCTGCAATGCATGGCTCATTGTCCCCTACCTCCCCTGAGATAGCAGTGGAGCTGGTACACCACCCCACAAATGTCCCAGCCTTGTTTCTAGTGAGCCTGGTTTTAACCCTTTCCCCCTTTATTTAGTGATCCTAGACAACTCTTGTAAATAAAAACCTTCTTCACCTGTGAGAGACATACACTCCACCTACTGCCAGCAGACCTGGCATCATGTAAGTTGACCCATGGTAAAAACCCTCCTCAGTCTTTCTGAGTTGGCCCCTGCAACTGGAGGGATTCAGCACACCTGTGCTCCCACTCCCTTGACCAGTTGACTCGAGGCCCTGAAGTCTCTCTTGATAGGTTTCAGTTTTCTTCTTTCAAGGTCCTCATTGCCTATATGGAAAGTGAATAATGGATAATAATATGTGAGCTGTACCAAGGTAGGAAGATTTTTGTAAAGATGACTCTTTTTGTTCATTTGTTTCTTTGATAGAAGATGTTTGGATGCTAGGCTTGGGCTTCTTTAATCTTGGGAATACTTTCAAGTCATATGATTCATCTTCCTCATTGTCTGAGTGCAATTGAAGGGCATCATACATGTTCTGCAAAGACACCTGGGAGACCAGAGGAGCAACAGAGCCAATACATTTGCCTTGCTGAGTGGGAATTTGATGATCTGGGAGTTGGACTTGATGATCTCATTCAGTCCCTTCCAACCCCTGACATCTGTGATTCTGTGAACTTGTTGCCAGTGCTCCATGTTGAGGGACTGGGGCAGATGGGCAAAATAGGAGTATGTTTGCTGCATAGACTATGGACTAGCCTCTTCTCCCTCATTACCTTTAGGTTACTGCCTTCAGACTGGTGCAGAAAGGATAAAGTATCCCTCAGTAATTTTTAATGGGGTTTCCAAATTCTTCTTCAGGTCAAGCAGAGCCTGGCTCCACCAGTCTATCTCATCCTCTGCTTCTCTGATGCTCCTAAGCCTTTTGACTTCTTCTTGCAGCCTTTCAATCTCACCTTGTATCTGCTCTTGGCTGAGCAGATATACCTGCTCACATCATGCACAGCCTCCTGCTACCAGGGAGAGGCTGAGGCATTCCCTGCAGCCTGCAACCTGCATCATTGCATCCTCCCGTGGGAGGTGTGTCTGCGTTCCCACCTTCATTTTGCCTGACATTAGAAGCATGGTCTTCTGGGTGAAGACTGCTATACTTTGACTGAGACGGTGGAAAAAAAAAAAAATTCATTTGTTTGGGTTTTTGTTCTGGGGTTGTTGGTGTGTTTTTTTGGTTTGTTTTTTTTTTGTTTGTTTGTTTTGTTTTTGTTTTTGTTTGTTCCACCCACCTGACTACACTCAATGTTTCAGTCAGGCTATTGCTGCACTCCTTAAAGAAAGTTGAGCTTCAGTTTTATTATATGTGACAAAGTCAGAAAAAGTTTGATTTGTCTTTCTGTTTGTGATGTTATTACAAAGAATAAATAGAAAGCCCTAACAGAGAACACCTGATGACTTCACAGCTCCTTTAGCATGGTAAAAATCAATCACTCAGTAAGCAAACACATTTATCAAGATTTTTTCTTTATAATTTCATGTAAATATTTCCTGCGACATGCATCGGACTATATCTCAAAGTCAAGAAAATAAAGCAGTTCTTATTTTGAATATTAGGAGTCAGAAACTTTCTTCAAATTTCTAACCAAAAAAATATTGTCCTCTTTGACAAAAAGCAGATGGAGGCTTTGCTGCATCGTTTGTCTGTTTCATGAAAAGTAAACTGTGAAAAAGGAAGGTACAAAGTACAAAGCTTCAATTGCTAATGTTGATGAGTCAAACAACCTATAAGTTCCCTTCCCTAAGGATCCATACCTTTTCAAAACCTTTCAAGAAAGTTCCTTGTCTTGTGACATTCGTCAGAGTCATTATTTGTGCTGTTTGAGAGGTCTTTGGCTTTTTATTTATTTTTTTTAGTGACATTTCTGTGTTTCCTTCCTTTCTCACTCACACACCTAATACCCCTTTACTGAAGAAAAAAACAACTCATTCCATGACTTAAAATAAAACAACAACAAAAAAAAAAATCACAAAAGCCTAGCAATATAAAAAAGCAATGTGCTTTTAGTGTTTTTGTAGAGGAATTCTTATGACATTTTTTACAGCTGTCTTCAAGAAAGGCTTATTCTTGCTGCAGTGACATTTTATTCAGAATGCAATTTTATACAAACCTAATGTTCGTTGTCAAGATACGCACCACACCTTTTTGGTTTATTTTATTTTTGGTTTCTGTCCTTTTTCCTCCAGGTACTGTCACAGGAAATAATAGAAGGGGGTTTCTGACTTGATCTTTTTGTTGTTTGTTTTTCATTTGCTTTTTCAAAAACATAGTCTTATAAGAATTTATTGTCCAGATATCTATGAGCTACTACATACTTCATTTATTACATTTATTCAAGAAACAGAAAGAATGAGTACAGCCTGTTCAGCAAACTGTCTACAAGCTATCCAGCCAGGGACAAATATGGCAAATTGACATATAGGCTGTACTACAGAAATATTAATGACAGGCATACAGAGGTATATGTTAAGTAAAATATGCCCTGACACAATTAAGATAAGAAAAACAAGGAACTTTTTAAAAATAAAACTTGTCTGTTTGTTTGGATGCTTGAGAAAAAAGTATAAAGATGATAGAAATGTGTACACAAAAAGTGAACAGCCAGTTAAGTAACTTATATTCTTTCACAGATTCGCTAAGAAAGCGACTTATATACTTAGATTGAAAATGTAGACCATCTGCCTTAAGGATTTTTTTTTTCTTTTTCATTACAGGAGAATGCAACTAGGGTAACTAAAATTCCCCCTACCATAGGTACTAAACTTAATATAGATATCTGTGATGGTTTGGGTGTTCCCCGCCCCACCACACTTTAGAAATCACCCAGACTAGACTCAGCCAGCTCTGGAAAATATGAATGAAGCTATTTATTTACAGCTAGCACAATATACAAGCAGATATTTACAGTATGTACAGTTACATACAGAAATATACAAGGTAAAAGGTAACACAGAAACACAACTCCCCTCCCAGAAACCTGAGTCTCCAGGAGGGACTCTCAACCACCCCTTCACCTTCCCCCTACCCCTCTCAACCTTACCCCAGTCCCAAGAAAGAATGGAGGTTAGGCCAGAGGTTAAGAAGCAAAGTGGGTTAGCCCAAAGTGGAGGGTGTGTGTTAGAGAGATGCAGTTTAGCTGGTAGCCCCAGCGAGAGTGATTATCTAATGTTTTTGTTTCTTGTTCCTATACATCTCAGCAAGCCTGTGAGTGAAGTAGACATTACCATTGTTTTCTTTTTACAACTTGTAATCAAGTTCTTCTCACCAAAACATTCTAGCCTGCTTCAAACTAGCACAATATCCCCGCTTTGATACATTCATAGCATCAAGAAAAACACTCTCTCTTCCAATGAGCATGGGCTATAAATGAATAGGCAACTCAAATAACAGAGACAACAGAAGTTATCATCTACACTTTAGAGTCAGTAAACCAAAGCAGAAATATTTGACAACATTTACCAGCTCTGCGCCCAGATGCTCCTGCCTTTCATTAGCAGATTCAGGGTAAAAATTATCTTTGAGGTCCCGTCCAACCTAAACCATTCCATGATTCTATAATAAGGTAAGAAAGGTTGTTTCCCATCCTACAGTCAGGACTTGAAACAGAACATCCATTTAGTTTACGAGATTTCTATTGGTTAGTGCTTGATAATGAGGATTATGTTATGCAGATTCTCTGTGAAACATAACAGGGAAAAAAAACTACAGACTTTTCTTCATATACTCTTTAATCTGTCATCAAAGAGTAAATTCAAACCCTGCCATCCATGCCTGCATGTCAACCAATGACTTAGAAGTTAAAATACTCTACAGTCCATTACTAACCTCCTGAGTCATCTGGGCTTTCAATTCTTTTTTAAAGCTATATTTATTTGGATCAGAACAGTTACCCATCTTAGAACAAATTTTATGATGCAGTCTATAGTCCAGAGTTGAAGAATGTTCCATTTATAAAAGAATAATCCATGGTGGCCTGTGTAGTCACTTTCTGACAGCAGGAGAAAAAAGCTTGACTATCCTAATAATTAGATATAATTGGAAAATTTCATCCTCTCATGTTAGATACCTAAATACATGTCTTTACATTAAAAGAAAAAAAAAAACCCATACACAAGCACATTTCTGAATTATTATCCTGAAATTCAATGGAATGGAACACAGGTGCAGGGGTCACATGTTAAAACTCCTTTTTAGTAGTGCAGAAGCAGTTCTTGATACACTGTACTTCAAACAGCATATGCCAGATTTACATTTTGACCCTAATACAGAAAGATGAATGTGTTCTAGACTATCTGTAATAGAGTGTGTTGCCATACTGAAAAGTTCTATGAACAGGAGAAATAACATTGCCTTTTGTCCAGCTGAGCACTTCACTTGGCACAAGCCTGTCCCTGTTTCCAAGAAGTACCCAGTTCTTATTAGGCATGTAGTAAGCTTCATAGTCTTACCTTAGGCAACAGTAGCCTTCTATCATACTTGCATACTGTGTCCAGGAGGTAGTGGGAGGTGATTCTGCCCCACTACTCAGTTCTGGGTGAAACCCCACCTGGAGAACCACATCTAGATCTGGTGCCATTAGCACAAGAAAGACATGGACCTTTCCAAGTGGGTCCAGAGGAAGCCACAAAAATGATCGGAGGGCTGAAACACCTCTCCTATGCAGAAAGGCTGAGAGTTGGCATTGTTGATCCTGGAGAATAGAAGGCTCTAAGGAGAAATTATTGCAGCCTTTTGATACTAAAAAGTGGTCAATAAGAAATGCAGAGACAGACTTTTTATCAGAGTCTGTTGCAACAGGACAAGTGGTATGATTTTAAACTAAAAAAGAGCAGGTTTATATTATATAGAGGGAAGACTATTTTACAATGAGAGTGATAGAATATTGGAAAAAAATTCCCAGAGGTTGTAGGTGCCCCACCCTGGAAACATTCAAAGTTAAGTCGAATGGAGCCCTGCGCAACTTAATTGAGTTAAAGATATCCTTGCTGTATTCAGGGAGATCAGATTAGATGACCTTTAAAAGCCTCTTCAAACTGCAACCATTCCATGGTTCTGTGATTCTACATTCTCATTTGATTTCCATGGTTGTCTCCACAGTCATAACTGATATTTATCCTTGCAGAAGTATGACGAACACTGTGCTAGTTAGAAGCAAGCTGGAATGTTTTGGTAAAAGAACTAGATAGTGGGCAGTGAAATGAAAACAATTGATGTCAACTTCTCTCACAGTCTCGCTGAGAACTCTGGGAAGAAGAAGTAAACTTTCTCCATTTTGTTTTTCTCTTTTGCCTTTGCCTTCAGATCTGGTCACATCTCATTAACCTTGCTCCTACTAACCTTGCTCCCTAACCTCTTGGCCGCACCTCTCTTCTTCCTGAGAACTGGGGTAAGGTTGAGAGGACCGGGGGAGGTGTTGGGGTGGTTTGAGAGCCCCTCCTGGGGACTCAGGTTTCTGGGAGGGGAGTTGTGCTTTTGTGTTATTTATCCTTTGTATATTTCTGTATATAATTGTATATAACTGTATATATTGTAAATAGCTGCTTGTAAATTCTGCTAGCTGTAAATAAATTGCTTCATCTATATTCCCAGAGGCCGTCTGAGTTAGCTGGGGCAAATACAAAGTGTGGGGGGGTGGGTAAGAGCCCAAACCATCACAAACACCTAGAAAAATGTTGCACAGTTGCTAAGTGCTTTCAGAGCAATTGCTCCTTCTTTCTAGTAAGTATACTAGCTTATTGTGTTGGAGCACTATACCTTTAATGGTTGGAGAAAGTTGCTAAAATTCTGAAAGAGCCAAGCAGAACAGTGCAAAATGGTTGCTTCTATTTCCCAGTGTTTCCAACTTTCATAATGTCACCAGAATGTTAGTCACTCTATATCAGATTGTTTCTTGAGTGTAAGTACTCACACTACCATAACCTCACTGCAGATGTTTCTTGAGTGTATGAAAGCCACTCCTTCCTTATCTCTGGGGAGATACAGTAGGTATGTATCTTTACCGGGAAGATCATTCCATTTTCTGTGAGACATTTTGTCTGCTAGTTACAGAAAATAATTAAAGAGGAACTGGAGTATATTCAGTATATTCAGTTTACTTCACGTACATCTTCTTCATGATGTACCATTCAGAGTCTTAATGGTGCACATGTTCCAGCCTAGGTCTTCATCATGGTAAACCTAGTAAGATTTAAAGTACTTTTAAATCCTGTTCAGAGCACTTTTTTTTTTTTTTTCTCAAATCAAAAGGTAGCAGAGACATAAGAGCTAGAATTAACTATACAGTAAAGATATTTACTTTCTAGGAAAATCTACAGAAAGTAAGTTATTGTGTTAGCTGAATTTCTATGTGGCTTTAAAAACTGTGTATTCAATAAATATATGTAAATGTGAACAAAGATTACTGTATTTTTCTCCTGGCTTATTTTTAGCCTTAGGATATTTTAGTAATTTATAATGCAGTTTAAAGCTCTAACTTTTATGTATGGATGCCTGTTCAAGTGGAAAAAAAATATATTTGCAGATGCAATTCCTCCCAGAGTTGCAACACTAAGTTCCAGTCTGTGAATAATATCACATTAGAGTGTAGAGAGATCCCAGCAATTAGCATTTTCTTAGAGAGCAACTACTCTGAGGATATTTCAAGTTCTGTTCAAAAAGAGTAGGAGGAAGAAAAAAGTAAACCATGGTACAGCCTAGTATTTTGCAAATCTTCCTATAACCAAGACATGACTTTGAACTTTTCTAGGGTCATTCCTTTAAGACTTTTCATTTGCAAACTAAATGATAGCTTCTGTCTTTTTAAAAAGACACACAGGAGTCCAGGCTACTGGCTGCAGGGAGTACTGGAGCCTCTCACTTGCTGTAGAAGGAGAAGGGGTGAACATTTGCACCAGGTGTGAGCAGGTGAACTTTCTCCTCACCTTGGTGGCAGAATTGAAAGATGAAGTGGCTGAGCTGAAGGACGAAGTATCCAGGCTCAGGTCAATAAGGGAGAACGAAAGGGAGCTGGATCTGTGGGAGCAGGACTTGCAGATCGTCCCTGCTAAGGGAACTGCCCCTGGAAACAGTGAGGGATGGTTACAGATCCCTGTCCGGGAAGTAAGGGAAATCCACCCCGGCCCTCTCCTCCTATTCCACTGCCCTTGCACAACAAGTATAAGGCCCTGCATGCAGAGGGCAGGGAGGATGAGAGCGCTGAGGAGCATCCAACTGTGATGATGCCTAGGATGGAGCAGTCCCCACCAACTGTAGTGACTAGCTCCACAAAAACAAACAAAAAAAAAGGGTTATAGTTGTTGGGGACCCTGTCTTGAGGGGGACAGAGGGACCCACTTGTCATCCCAACCCATCTCACAGAGAGGTCTGCTCCCTTCCTGGTGCCCGGGTTAGGGACATCCCCAGGAGACTCCCAAACCTAATCTGGCCCTCTGATTATTATCCTTCGCTGGTAATACAGGCTGGCAGGAATGAGATTGAGAAGAAGGGCACCAGGGTAATTAAAAAGGAATTTAAGGCCCTGGGGAAATTGATAGATGGGGCGAGAGCACAGGTGGTGTTCTGCTCAGTTCCCTCTGTGGCAAGGGTGTTCACAGAGAGGAACAACAGAACCCATGCCATCAACAAATGGCTCAAGGGATGGTGCCAGCGGTGACACTTTGGGTTCTTTGGCCATGGGGAAACTTTTACTGCGCCGGACCTGCTTGATTCTGATGGGGTGCAGTTGTCTAGGAGGGGTAGGAGAGTCCTGGCATTGGAGTTGGCAGGGCTCATTAGGCGGGCTTTAAACTAGGTCTGAAGGGGGTGGGTGAGGCAATTACTCTCTCTGAGAAGGAGAGAGTGGGAAGGAAACTAGGGTCAATTGAGGAATCGAGAGCCCAGCTGAAGTGCATCTACACCAATGCACGCAGCTTGGGTAACAAGCAGGAGGAACTAGAAGTCCTGGTCCACTAGGGTGACTATGATATAGTTGCCATTTCAGAAACTTGGTGGGATGACAGGCACGTTTGGAGTGCTATAGTGGGGGGATACAGCCTCTTCAGGAGAGATAGGCAAGGGAGAAGAGGAGGAGGGGTGGCCCTGTATATTAGGGAGTCACTCCTTGCCACAGAGCTTGAGGTGAGGGACGAAGGGATTGAGAGCTTGTGGGTTAAAATCAGAGGGAGGACTAAGAAATATGACATCCTGGTTGAAGTCTGTTATAGACCACCCAACCAGGATGAGGAAACAGATGAGATATTTTACAAACGATTGGAGGCTCTCTCAAGATCATCAGATCTTGTTCTTGTGGATGACTTTAACCTGCCAGATATCTGCTGGGAACTTAATTCAGCAGAGAGGAGGCAGTCCAGGAGATTTCTAGAGTGTATGGAGGAAAGCTTCATGACCCAGCTGTTGAGTGAGCCTACTAGGGGTCAAGTTCAGCTTGACCTGCTGCTCTCCAACAGAGAAGGGCTGGTAGGAGATGTGACAGTGGGAGGCTGCCTGGGGTGCAGTGATCATGAGATATTGGAGTTTTCAATATGCAGGGAGATAGGGAGGAACTATAACAGAACCCACACCTTGGACTTCTGGAGGCTGGCCACCTCTGTGAAGGATAATAAAAAGCACTTTTATAAATTTATCAATTCTAAAAAGAAGGGCAAGAAGAGCCTCCACTCCTTACTGGACCAGGAGGAGAACATTATAACTGATGATGAAGAAAAGGCTGAGGTCCTGAATGCCTTCTTCACCTCAGTTTTCAATAGTAAGGAGGGAGGAGTTCAGGGCAAGTTGCCTCTTGAACTGGAGGATGGGGTCAGGGAGTGGTGTGTTGCCCTGGAAATTCATGAGGAAGTAGCTCAGGACTTGCTGAGCCACCTGGACACCCACAAGTCCATGGGACCACATGGGATCCATCCTAGGGTGCTGAGAGATCTGGCAGATGAGCTGGCCAAGCCACTCTCCATCATTTTCCAGCAGTTCTGGCTCACTGGAGAGGTCCCAGGAGACTGGAAACTGGCCAAGGTGATCTCCAGACACAAGAAGGGTCGGATGAAGGAACCTGGGAACTACAGACCTGTCAGCCTGACCTCAGTGCAAAGGAAACTGATGGAGCAGGTTATCTAGGGAGCAATAACTGCGCACCTGAGGGATGGCCAAGGGCTGAGGTCCAGCCAACATGGATTTAGGAAGGGCAGATCCTGCCTCTCCAACCCAATCTCCTTCTACGATCAGGTGACCCGCTTGGTGGATATGGGGAGGCCTGTGGATGTGGTCTATCTGGACTTCAGCAAGGCCTTTGACACTGTCCCCCACAGCAAACTGCTGGCTAAGCTGTCAGCCCATGGCTTGGATGGCAACACTCTGTGCTGGGTTAGGAACTGGCTGGAGGGCTGAGCCCAGAGAGTGGTGGTGAATGGTGCCACATCCAGCTGGTGGCCGGTAACTAGTGGTGTCCCTCAGGGATCAGTGCTGGGCCCCATCCTCTTTAACATCTTCATTGATGATCTGGATGAGGGCATCGAGTCAGTCATCAGCAAGTTTGCAGATGACACCAAGCTGGGAGCAGATGTGGCTGGGTTGGAGGGCAGAAGGGCTCTGCAGCAGGACCTTGACCGCCTGTACAGATGGGCAGAGTCCAACGGGATGGCGTTCAATAGCTCCAAGTGCCGGGTGCTGTACTTTGGCCACAACAACCCCATGCAGAGATACAGGCTGGGGTCGGAGTGGCTGGAGAGCAGCCAAACAGAAAGGGATCTGGGGGTGCTGATTGATACCCGCCTGAACATGAGCCAGCAGTGTGCCCAGGTGGCCAAGAGAGCCAGTGGCATCCTGGCCTGCATCAGGAATGGTGTGGTCAGCAGGAGCAGGAAAGTCATTCTGCCCCTGTACTCTGCACTGGTTAGACCACACCTTGAGTACTGTGTTCAGTTCTGGGTCCCCCCCGTTTAGGAGGGACATTGAGACCTCACCTCTGTCTACAGCTACCATAAGGATGTGGTGGAGAAGTTAGTGTTGGTCTCTTCTCACAGGTAAATAGTGATAGAACAAGAGGGAATGGCCTCAAGCTGTAACTAGGTATATTTAGACTAGATATTAGGAAATTCTTTTTCACAGGAAGAAGTGGTCAGGCACTGGAATGGGCTGCCCAGTAAGGCGGTTGAGTCATCAGCCCCAGATGTGCTTAACAGACGTTTGGATGTGTAACGTGTTGGGACCTTCCCCCCTACAAACTACTTGGAGTTACCCAGACTAATTGAGATGGTTTTGGAAGCTATATTTACAGCACTGCAAAATTTACAAGCATATAAATATATATATATATATATATATGGAAGTATTTAGAATATACAATATATACAAGTACTTACATAATATGCAAGCTAGAACTAATACAGAACTCCCAAACAGAAGCAAATTACCCAGATGGGCTCAAGGCCAGCTGTGTCATGACCCCTCCACCTCCTCTGTTTCCAACTCAGTTCATTTTGCATTTCCAGCTGTCTCAGATATAGGTGATTCAAATGCTCAGAAAATAGGAAACAGTTTATCCCTGCAGATGAGACAAACAGGGACTCCCAGGTGACACTTGGTTTGTTCTCATGTACCATAGATTTTCTTGTAGATTCTTCCTTTGGATGTTGCACTGTACATGAAACAGAATAAGGACTGAAAGAACCTCATTTTAAAATGTATGCAGATAACAGGTTCTTTTTTTTTTTTTTTTTGAGAACATGCAACTGAAAACCTAAACATGAGCTTAATTATATACTCTATAGATATATTCTCAGAAGAAAGAGGATTTAAACACTTTACTTGAACATCATATATGCAATTATTATAAATTATGTATCAATAAAGTTGATAAGATCAAGTTTCAGAAATAACTTTATTTAAATGAATGTCAGAAGATAATTCTTCATCTTTATCTGAAAAGTCAGTATGACAAATCTTTATCCATGTAGAGCTGACATTTAGAGATTCATAAATTAGAATTTAATGTAACTGTGGCTTATATTGCTTACATAAATCACAAGAATTATTAAAAAAACAATCATAGAACCATAGAATCAGTCAGGGTTGGAAGGGACCACAAGGATCATCTAATTCCAACCCCTCTGCCATTGTCAGGGACACGCTACCCTAGATCAGGCTGGCTACAGCCTCGTTCAGCCTGGCCTTAAACACCTCCAGGGATGGGGCCTGAACCACCACCCTTGGCAACTCATTCCAGGCTCTCACCACTCTCATGATGAACAATTTCCTCCTCACATCCACTCTGAATCTCCCCACCTCCAGTTTTGCTCCATTCCCCCTAGTCGTGTCACTACCTGATATTCTGAAAAGTCCTTCCTCAGCTTTTTCAGATATTGACAGGCCACAATAAGGATACCTTGAAGCCTCCTTTCTCCAGAGCAAACAGCCCCAACTCTTTCAGTCTGTCCTCATAGCAGAAGTACTCCAGCCCTCTGATCATCCCAGTGGCCCTTGTCTGGACACCTTCCAGCATGTCCACATCCTTCTTGTAATGGGGGCTCCAGAACTGGGTACAGTATTCCAGGTGGGGTCTCACCAGAGCAGAGGGGGAGAATCACTTCCCTTGACCTGCTAGCTACACTTCTCCTGCTGCAGCCCAGGCTCTGGTTGTCTTTCTGGGCTGCAAGTGCACACTGCTGGCTCATGCTGAGCTTCTGGTCCAGCAGCACCCCCAAGTCACTCTCCTCAGGGATGCGCTCCAGCCACTCGCCGTCCAGCCTGGATTTGTGCTTGGGATTGCCTCGACCCAGAAGCAGGATCCTGCACTTCGTCTTGTTGAACCTCATGAGGTTGGCTTGTGCCCACCTCTTCAGCCTGACCAGGTCCCTCTGGATGGCATCCCTTCCCTCCAACGTGTCTGCTACACCACACAGCTTGGTGTCATCAGCAAACTTGCTGAGGGTGCACTCAGTGCCACTGTCCATGTCACTGACAAAGATGTTGAACAAGACTGGTCACAGGACTGATTCCTGAGGGATTGCACTTGTGACTGGCCTCCACTTGGACATAGACTCATTGACAGTCACTTTGTGTGAGGCCATCAGGCCAGTTCTTTATCCACCTAGTGGTCCACCCATCAAACCTGCGTTTCATCAGCTTGGAGACCAGGATGTGGTGCTGGACAGTGTCAAAGGCCATGCTCAGGTCCAGGTAAAAACATCAGTTGCTCACCCCTCATCTATTAATGTTGTGACCTGTTCATAGAAGGCCACCAGCTTTGTCAAGCAGTATTTGCCCTTAGTGAAGCCATGCTGATTGTACCCAATCACCTCTTAACTATTCTTCTGTTTCAGTAGTGCCTCCAGGAGGATCTGCTCCACGATCTTAGCGGGCATAGAGGTGAGACTGACTGGCCTGGAATTCCCTGGCTCCTCCTTCCTATAGTTTTTGAAAATGGGAGTTATGTTTCCCCTTTTCCAGTCAGTGAGGGCTTCACCAGACTGCCATGATTTTTGGAATATAATAGAGAAGGGTTTAGCAACCTCATCTGCCAATTCCCTCAGCGTCAGTGGGTGTGTCACATCGAGTCTCATGGACTTGAACACTTTCAGGTTCTTCAAGTGTTCACAAACCTGATCTTCACTGATGATGGGCAGCTCTTCCTTCCAGTCCCTGCAATTATCTTCCATGGTTCCAGGAGTGTGGCTGGAAGCCTTCTCAGCGAAGACTGAGGTAAAGAAATTGTTGAAAACCTCAGCCTTTTCCATATCACTTGTGACCATTTCACTTGTTTCCTTTCTGACCACACATCTTCCCTAGTCTTCTTTTTACCATTAATATACCTGTAGAAATTCTTGGTGTTCCCTTTGACCTCCCTGGCTAGATTCAATTAAAACTCTGCCTTGGCTTTCCTAACCAGATCTCTAGCTGCTCGTGTAGCTTCCTTATATACCCCCCATTCCAGCTGTCCTTTTTTCCACTCGTTGTAGAGTTTCTTTATGTGTGTTAGCATGTCCAGGAGCTCTTTGCTCAGCCAGGCAGGCCTCCTAACATTGTTCCCTGCTTTCCTCTTTGTTGGTATGCATTGCTCCTGGACACAGAGGAGGCTATCTTTGAATACTAACCAGCTGTGCTGGGCTCCACTTCCCTCTAGGGCTTCATCCCATGATACTTTGGCAAGTAGATCCTTGAAGTGATCAAATTCCGCATGCCTAATGTCTAGGGTCTGCATGCCTAAAGTCTAGGGTCGTAAGCCTAGAATACATTCTGCTGGTTGTCCTGAGAATCTGAAATTCAAGTTCATCATGGTTAGTGTAACCAAGGCTGTCTCTGAACCTCATGTCAGTCACCAGACCTTCCCTGTTGGCCACAACAAGGTCCAGCATAGCACCTTTTCTTGTTGGTTCCTCTATCATTTGATGACTATGCAATCCAGGAACATCCTGGATTGCTGATGACTTACTGTGTTAGGGTGGTTGAAATCTCCCATGATGACCAGGGTTTGTGACCTGGAATCTGCTTCTTCTTGCCTGTGAAGGACCTCCTCATCTGTTTGGCTCTGCTGGTCAGGTGACCTACAGCAGACCCCTACAGTAACTTCACCCTCCCCTGTCTTCTTTTTAATTTTAACCCATAAACCAATGGTTTCTTCCTGCAAAATGCTTCACAATTCAGTACTTTCTGAACATGTCTGACATAAAATATTTCCTTCTTTATTTATGATAACAGATTTCATTTGTAGTTGTTCTTCTTGAAAGAAGATGTATTACAAAACTAAACTGGAGAACATTATTTTTTTTTTTTTTTTAACTGAAATAGGACTTTCACATATACATAATGCAGCAGGATGTTTGAACAAACAGTTTGTCAATATTTTGAGCTGCATATTCTGGAATACAAGAAACTAGGGTCATGACAGAAAAATATATGTTAACTTTTTCATACATTGATGAGTCAAAAGAAGATTATGGACTCTGTACATTTCCCATAATGAATTTGTTTTTCTGACTGGTGCACTAAATAGTTTTTCTGATTTAATTTCTTTTCTGATACGATTTCTTTACTTGAAGACTTCTGCCTTCATCCTTGTACATTGTATTATCTTTTATTGCTCTCTTGAAGTACAATGTCAGACTTTCAAAGTATCAGTTCATTTAATGTCTTACTAAAAGTCACTATAGTTCTGTTCTATATGCTGTTTTGTCTGGTTTTATTTTGTTTCATATTTCTGGGTAAGAACATTTTCACTGAAATAATTATTCTGTGACTTCTCTGTTAGTATACAGCATTAAATCAACTTTCAAATATTTTGTTTAGATTCAATAAGATTAAAAAAATCAGAGCAATAAAAGGTCTATGAGAGATGTTATGCAAAACTATCAAAAAAACTCAAGCTCAAATGCTTAAACTGGTACAATGATATTCACTGTGGGTCTGTCAGTGCTACTCCAACAAAAATATAAATAACATTTCAAGGTAGCATGCATTCAAATAAATCTAGAATACATGTATGAGAGAATGACAGAACAGTAAATTTAAAGTATTTAAATGTTTGGGTTTTTTTTTTTCAGCCAAGGGTATTGTAGTGAAAGAAAAGCAAATTTGGTCATATTTTTAAGAAAAAAAAATCTCTAATATGTATTATATCTGGAAATCACTTTTTTTTTTTCCTTTGAATCATAAATTCTCATCTCCATGCCTGAACTTCATTCAGAAAACTACTCTGCAAATGTTACTGGTCATAAATAAATTCTGTCATTCATAAAATAAATTAAATTGTGTTGTTCTAATGACTCCCATCTGTGAAAGAACCTATTGCTTCATCTGAAAAATGCAATTAAGCTTAATTGAATTAATTTACATTACTAACTTGTACAACCAGACTGAGCAATTCCAGGCTGCTGATTCATTCATACAGTCTTCTGCTAGTTACTGCATTATTTGATGGAAATTCAGCACCACAATAAAAAGGAATCCATCTCTCTAGCAATGTTCTTTGCTTACAATCTACTGATGTTTTTTGTTTTCCGGAGAAGGCATGAACCTGCATATGCACTCCCCTAGGACACACACATTACTTCAGGACAGTGAGTACCTTTATATAATGGAGCAAGACAAACATTATCCATGATGGGAAAATCAATCCAAAGCGAAAATGAATCCTGGTTTGTAATCAGTTTGAAACAATTTGTTTGTAGAGAAACAGAAGAAGGGGATGAAAGAATTGTACTGCTGTACAGGACTGGTTGCTGCCCACAGCTATTTAAATCAGCAGCTTTATTTGTGAAACAAACTATGACAACAGGTATATAGGATCATTATTATAGAATAACTTTGGATGGAAGGGACTTCAGAGATCATCTAATCTAGCCTCCTGGCCATGGGCAGGGCTGCCTCTCCATTAGATGCTCAAAACTTGTCAAACTTGTCAAACTTGTCCTTGAATGCACCAAAGGAGGAGGCATTCACAACCTCCCTGGACAACTTATTCCAGTGTCTCCTCATCCTCATACAGAAGAAGTTCTTCCTAAGATCCAGTCTAAACCTACTTTCTGGTAGCTTAAAACTGTTCTTCCCTCTTCTATTACTAGACACCCTTATGAAAAGTCCCTCTCCAGCCTTTCTCTAGGATCCATTCAGATATTGAAAAGCAGATATAATCTCTGCCTGGAGTTTTCTCTTCTCTAGGATGAGCAACCACACTTCCTTCAGCATATCCTCACAACAGAGGTGTTCCAGACATTGGATCATCTTTGTGGCCCTTCTCTGGACTTGTTCCAGCAGCTCTGTGTCCTTCGTGTGATGGGGACACCAAAACTGGACACAGTATTCAAAGCGGGGTCTCACAAGATCAGAGTAAGGGGAAAGAATCACCTCTCTTGACCTGCTGACCAGACTTCTCTTGATGAAGCCTAGAATATTATTTGCCTTCTGTGCTGCATGAGCACGCTTTCAGCTCGTGTTGAGCTTTTCATGAACCAATACACTTAAGTAATTTTCTTCAGATTCTTTCAGATATTTTCCACCCACTCTGCACCTCGTCTGTCTTTGTGCCTGGGACTGACCCAGCACAGATGCTTGACCTTGCACTTTGACTTGTTAAACCTCATGCAGCTAGCTGCTTTCACTCCTTCCTATGCTTCTAGTATTTCTTTTTCTGTTGCAGTGTGTGCTGGTTTGAAGCAGGGTAGAATGTTTTGGTGAGAAGAACTAGATCATAGGCTGCGAAAGGAAAACAATGGTGATGTCTGCTTCCCCCAAAGCCTTGCTGAAGAAGAAACGAAAACATTAGATAACACTCTTGCCATTTTGTCTCACACTCTGCCTTGGACATCTGACTGAACTGCACCTCCCTAACCTCACCTTCCATTTGGACTAACCCACCTTTACTTCATAACCTCTTTGCTGAACCTCTATTCTTCCTTGCGACTGAGGTAAGGTTGAGAGGGGCAGAGGGAAGGTGAGGGCTCACTGAAGAGGTCCCTGAAGACTGGAAGCTGGCCAATGTGATACTCATTCACAAGAAGGATCGTAAGGAGGAGCCAGAAAACTACAGACCTATCAGCCTGACCTCAGTGCCAGGCAAGGTCATGGAACAGGTCATCTTGGGTGCCATCACAAAGCACCTACAGGATGGCCAAGGGATCAGGCCCAGCCAGCATGGGTTTAGGAAGGGCAGGTCCTGCCTCACCAATCTGATCTCCTTTTATGATCAGGTTACCTGCCTGGTGAATGTGGGGCAGGCTGTGGGTGTAGTCTACTTGGACTTCAGCAAAGCTTTTGACACTGTCTGCCACAAGAAGCTCCTAGCCAAGCTGGCAGCTCATGGTTTGGAGAGATTCACTCTGTGCTGGATCAAGAACTGGCTGGATGGCAGAGCCCAGAGAGTGGTGGTGAATGGTGCCACATCCAGTTGGCAGTCAGTCACTGGTGGTGTTCCCCAGGGATCAGTGCTGGGCCCAGTCCTGTTCAATATCTTACTTGATGACCTGGACGAGGACATTGAGTCCAGCATCAGTAAGTTTGCAGATGACACCAAGCTAGGAGCATGTGTGGATCTGTTGGAAGGTAGGAGAGCCCTGCAGAGGGACCTGGACAGGCTGAATGGGTGGGCAGAGGCCAATAGGATGAGATTGAACAAGGCCAAATGCAGGGTTCTGCACTTTGGCCATGACAACCCCAAGCAGTGCTACAGGCTGGGGACTGAGTGGCTGGAGAGCAGCCAGGAGGAAAGGGACCTGGGGATACTGATAGATAGTAGGCTGAAGTTGAGCCAGCAGTGTACCCAGGTGGGCAGGAGAGCCAATGGCATCCTGGCCTGCATCAGGAACAGTGTGGCCAGTAGGACAAGGGAGGTTATTCTTCCCCTGTACTCAGTACTGGTCAGGCCACACCTTGAGTACTGTGTCCAGTTCTGGGCCCCTCAATTCAAGAAAGATGTTGAGGTGCTGGAACATGTCCAGAGAAGGGCAACGAAGCTGGTGAGGGGCCTGGAACACAAATCCTATGAGGAGAGGTTGAGGGAGCTGGGCCTGTTTAGCCTGGAGAAGAGGAGGCTCAGGGGTGATCTTATTACTGTCTACAACTACCTGAAGGGGCATTGTAGCCAGGTGGGGGGTGGCCTCTTCTCCCAGGCAACCAGCAATAGAACAAGGGGACACAGTCTCAAGATGTGCCGGGGTAGGTATAGGCTGGATGTTAGGATGAAGTTCTTCACAGAGAGAGTGATTTGCCATTGGAATGGGCTGCCCAGGGAGGTGGTGGAGGCACCATCCCTGGGGGTCTTCAAGAAAAGACTGGATGAGGCACTTAGTGCCATGGTCTAATTGATTGGTTAGGGCGGGGTGATAGGTTGGACTTGATGATCTTGGAGGTCTCTTCCAACCTGGTTGATTCTATGATTCTATGATTCTATGAGGGGTGGTTGAGAGCCCCTCCTGGGGACTCAGGTTTCTGGGAGGGGAGTTGTGTTTCTGTATTGTCTTTTACCTTGTATATTTCTGTACATAACTGTATATACTCTAAGTATCTGCTTGTGTATTGTGCTAGCTGTAAGTAAATAGCTTCACTTATATTCCCAGAGCTGGCTGAGACTAGTCTGGGTGATTTGTAAAGTGTGTGTGGGGGGGTGGGGAACACCCAAACCATCACATACTTTTATTTGTTGCCCAATGTGGGCCAAATTCATTTTGAGTGACTGTTAATTAAGTCTGCGTGCTAGTTTGAAGCAAGCTAGAATGTTTTGGTAAAAGAACTAGATAGTGGGCAGTGAAATGAAAAGCAATTGTGTCTCTTCACTCCAGTCATGCTGAGAACACTGGGAAGAAGAAGTAAAACATTCTCCACTTTTGTCTTTTCATTCTGCCTTTGCCTTCAGACCTAGTCACATCTCATTAACCTTGCTGCCACTAACCTTGCTCCCTAACTTCTTGGCTGCACCTCTCCCCTTTCTGAGAACTGCGGTAAGGTTGAGAGGGCCGGGGGAGGTGTTGGGGTGGTTTGAAAGCCCCTCCTGGGGACTCAGGTTTCTGGGAGGGGAGTTGTGCTTCTGTATTGTTTATCCTTTGTGTATTTCTGTATATAACTGTATATATTGTAAATAGCTGCTTGTATAATTGCTGCTGTAAAACAAATAGCTTCATTTATATTCCCAGAGGCTGTCTGAGTTAGCTGGGGCAAATTCAAAAGTGTGGAGGGGCGGGTTAATGCCCAAACCATCACATTTTTTAATTGGCTTTCCCAACCTGGGGCTAAATTTTTTGAGTGACTGTTAATTGGCTCTGGGAATTAAAATGGAGCTAATAAGGCAGCTATTGTACATGTGTGGGGCATTACTCTGGTCTGGTTTTGTTTTCTTGGCATTTAGTTGGATAAAGGCTCAAATTGTTGCTTATTTTATTGACTTAGCTTCTAAGAAGGCTAAAGCCAAAGTTTCAAGCATGTTCTGGAGCTGGGGGGATTTTATCCTTGGTTATGCTGGTTTTAATGTCTCTGAAAACCTTACCAGTAACATTACAGGAGCAATTATCAATAATGTGACAATCAATCAAAATTCTGCTTTATCTACTGCTCTCATGAGGGTCATCCAGCCCCAAATTGAAATGCCAAGTCCATGCAAGGATTTTTACAGAAAAGAAATCATGGTGGGATTGGTGTGCATTAATCTGGCTCTTATGATTTTAATATTCATATTAATTTTGGCATTATTTGTGAAAAATTCAAAACCAGCTTCTGTAAGAACTAGAAAAAATTCTGTGCCTCAAATGCAGTCTCTTTCACAGCAAAACAAGGGAACACAGTTATCTGCTTCCCCCCTGCCAGCCTCTGCCCCTCCTTCTCCCAATTCTGGGAACATGGCCAATGTTCCTGCCAGTAATGTAAACAATAATGATAACAAAAACAACGGGCAGAGTTTGGCAGGAGTCCCAGGAGCACAGGCAGGTACCCAAAATCAGAATGTTCCTAGCAACAATGATAACACGTCAGGGTTGTCAGGCATCCCAGGAGGACAGGCAAATAATCCCACTAATGCTGGTAACGCTAGCCCAGTCAGTCCAAATCCTAATGACACCAGCTCAGCCAATTTGAATCCTCAGCCAGCAGACCAGAATCAGAGCCCTCCTGATAAAAGTAAGGAAGATCTCAACTCACAAGCTTCAGGTCAGACCCCTAATGATTCAAACCCTCTGTTGCTGTTTAGGCCCTTCTGGCACCTGCTAAGGTAAAAGCTAAGACAAAGTGTGGTTCACAGGAGGATGTAAGAGAGGGGACCTCTGGTGGATCTCAAGAGTTAACTAAGATACCGGCTGAGATCAGTTTAACTGGTAAAGAGTGGAAGACACATACTATTGTAACTGGTCCTGATGCGCCTTGCATTTTGGGAATTGACTTTTTGAGACAAGGTTGTTTCAAAGATCCTAAGGGTCACAAATGGGCTTTTGGAATAGCATCTGTAGAGATTGAGGATAGTAAATTGAAATTGTCCATTAGACCTGAACATTCTGATGAATCTGCAGTTGTGGGACATCATGACATAGAGGATTTGGAAGTGCCAATTGCAACTCAAACTGTTCACCACAGGCAGTACAGAACTAACTGTGACTCTTTGTTGCCCATTCATCAGCTGATTCGTCAACTGGAGAGTCAGGCTGTCATCGAGAAAGCTCATTCACCGTTCAACAGTCCCATCTGGCCCGTGCACAAAGCTAATGGTGACTGGAGTCTTACAGTTTATTTTAGTGCCCTCAACGAGGTGACGCCACCCATGAGTGCAGCTGTGCGGGACATGCTGGAGATCCAGTACGAGCTGGAATCGAAGGAGGCTAAATGATATGCTACCATAAACATTGCTAATGCTTTCTTCTCTATTCCCATAGCAAAGGAGTGCAGGCCTCACTTTGCATTCACCTGGAGAGGAATCCAGTACCAGTTCAACCGTTTGACTCAGGGGTGGAAACACAGTTCAACCATCTGTCACTCAGCCATCCACAATGCACTGGAGAAAGGTAAAGCTCCAGAGCACATCCAGTACATCGACGACATCATTGTGTGGGGACAAACTGCTGAGGAAGTCTGTGAGAAAGGTAACAAAATCATTGACATTCTGTTGCAAGCAGGTTTTGCCATTAAGAGAGACAAGGTCAAAGGACCTGCCAAGGAAATTCAGTTTCTGGGAGTGCGGTGGCAGGATGGTCGCTGTTACATTCCTCAGGATGTGATCAACAAAGTCTCTACTATGGCAGTTCCCACCAACAAGAAGGACACACTTTCTTTTCTTGGTGTGGTGGGATTTTGGAGACTACACATTCCTGGGTTCAGTCAGATTGTCAAACCTCTGCATGATGTGACTCATAAGAGAAACAATTTTGAGTGGGGACCTGAACAACAAGCAGCCTTTGATCAGATCAAACGAGAAGTAGTCCATGCAGTGGGCTTGGGACCTGTGCGATCTGGTCCGGACATTAAGAATATTCTGTACACAGCTGCCAGTGAAAATGGTCCAACTTGGAGCCTTTGGCAGAGAGCTTCAAATGAGATACGTGGTCATCCATTTGGTTTCTGGGGATGTTGTTACAGAGGTTCAGAGACGAATTACACTGCAACAGAGAAAGAGATTCTAGCTGCTTATGAAGGAATGAAAGCAGCTTCTGAAGTCATTGGAACTGAGTCACAATTGCTTCTAGCTCCTAGACTGCCAGTTCTTAACTGGATGTTCAACGGCAAAGGTTCATTACCACATCATGCCACAGGCACAACCTGGTCTAAATGGATGGCTTTGATAACCCAACGAGCACAAATGGGTCATCTTGACCGACCTGGTCTGGTGGAGGTGATCACCAACTGGCTGGAAGACACAGACTGTTCCAAACCTCCAGAGGAGAAAATAACTCATGCTGAGGAAGCTCTTCCCTATGGTGATCTCTCTGATCAGGAAAAAAACTATGCTTTGTTCACAGATGCTTCCTGTCATCTTGTTGGGAACAAGCGAATATGGAAGTCAGCAGTCTGGAGTCCTACCAGGAGAGTTACCAAAGCGAGAGATAGAGAAGGAGATTCCAGTCAGTTCGCTGAGGTAAAAGCTGTCCAACTTGCTCTTGATGTGGCTGAATGTGAAAATTGGCCTATTCTTTACCTCTACACCGACTCATGGATGGTAACCAATGCTCTATGGGGTTGGCTGAAGGACTGGAAGAAGCATGGTTGACAGAGGAAAGTGGAGGCTATTAGGTGTGCTGATCTATGGCAGGACATCAATGCATGACTGGAGAGAACTCCAGTGAAGGTGTGCCACGTAGACGCACACATGCCTAAGAGCAGAGCTACTGAAGAACATCAACATAACCATCAGGCAGACCAAGCTGCTAAGATTTCTCAGGTTGATACCAACTCTGATCTTGACATTGACCTTGATTGGAAACACCGAGGTGAACTGTTTTTAGCTCGGTGGGCCCATGACTCATCTGGACATCAAGGCAGAGATGCAACATACCGATGGGCTCACGATAGGTCAATTGACTTGTCCATGGACACTATAACCCAAGTCATCCATGACTGTGACATCTGTGCTGCTATTAAGCAGGCTAAGCGAATCAAGCCCTTATGGTATGGTGATAGATGGTCAAACTACAAGTATGGTGAAGCCTGGCAGATTGACTACATCACTTTACCTCGATCTCGTTCTGGCAAGCAGTATGTGCTGACGATGGTAGAGGCCAGCACTGGATGGTTGGAAACCTATCCAGTTCCACATGCTACTGCACAGAACACCATTCTTGTCTTGGAGAGACAGATCATGTGGAGACATGGAACTCCAGAGAGAATTGAGTCAGACAATGGTACTCATTTCAAGATCAATCTTGTGAAAGACTGGGCCAAAGAGCATGGTATTGAATGGATCTATCACATACCCTACTATGCACCAGCTTCAGGGAAGATTGAGCGCTACAACGGCTTGCTGAAAACCACCCCAAGAGCCATGGTGAGTGGAACTCTGAAAAACTGGGACAAACATTTAGCACAAGCTACCTGGTTGGTAAATAGTAGAGGTTCAGTAAACAGAGCAAGACCTGCACAATCAGATTTGGTCCAAACAGTAGACGGTGATAAAGTTCCTGTTGTACGTGAAAAGAATCTATTAGGGAAAACTGTTTGAGTATTTTCTCTTTCGGGTGAAGGGAAACCTGTCCGAGGGGTTGTATCTGCTGAAGGTCCTGGTCATATATACTTGGTAATGCAGGGCAATGGTGAAATCCAGTGTATTCCACAGAGAAATCTAACCTTATCTGAGAGAGTTTAAATTCAGAGTGTATAATACAAGTTGCTAGGAGTTTTCTGTTCTAGGTACCATCGTCGCCCAACGCTGGAAGAATCTATGAGAGAATATACAGGATGTGAGCACGAACTCAATGTCACCTGGGAGTCCCTGTTCTGAGCTTTTGAATCACCTACATCTGATTGAAGTGTGAACTGAACTTGTATATATTGTTTTAGTGTAAATATTGGTTTAGATTAGATCGGATAATTCTCAGCGATACTCTGAGCGAAGTAGACAAGGGGTTGATTGTGCTAGTTTGAAGCAAGCTGGAATGTTTTGGTAAAAGAACTAGATAGTGGGCAGTGAAATGAAAAACAATTGTGTCTCTTCTCTCACAGTCGCGCTGAGAACTCTGGGAAGAAGAAGTAAAACATTCTCCATTTTTGTCTTTTCATTCTGCCTTTGCCTTCAGACCTAGTCACATCTCATTAATCCTGCTGCCACTAACCTTGCTCCCTAACCTCTTGGCTGCACCTCTCTTCTTCCTGAGAACTGGGGTAAGGTTGAGAGGGCCGGGGGAGGTGTTGGGGTGGTTTGAGAGCCCCTCCTGGGGACTCAGGTTTCTGGGAGGGGAGTTGTGCTTCTGTATTGTTTATCCTTTGTGTATTTCTGTATATAACTGTATATATTGTAAATAGCTGCTTGTATATTTGCTGCTGTAAAATAAATAGCTTCATTTATATTCCCAGAGGCCGTCTGAGTTAGCTGGGGCAAATTCAAAAGTGTGGAGGGGGCGGGTTAATGCCCAAATCATCACAGTCTGGGAATCAGAATGATGCTAATGAAGCAGCTATTTTACTTGGTGGGGGACAATATGTGGCCTATTTTCTATTTTCTTGTGTAAAATTGGATCAAAGCCCAAATTGTTTATTTCTTTCTTTATGTTGCTTTTAAGAAGGTCATAGATAAACTTAGAAGCATTTTCTGGGCCTAGGGCGATCTCATTCTTGGGTATGCTGGTTTTAATGTCAGTGAAAATTTTACCAGTATCATTACAGGAGTATTTATCAATAATTTGAAAAGCAATCAAAGCAGTGCCTTATCTAGGGCACTAATAGGAGTGATTCAACCCCAAACTGAAATGCCAGAATTTTATTCACGGCAGACTAGAATTTTTGGTGTGTGTGATCCTGGGTCTTATAATTTTTGATTTTATAATACTTCTGACATTTTGTGTGAAAAATTCGAGTGCAATGCCTGTAAGAACTAGGAAGGTCTCTGTGTCCAAGACGAAAAGGATAGAGTCGCAAAAAACATTGCGATTCAAACCAAAACAAAGATAACTTAGGAACACCACCTCTTTCCCAGCCAGGGACAGTCACTACACCTCCCTCTCCAGATTCTAGGAACGCTGCCAATACTCCTAGCGGGAATGATAACAAAGCAGGATTGGCAGGAATCCCAGGAGCACAGGCAAATAATCAAAGCCAGAATGTTCCCACTGCTGATAACACTAGCAACACTAACTCAGTCAGTTTGAATCTCCAGCCAGCAGACAACCAGAACCCTGTTAGCTCTAAGGCAGATTTAAACTCACAGACTTCAGGTCAGACCCCTAATGATTCAAACCCTCCAGCAGACACGTCAAAGTCTGTTGCTGCGCAGAACGCCTTTTTGGCACCTGCTAAAGTAAAAGCCAAGACACAACATTTAACAAAGTGTGATTCAAAAGAGGATGTAAGAGAGGAGACCTCTGGTGAGCAAGAGGAGGAAGAGGAGGCATATAGTCTTCAGGACCTGGCGAACATGCTCAGATCCCAGTACTCTGATGAGAGGAGCACTGCAAGGTTGGCTGCCAAGAGAGAGGATGGTTCCAATGAGTTTAAGAATGCCCTTAGGAAAGTTCTGTTTCTAGGCCAGGGACAACCAGATCAACAAGAGGAAGAGGAGAAGGGTAACATCCAGGACTCCAATGATCCACTCAGAGAGGTCAGGGAAGCTAGGAAGGAATACTCAAGGGAATCAGGTGAACCAATCCTAAGCTGGCTAGTGAGATGCTGCAGCTTTGGTGCCGATGCCGTGCAAGAAGGAGACAAGTCTGCCAAGTAGCTGGGACCACTCACCAAGGAGAATGGAGTGGACAAATATCTAGCAAGTCCTCTTGGTAGGGTTAGCTTGTGGACACACCTTTTGTTGGCTGTGGCTATGAGATATCCTTCCCGAGATGATTTGCCATGGGCTGCCAAGAAGTGGAACACCATTGAGCAGGGAATTAAGCTTCTGAAGGAGTTTGCTGTGAAGGAAGTGCTTTATGGAGATCATGGCACCCATGAGCCTGATGACATTCCTCTTGGAACAGGTCTCATGAAGAAGCTGATTAAGCTTGCTCCTTCATCTTATGCTAACATCTTGGCCAGCAAGTTTCTATCAAGGAGTTTTAATGGAAGGTTTATCACTGTTGGTGAATTCACTGACCAGCTCAGGCAGATAGAGGACAGCTTGTCACATTCTGCTATAATCTGTACCATAAAAACACTAGGTACAGAGCTTAAATATGGCATTAAAGATAGCATTAAGGATGGACTAAAAGATACCATGAAAGATCTGAAGGAGGACCTTGAAACCTCAATTTCCAATCTGGTAAGAGATACCATTCCTGCATCATCTGAATGGGTACATGTTTCTGCCATCAGGAACAGACGCCCACCTCCTGCAAGGCAATTCCAGCTCAGGAGGAGACAAATTCCACCCAGACAGCAGCAATCACGTGCGTCACTGTGGATGATTCTGCATGACCAATACGGTGGGAACATGAACAAGTGGGATGGTAAACCTACTTCAGCTCTTTCAAAGAGAGTCAAGGAAGTGCAGAGTGGCAGAAACAGAGGCAGCAATGTCAGAAAAGTAGCTGTCATGTCTTCAGCTCCCTAGAGCAACCGCAATCATTCGAACAATTGCATTTTCTCTCACAACAACACCAATCACTGTGTACACCCTACATGCCATGTTCAGCATTAGGGGTGCCCTGCCTCCAGCCAGGAGGAGGAAAGGAATAGTGGAGAGAAATGAATGTATTGGAATGTATTCATTAGGTGTCCCGGCATTTCAAAAGTTTGGAAATAGAGGGCTTTAGTTGACACAGGTGCTCAGTGTACTTTGTTGCCATCAAATTGCAAAGGGAGAGAGTCCATATCCATTTTTGGAATCACTGGTGGATCACAAAAGTTAACTAAGTTGCAGGCTGAGATCAGTTTAACTGGTAAAGAGTGGAAGACACATACTATTGTAACTGGTCCTGATGCACCTTGCATTCTGGGAATTGACTTTTTGAGACAAGGTTGTTTCAAAGATCCTAAGGGTCACAAATGGGCTTTTGGAATAGCATCTGTAGAGATTGAGGATAGTAAATTTAATTTGTCCATTAGACCTGAACTTTCTGATGAATCTGCAGTTGTTGGACATCATGACATAGAGGATTTGGAAGTGCCAATTGCTAATCAAACTATGCACCACGGGCAGTGCAGAACTAACCGTGACTCTTTGTTGCCCATTCATCAGCTGATTCATCAACTAGAGACTCAGGCTGTAATTTAGAAAGCTCATTCACCTTTCAACAGTCTCACCAGGACTGTGCGTAAGCCTAACGGAGACTGGAGGCTGAGAGCTGATTTTAGTGCCCTCAACGAGGTGATGCCACCTATGAGTGCAGCTGTGCTGGCCACGCTAGAACTCCAGTACAAGCTGGAATCGAAGGAGGCTAAATGGTATGCTATCATAGACATTGCTAATGCTTTCTTCTCTATTCCCATAGGAAAGGAGTGCAGGCCTCAGTTTGCATTCACCTGGAGAGGAATACAGTACCAGTTCAACCATTTGTCTCAGGGGTGGAAACACAGTTCAACCATCTGTCACTCAGTCATTCACAATGCACTGGAGAAAGGTAAAGCTCCAGAGCACATCGAGTACATCGACGACATCATTGTGTGGGGCCAAACTGCTGAGGACGTCTTTGAGAAATGTAACAAAATCATTGACATTCTGTTGCAAGCAGGTTTTGCCATTAAAAGAGAGAATGGGTCTAAGGACCTGCCAGAGAAATTCAGTTTCTGGGAGTGCGGTGGCAGGATTGTCGCCGTTACATTCCTCAGGATGTGATCAACAAAGTCTCCACCATGGCAGTTCCCACCAACAAGAAGGACGCTCTATCTTTCTTGGGTGCAGTGTGATTGTGGAGACTATACATTCCTGGGTTCAGTCAGATTGTCAAACCTCTGCATGATGTGACTCGTAAGAGAAACAATTTCGAATAGGGTCTTAAACAACAAGCAGCCTTTGATCAGATCAAACGAGAAATAGTCCATGCAGTGGGCTTGGGACCTGTGCAATCTGGTCCAGACATTAAGAACATTCTGTACATGGCTGCCAGTGACAATGGTCCACCTCGGAACCTTTGGCAGAGAGCTCAAAATGAGACACTTGGTCGTCCACTTGGTTTCTGGGGATGTAACTACAAAGGTTCAGAGGCAAATTACATCCCAACAGAGAAATAGATACGAGCAGCCTAGGAAGGAGTGAAAGCAGCTTCTGAACTGATTGGAACTGAGTCACAATTGCTTTTAGTTCCTAGATTGCCAGTTCTAAACTGGATGTTCAAAGGCAAAGGTTCATCACCACATCATGCCACAGGCACAACCTGGTCTAAATGGATGGCTTTGATAACCCAACGAGCACAAATAGGTAATCTAGATCGACCTGGTGTTGTGGAGACAGGAAATTAATGTTGGGAATTTTTATACGAATGTTGGGAATTTTTATACAAAAATTGAGTTATTTTATTTTCCCAAAACCCGCCCCCAAACTATATATACAGAAATTAATTTAATTTAATTAGGAGATTCAGTTGCTTGAGAATATCTACAGGGATGCCATCATTAATCTGACTATTTTGGAAGTCAGAAGTTGTAAAAGGCTTTAGTTATTAATTAATAGCATTTTGTTGCTAATAAAGTTGAGCCAAAATAACTCACGATCAGGCTGACTTCCTCGTGCGGTCTGTCTCACTCATTCCCTTTCAGCAGCTGTGAGTGGACCATGAAGGGTTGTTAGGCTTGCAAAGGGTGTCAATAGGTGAAGTAGTCTTTGAAGCTCGTTCTGTATCCAGGCTAGGCGAGAGGAGGGGAGAACTCTCAGGCAAGCACGAAGGTTGAGACAGGAATGAACTCCAAGCGGGGATGAACTCCAAGGCAGGAACCCCCAAAAGTGGGAAGCTCCCAATATTTATACCCTCTCTAGACAAAGAGCAAAGTTACCACTTCCTTAGGCATGAAAAGGCACAGCCAATCCCAGCCCGATTCCAGCGGGAGCACTGCACAGGGCACTCCTTGCTCACCCCGTTCAAATGCCTGCGGGGCAGGCAAGGAGTGGGGGGGGAACTAAGCGGCTTTCCCTCTCCCACTCAAGCCATGGCAGGAGAGGAATTTAGGGGTATACAGGACTCCAGGACACCTGGTCTGGTGGAGGTGATAAACAACCTTCCAGAAGGCACAGACTGTACCAAACCTCCAGAGGAGAAAATAACTCGTGCTGAGGAAGCTCCTCCCTCTGGTGATCTCTCTGATCAGGAAAAGAACTATGCTTTGTTCACAGATGGTTCCTGTCATCTTGTTGGGAGCAAGCGAAGATGGAAGTCAGCAGTCTGGAGTCCTACCAGGAGAGTTACCAAAGCGAGAGATGGTGAAGGAGAATCCAGTCAGTTTGCTCATGTAAAAGCTGTCCAACTTGCTCTTGATGTGGCTGAACATGAGAATTGGCCTATCCTTTACCTCTACACTGACTCATGGATGGTAGCCAATGCTCTATGGGGTTGGCTAAAGAACTGGAAGAAGCATGGTGGGCAGAGGAAAGGAAAGCCTATTTGATGTACTGATCTATGGCAGGACATTGATGCATGTCTGGAGAGAACTCCAGTGAAGGTGCGGCACGTAGACGCACACATGCCTAACAGCAGAGCCACTGAGGAACATTTACACAACCAGCAGGCAGAGCAAGCTGCTAAGATTTCTCGATACCAGCTCTGATCTTGACCTTGATTGGAAACACCGACGTGAACTGTTCTTAGCTCAGTGGGCCCATGACTCATCTGGAGATCAAGGCAGAGATGGGCTCACGATAGGTCAGTTGACTTGTCCATGGACACTATCACCCAAGTCATCCATGACTGTGACATTTGTGCTGCTATTAAGGAGGCTAAATGAATCAAGCCCTTATAGTATAGTGAGTGATGGTCAAAGTACAAGTATGGTGAAGCCTGGCAGATTGACTATATCACTTTACCTTGATCTCGTTCTGGCAAGCAGTGTATGCTAATGATGGTAGAGGCAGCACTGGATGGCTGGAAAACTATCCCATTCCACATGCTACTGCCCATAACACCATTCTTGGCTTGGAGAGACAGATCATGTGGAGACATGGAACTCCAGAGAGAATTGAGTCAATGGTACTCATTTCAAGATCAATCTTGTGAAAGACTGGGTCAAAAAGCATGATACTGCGTGGATCTACCACATACCCTACTATACACCATCTTCATGGAAGGTTGAGTGCTACAAAGGTTTGCTGAAACCCACTCTAAAAGCCATGGGGAGTGGAACTCTGAAAAACTCGGAGAAGCATTTAGCACAAGCAACATGATTGGTAAATAGTAGAGGTTCTGTAAACAGAGCAGGACCTTCACAGTCAGATTTGGTCCAAACAGTAGATGGTGATTGCCGGCATTGCACCCTGGAATGAAACAACTTTTGTTTCATCAATATGGTTAGATTGTTGTTCTCCAGTTTACTTCCTTGTTACTGAGTGTCACGGAAGGTAGTTTGGGAGGTTGTGAGGAAAATACGCGAAGGCTCACTTGTGGATTTCAAGTGATTTATTGCTCAAACACGGAGATCCCCCTCCCGAACTAAATTCCCCACGTGAATTCTTTTAGGATTGAAGTTGTAGAATAACATTTCAGAAAAATAGCAGATAAAGGAGAGTCTGTGATTTCTTTAGAGTTCTTTTGAGTCTTTAAAGTTACTCAGTCTTTAGGTAAAGAGTCTTTCCTCTGGTTTACTCACTGTTCCATAGTTCAATTCAGCAAAGTTCAAGGTTTTGGGCGGTGTCCCTTTGTTCGTCAGGATTGGGCCCAAGCAGGTTTCAGGTCTCTGCAAGTCCCTCGTCGGGCAGGGCCGATCAGGAACGTGAGGTCACCATGGCAGGAGTGAGGCAAGTAGGCAAGCAGGCAGGCAAGCAAGCTCAAACAAGCTAGCAAGCAAGTAAGCTAGCAAAAGTTAAAAGCTAGCAAAAGCTCTAGCTCTCGATCCAGGAAGGCACACCATTTTTATAATGTTCAAAAGAGGTGCAACCCACCAGTCCAGGCTATTTTACGTTATTCTTACAGATTGGCACAAAGTTATAATCAATCCATACAATTGGCTAATTCTTACCAAAACCAACTTATGGAACCACCCAGGGGTCAGCCCCCAGCAGTTGTTTGTCGAGTGGTCATCATATCTGAGAATTCAAACCTTTTTCCAAAACATAGCCATGTTTATGTCTTTCGTTTCTCCGAGAGAGAGATTCTCTCAAGGCCTGTACGTCTACTGATACAACAGCTACGTCAGTGCAAGCAGATAGAAAATATTATTTTGACTTTTTTGATGGAAGGCCTCTGAGCCACAATTTTGTGTATAAATGAAAATTCTGCAATAGGGCAAAAGGGCTTTGCTCCCTTCCATGACACTGGGACTTACATGCTTACTTGGATAACAGGCGTCCACAGATAACTTAGTCTAAGATTGGTACATGTGGAAAGTACAGATTTGTCTAAGGTTATGTGTGTGGTACAGATAGGCCAACTTATATCAACAACCTGTAGAGTCCATCCCCTGCAGTTGGCTTACTCTTCCTCCCTGCAGCTGCATGTGGGGGTGCCACCCACCACCTGGCTTCGTGCCTCAGAGATGGACTCAAGGACACTTATGGTTGCTCATTGCTTAACAATTCATGTCCTGTTAGCAAGAAATCCTTACACAGGTGATAAAGTTTCTGGTGTGCATGAAAAGAATCTATTAGGGAAAACTGGGTATTTTCTCCTTTGGGCAAAGGGAAACCTGTCCAAGGGGTGGTGACTGCTGAAGGTCCTGGTCATATCTACTGGGTAATGCAGAAGAATAGTGAAATCCAGTGTATTCCACAGAGAAATCTAACCTTAGCTGAGGGAGTTTAAATTCAGAGTATGTAGTACAAGCTGTTAGGAGTTTTCTGTTCTAGATGCCATCGGTGTCCAATTAAAGCATCTACAAGAGAATCTGCAGTATGTGAGCATAAGCCCAACATCACCTGGGAGTCCCTGTTCTCGTCTCATCTCTGAGGAGACAAACTGTTTGCTGTTTGTTGAGCTTTTGAATCACCTACATCTGAGATAGTCGGAATGAAGTGTGAACTGAACTTGTAATATCCATTAATCTAAATGTTGTTTTAGATTAGATCAGATAGTTCTCAGCAATACTCTGAGTGAGATAGGCAGGGGTGGATTGTGCTAGTTGGAGTCTAGCTAGAATGTTTTGATGAGAAGAACTAGATTACAGACTGTGGAAGGAAAACAAGGCTGATGTCTGCCTTACTCATAGGCTTACTGAGATATACAAGAACAAGAATTGAAAAATAGATAGGGCACTTCTGCTGGGGAGCTCAAAGTAGCGTCTTTTTCTCTCTCTAGCCTCTCTGCTATCTCTCTGATTAATCCACTTTGCTTTCTAACCCCCTGTCTGAACCTCCATTCTTCCTTGGGACTAGGGCAAAGTTGAGGGGGGTGGGGGAAAGAAGGTGGCAGGGTGGTTGGGAGCACCTCCTGGGGACTCAGGTTTCTGGGAGGGTTGTTGTGTTTCTGTATTACCTTATACCTTTTATGTATCTGTATGTAACTGTATATATTGTAAATATCTGCCTGTATATTGTGGTAATCTGTTAATAATAAGCTTCATTCAATTTTCAGAGCTGGCTGAGTCTAGTCTGGGCAATTTCCAATGTGTGTGTGTGGGGGGGGCAGGTAATACCCAAACCATCACAAGAAAAGATGGGATGAGGCATTTAGTGCCATGGTCTAGTTGACTGGATAGGACTGGGTTTTAGGTTGGACTGGATGATCTTGGAGGTCTCTTCCAACATGGTTGATTCTATGATCTAGTCAACAAGTGGTATATTGACTGTAGGGACTTTATCTTCCAATTCAATTAATATTTATGTATTTGTGCAAGTTATTTCTAGACCTTGTTATTCCTCTGTAAAATGTTTCCATGATTGTGTAAAGAATTGGTCATTATTAAAATTAGTGTTGGGGGTGGTGAGAGTTCTAAATATAAAAATTAATAAACAGTATTAATTTTGGAAAATATAATCTTGAATTAATTGCCCCTCTATTACAGACCGTAGTTATAAGCAGTCTAAAAGACTGCTCAGGATGGTGAAGAATGTGTTACTTTATGGCCTCTTATTTCTCTTCCATCCACATTCCTAGATTTTGAGATATCCATCTGTCTTTAGGAATTCCCTCTGTGGAAGTTCTCACTCTGTAATAATTGCAAACTTATTAGATCATTGCCTCATGCAGGAATCAAAGAGCTGGAGTTTTCTTAGAAGGTCAAGGTACAATAGTAGTGTCTGGATATGTTTAAGAAAATAATAGTGAAGAGAATGAAGCAATTAAAGGTATTTGACAGTTCAATGTGAAATCTTTTAGAGTGAATGAGTAGACAAAAGTACTAATTTTATACTTTGCATTTAATTTTAAATTAGGGAATTTAGTTGCTTAATCTACCTTTTAAAGTAGTACATTATTAAACTCTTAATACAGAAGGAGATTGGAGTCATAGAAAGCTTAAATTTAGGAGTTTCTTCTCCATAACACAGGAGGACTTTTGTTGGGTTTTTTGTTTGTTTGTTGTTGGTTTTTTTTTGTGTTTTTTTTTTTTTTCAGAATTTATAGATCTATGTGGAACCAGTTTATCTATTTATTAAATTTCATATATTGCACATTTTATATATTGGAAATGTAAAGTAAGAACTGGAGAAAATAACAGACAGAAAAATAAAATTCAAGCTAAATGAGAAATGAAAAACATATAAATCTGTCAGTACCATTACAGTATATCGTGTGTCAATCCTCACATTGTCTGTCTAGTTTATTCCTCATTAATAGATTAACTAAATGTCATGAATATTTTTGGTCAATTATGGGAGGGATTAGATGCTTCTAAGTTAGTCCCAGATAAGCTTTTATACTCCATGAGAAAAAAAATGTTTAGAAGTGGATATATGCAAGGAGTGATCTATTTTATGAGTGATGAGGGTATTTTTATGGGCCTACTATTGCTAATCAACTATTCCAAATTAAAGAAAATATAAGCTGGAGTTATTGAGACACAAGCTTCTGAAAAGTAATGCTATATAGATGTCACAATTCAGTTTTAACACAGAACAAGTTCAGTGGCAGTATAATGTGATATAGATGATCTTTGGTTGGGTGGAAGCATGTAATTCAATTGAAGAGTTCTGCTGATACAAGAGTAGTCTTCAGGTGATTTATGAATGGCAGCAGAGCACCTCACCTGAATTACAACCTTGGTATTCAGCTTGGAGTGCATTTGCAGCATACATCATTACCTTTATTCTGGGTTGAAGGGAGGAGAGGAATTTAGGGAAGTGAAGAAAACAGAAGATTTATCTGAGAATTGGAAACTGTCCTGGAGTCCTGTATACCCCTAGGTTCCTCTCCTGCCGTGACTTCCGGGGAGAGGGAAAGCCGTCTGGTTCCCCCCGCAGGCGTGAAGGGGGGTGAGCAAAGGGGTCCTGCCCACATGAGGAGTGCCCCGTGCCGTGCCCGTGCTGGAATCGGGCTGGGATTGGCTGTGCACTTTCATGCCTAAGGTGTGGTAATTCTGCCCTTTGTCTGGCAAGGGTATAAATATTGGGGTCTTCCCTCCTTTGGGGGTTCCTGCTTTGGAGTTCATTCCCGCCTTGGAGTTCGTCCCGCTTGGAATTGGTTACTGCCTGAACCTTTGTGCCTGCCTGAGACTTCTCTCCCCCCCTCGCCTGGTTCCCTGCTCCAAAAGGATTGCTTCACCCATTGACACCTTTTGTAAGAGCTGAATACCTCTTAACGACTCTTCTGAAGGAGAACGAGAGGGACAGGCCGCAACGAAGTCAGCCTGATTGTGAGTTATTTTGGCTCAACTTTATTAGTAAGAAAAATGCTATTAATTAATAGATAAAGCCTTTTCCAACTTCTGACTTCCAAAATAGTCAGATTATCGATGGTATCCCTGTAGATAATTCTCAAGCAACTGAATCTGTTAATTAAACTAAATCAATCTTTGTATATGTAGTTTTGGGGGTGGGTTTTTTGGAAAATAAAATAACTATTTTTGTATAAAATTCCCAACTCGGCCACACATTAATTCCTGCCTCCACAACAGAAACATACACAAAGATTTTTTTTAAACATGATTTACAACAGTAACGTAGTTCTTTGTAGAGTTCGTAAATCTGAAATATGGGCATAATTATATATTTCCCAAAATCAAAACACTGTGGAACTTTTGACTATTTTATAGCATGATTAACAGACAAATCTCTTCCATATCAAAAGTCATTAATCAAAGCTTTCTTTACCAACTCTAATTTAAGAGCCTATCCAATTAACTTATATATTCCTAAAGATTCAGTGACAGGAAAAAACAAATGACTGTTCCTGTGAGGACTTTGGAGACTCTAAGTATGTGAAAAGAACAATAATCAGTATAAAATAAAATTCTGATTTAATATAAATTTGTTGCAGCTTGTATATACTCATGCCACTGGTGCTCAGGAGCAGGTGATGTCTTTGAGGTTCTATCTCTCTTCCTCACTGTCTTGTCTTTATTCTCTCTGTGAAGAGCCAAGGTTTCTGTGTCAGTGAGATTCCATCTCACCTCTGTATGTATCTTTCTCAGCAGATGAGGATCTCTGAAAATGTTTGTGTGGATGGCCCTGCAGTATGAATCAGAACACATGAAACTCCAAGAAGTTAGAGTGTCTTTTCAGTCTAAAAATGCAATGTTAGTCTTAGAGAATTGATGTATCATGGACATCATGTAACCCCTTCAGGAACTTCCACAGAGCACAGCAATTATTTACTCCTGCACTGTTTGATCATACACTACTATCACTAAATATTTGATATATTCAATCATCTATGCAGCTTACTAAGTTCTATTCGTGAATTATAAATACTGCATGAGACCATGAAGAAGTAATAATACAGTCATTACGAACAGGCAAGAGACAACAAACTGAGATAATAATGTTTCCTTCACAAGAAAGCAGTCAGGTACATGTTCCTTGCAGGCATATTCTGTAAGAAAGTTCAAACTTAAAAGATAAATGTTAGGAGCGTTGCTACAAGCAGCTGAAAAACAACAAATTGCACTAATTCCATCTCTGAGACACAGTTCTTTCTCAGTTTCTTTGGGCACTGAGTCCATGGATTTTTTACTATTTTATGTGATACCAAGTAATCACTTCTCCTTCCACAAAGGTAGTGAGTGAACCAATGAATGGTGATTTGCAAAGTCAACATTTAGCTTGATTCCTGCCTGTTCTCTGCTTACATGTTATAAAGAGAACAAATCAATGAGCTTTGCTTCCTGTTTCATTTTATAAAAGTTCATGTACTTATGATGTGGTTTTTTTTTTTTTACAATGGGTAACTAAAGGCACAGTTTTGAAAACTACTGTTGATTAATGTATGTTGTATCATGAATATCATACCAACTTTCTTTTTTCCACATGAAGCACAGCAGATTTTATTAAATTGCACAGAAAGTCTGAAATTAGAGTGAAGTAAACTGTACCATGAGAGCAAACCAAAATTTTCAGTTACAAATTCAGAGTTTGCTGTCACTATTTGTGCAACAAATTACATTGGCTTCATGAGGTGAATAGAGTTCAGTTGACATTGGAGCAGTAATGAAAGAATGAGAAAATAGAAGTAATAAACAAGAAGAAATACAGATCCCAGGGGTAAATCAGCAGGCAAGATAATAGATTACTACACTTAAATGTTTTAAAATATTTTTGTTGAATACTATCAACAATGGGGCAATAAGATCTGATTATCAACTATATAAGCAAGCAGATTTTAAGTCACTAGCTTCATAATGAATATGATGAGATTAATATAATTGTAACAATACTCTTAATATTATTATTAAAAAAAAAAAAAAAGAAAATGGTGACATTTTCTCTCCTTAAAGGCCGAGGCTGTGACCTTGGTTTTAGGCTTATTCCCTCCTCAACATCCTAAAATCTGCCATTTCAAGGTCGTCATGGATTCACAGATCCACAGATAGCACTGGGTTGGAATGACCCTCAAAGGTCCTCTTGTCCATCAATTCTGCAGTGAGCAGGGGCATCTCCAACTAGATCAGGCTACCCAGGGCCACACCAAGTGTGACCTTGAATCTTTCCAGAGACAGGGCCTCAACCACATTCTCAGGCAATCTGTTCCAGCATTTTACCACTCTCATTGTAAACACAATCGAGGTATCCAGAATAGCAATTTTATTGTTACCAAGGTTATCACCAGCCTTTACATCCTCAGACAGTTTATCATTGTTTGTTAATACCAGGTTCAGCAGAGCACTCTATAAACTTTTTACATTTTTTTATATATGTCCGTGTTGTCCCTCCAACAGGTATCATGGCAGTTCAACATCTCCCACGAGGAGAGAGGACTGTGAGAGTGAGGCTTTCTCCAGCTTTCAAAGGCTTCATCTGCTTTCTTTGCTGATCAAGCAGTCTGGAGAAAACACCTACCACATTCCCCAATTGCTTAACCTCAGCTGGCTGTTTGCCCATTCTTAAGTAGAGCTCCTTGCATCCCTGCCACTTTCCAATATGAAGAATAAATCCTACCTTCTCACTGTTCCAGCCTGTTCTTACTAAAAATTCTGTAGCTATAAATGACAGTGTCCAGTCATATCAACTATTCCACCATATTTCCGTGATTCTGGTGAGAACCTAGTCTGACAGCTACATGTAGACTTCTAATTCCTCCTATCTGGTTTTGCGTGCTGCATGCATTGGTAATGTACAGGTGTACTTCAGAGAGACACTTAGCTTTGCTAGTTTCCCTGAAAATCAATGTAAATTTTCCACATATTTTTCTGTTGCCTACACTTCCTTATTTGTGTACATATACTTGAAATGGCTGCATCTCAGCTCTGTTCCATTGATTACTTGAGAGCTGTCCTGAAGAGAGGGACTTGGGGGTCCTGGTGGACAAGAAGCTCAACATGAGCCAGCAGTGTGCACTTGCAGCCCAGAAAGACAACCAGAGCCTGGGCTGCATCAGGAGAAGTGTGGCCAGCAGGGCGAGGGAAGTGATTCTCCCCCTCTACTCTGCTCTGGCGAGACCCCACCTGAAGTACTGAATCCAGTTCTGGAACTCCTATTACAAGAGGGATGTGGACACGCTAGACCGTATCCAGTGAAGAGCCACTGGGATGATCAGAGGGCTGGAGCACCTCTTCTGTGAGGACAGAGTGAAAGAGCCAGGGCTGTTCAATCTGGAGAGCAGGAGGCTCCAAGATAATTTTCTTGTGGCCTTCTGGTATCTGAAGGGAGCCTACAAAAAAGATGAGGAAGGTGAGGAAGGACTTTTTAGGATATCACGTAGTGACATGACTAGGGGGAATGGAGGTGGATAGATTCAGCCCAGACGTGAGGAGGAAGTTGTTCAGCATGAGAGTGGTGAGAGCCTGGAATGGCTTGTGCAGGGAGGTGGTTGAGGCCCCACACCTGGATGTGTTTTAGGGCCAGGTTAGATGAGGCTCTAGGCAGCCTGATCTAGTGTAGGGTGTCCCTGCCCATGTGTCATGGAGGGCCTGTAGGCCCAAAAATAGGCTCATTTATGCCTATGCTCGCCTGGACATGTTTTTCTTCCAGGACCTCTGTTTGTAAATACATTGTGTAAGCCCCCATACACCCAGCTCATGTCTCCCTGGAGTAAGCCCATGTGATCCTGTGCTAGTTTGAAGCAGGGTAGAACGTTTTGGTGAGAAGAACTAGATCATAGGCTGTGAAAGGAAAACAATGGTGATGTCTATTTCTCTCAGAGTCTTGCTGAAGAAGAAAGGAAAACATTAGATAACACTCTCGCCATTTTCTCTCACTCTCACTTGGACTGCTGACTGAGCTGCATCTCCCTAACCTCACCTTCCACTCACCTTTGCTTCTTAACGTCTTGGCCAAACCTCTATTCTTCGTTGCAACTGGGGTAAGGTTGAGAGAGGCAGTGGGAAGATGAGGGGTGGTTGAGAGCCCCTTCTGGGCACTCAGGTTTCTGGGAGGGGAGTTGTGTTTCTGTATTACCTTTTACATGGTCTATTTCTGTATATAGCTGTATATACTGTAAATATCTGCTTATATATTGTGCTAGCTGTAAATAAATAGTTTCATTTGTATTCCCAGAGCTGGCTGAGTCTAGTCTGGGTGATTTCTAAAGTGTGGTGGGGCGGGGAACACCCAAACCATCACAGATCCCCATATTTGGGAAAGTCCAGGAAAGTAGCTTTTGCCTATTATGGTAAGGTTTGGCTGACTGCCAACCTGATTGGTCATTCTAATGGCCAAAACCTTGAGTACTGTGTCCAGTTCTGGGCCCCTCAATTCAAGAAAGATGTTGAGGTGCTGGAACATGTCCAGAGAAGGGCAACAAAGCTGGTGAGGGGCCTGGAACACAAATCCTATGAGGAGAGGATAAGGGAGCTGGGCCTGTTTAGCCTGGAGAAGAGGAGGCTCGGGGGTGATCTTATTACTGTCTACAACTACCTGAAGGGGCATTGTAGCCAGGTGGGGGGTGGCCTCTTTTGCCAGGCAACCAGCAACAGAACAAGGGGACACAGTCTCAAGTTGTGCCAGGGTAGGTATAGGCTGGATATTAGGAAGAAGTTCTTCACAGAGAGAGTGATTTGCCATTGGAATGGGCTGCCCAGGGAGGTGGTGGAGGCACCGTCCCTGGACGTGTTCAAGAAAAGACTGGATGAGGCACTTAGTGCCATGGTCTACTTGATTAGCTAGGGCTGGGTGATAGGTTGGACTGGATGATCTTGGAGGTCTCTTCCAACCTGGTTGATTCTATGATTCTATCTAAAAGGCCCATTAATCTCAGCCCACTGTCAATAAATACGGGTGCACAGGTAAACAATGTGCTAGGACCCCCACGCTCAGACTCCATTGCATAGCTTCGATGCTCAGAGGCTCAGACCCCCATGGTCTGACCCACTTGCATTTCCCCTGCCTGTGTACCTTAGTTGCAGAGATCATTTAAGCCTTTCTATATATATATGTGGAGTCTATAGTCCCCAGCCAGCTGTGCACATCTGCACGCCACAGTGTTATCAGGACCAGATCCTGTATTGTCTGCCTTTACCTACAGAGCTCAGACTCCCAGCAGCTGCACACATCCTGTATACCTGCTGCCTATCATTGCCTGGTAAGTGTGCTGCTGCCGCTAAGGTAACCAGGAAGCAGACTCTGGATTGTCTGCACATGAGCAGCCTGCTAGCTGCATGAGAACCGTGCCAGAGACAGCACAATATTCTACTCCTGCACCTGAGATCCTGCCTGCTAAGAATCCCTGGACAGCATCCAGAAGACGCCAGCAGCACAAAGGCAGAGATTGCTTCCATCGCCAGGAGAACCAAGTCAGAGACCATCATTTCCCCACCAGCCAGGAAGGTTCATCCTTTCCCCTCAAGCCAGGAGGATTCCAGCCTCAAAGTCCATGGGCAGAGATCCCCTGAAGTCTGGACACTGGCATAGGCTGTGACATAGCCCCAGAGGGTGATTAGTAATTAATAAGAGTTGTGAGTAAATACTTGAATGCCTCTGTAATTTCTATTACCTCTGCCATAAAGCAGAAAACAGCTTTCAGCTCACCCTTGCTGGGCAAATAATATATGACCCCAACTGGCATTAAGCCACTGGGAAAACTCAGTTAATAGTTTCAATGTTTTCTAGTTATTAATAAGTTTCTGTAGATATATATCCTAGAATGTTTTCATAACCGTGTAAGAATGAATATTAATATTAAAGTTCAGTGGTTGGGGGAGGCAAGCATGAGTTCAGAATATTGGAAGTTAATACATATATATATATTATTATACATATCCTCTTGCATTAATTAATTTCTCCCCTCTGCCCCAATTGGTGTACAGGCAGAATCCCCCTCCATGACACTATGGCAGCGGGATTGGAGCCAGATTATCCTTATGGTCCCTTCCAATCCTGACTGATTCTATGATTCTAAGGTCACTCTTATACAGTTCACCCAACATCCTTTTCCTGGAAACAACGACCATCACTGTCTCAGTCAATTGTACACCACCTCCCTTTTCCACATACTCTTAATCTAAGCATTTCCTTAACAAGTTGACTAGCCTGATGGCAAAGATGTTTTTGCCCCATGTGGTCAGTGGATCCCATCAGTACCTAGCACTTCTTGAAACTTAGAGAGTGTCCTAGAAACTGACACCAGATACACAATACTTGGTTGTCCCCAGGGACTCAGTGATTTATCCAATCCTTCTGTCTAACCAGTAGGACAAATGGGAAAACAAACAAAAAAAACCCAAAACCCAAACCAAGAACAAAAAAACTTGGCTTATAAGCACTGGCTTACACCCTCTAAGACA
Source organism: Pogoniulus pusillus (assembly GCF_015220805.1). Classification (NCBI taxonomy): domain Eukaryota; kingdom Metazoa; phylum Chordata; class Aves; order Piciformes; family Lybiidae; genus Pogoniulus; species Pogoniulus pusillus. The sequence goes on along the minus strand of NC_087309.1, from coordinate 60,732,086 downwards.
GAGCTGCAGCAGATACAGATTCTGGGGACCCTTCCCTCATGAAGAATCACATGCCTACGTGAGCCAAAGCCAAGCAAAGCCCCCTGCTGAGGTCAGAGGGATATTCAAAATGAGGCTGTGGGGAGCTGATCTTTATCAGGTTTTTGGTGTTTCTGTGTCTTGAATTCCTTTGTTTGCTTGGAGAACTTGCTCATTAAAGGGGGGGCGGGGTTAAGGGGAAGGCAGGAGGGCATTCTTTGTTATGTCTCTCCACGTGGAAGCACCTGTAATAGTTTGGAACTTCTCCCCATTAGCACAGATTTCTTCTTCTGTAAGAGATCTGTGGCAAGCTTTGTTTCGTCTTTCCACATATTGAAATACTCCAAATAATTTATAGCTTAATCAGTTATATAATGGATTTTTCTCAACAAACAACTCAATTTGTAATTTTATTATATTGGAAGGAAAACAAATTTAATGTAAATAAATCAGAACTTTGTTTTTTGTAAATCTCCTGGATGCTCTGTCTCTTTCATACCATCATGTAGGAGAGTCTGATATGTTTTCAGTCTCTTCTGGATAAATCCATGGTGCCCATATCAAAAAGCAGCTGAAGAGAATAGTCTGAGAGCCATACTACTACTAGCTTCAGTAATAGCCTATCTGTGGTACCCAGGACCCAATCACCTAGCAAGTAGCAAACCTTGCCAGCTGACAGGTTGGGCCGACAGACATTCCTCTGTTTGTGCAGCAGAGAGTTTCCTATCTCCTTCTATCCTGCCTGCACTGCCACTGGATGCAGACATAGCCAGCTTGGAGGCTTTGATAGATAGAGCTTCCTGTCTTTGCTTGTGGCCAAGGTTCAGAACCTCTCTGTAGAATCAGAGCTGCAAATGAAGCAGGAATCATCTCTTCATGACAGAGCTCACAAACTCCCTGGGGTCACCATGTCTAGAGCTAAAGCTCTGTCGGTGTCTCAGTGCAGTGGGAGTTCAGGTTTGTGTACCTACAATGTCAGGACTTGAACTACTCAATCTCTTTTTCAGCATCTCTGATGTTATGTAGTCTGCACAGTCCCTCCCATAACTTTTTTATAGGTTCAAGACTAAGTATCCAGAGATCAATACCACAGAGATCAGTTCTTCAAGATAGAGAGTATCCAGGGGTAGATGATCCCCAGAGGATGAACACAGTAAATTGTAATTGTGTTATTCCATCCCATATTCCTCTATCTCCCTATGTAAGGAGAGTTCACAGCCAGTTCTCTTTTTCTTCCTCTTCTCTTCTCTTCTCTTCTCTTCTCTTCTCTTCTCTTCTCTTCTCTTCTCTTCTCTTCTCTTCTCTTCTCTTCTCTTCTCTTCTCTTCTCTTCTCTTCTCTTCTCTTCTCTTCTCTTCTCTTCTCTTCTCTTCTCTTCTCTGAGCACATGTGGTGACTGTCATATCTCTTGGTTTGCAGGGGCCAGTGGCCTTCAGCAGCCTTGGCTGTCAAGATACTTTTTCCAGCTACACCACTAAGACCTACCAAGCCTACTTTGGTGGTGAAGGGGCAGTGAGGCTGGATCTGAGGCCTCCCAAGCTTGCTCTGGGTGGACCACTTTGGCCTACTAAGGCTGAGTGTGGAGGGGATAGGCTTTGACTGGTTGTGATCTAGCTGTGGTCTAGTTTTGTGGTCTAGATGGAGAGCTAGGCCAAGGCTGATTCTGTGTATATGTATATCTTTTGTACATGTATATCTTTTGTATTGCTTGTTAGTTTTGTAAATAGTATTTTGCACTTAACCTCCAATTCTGTGTGAGTGTTTTTATTTTCTCCTTTCTGCTAAATTCATTCTGTCCAGAGCTGCAGCTCTTGGTGACAGAGGCACTTCAACAGTAAGCACATCCTTCTGCACCTTACCCCAACAAGAATTCCCAAAAACTGCTGTAACTCATTTATGTAGAGATACCTTTTCTTTCAAAAGATTGGGTATTCAAAGTAAAAGAAAAAAAAAAAAAAAACAAGGACAGTATTTCCTTATCCTGTGTTGTGAAGGAAATCAATATTACAATTAAATATGTTTTCCTTCCAGGAAGAAAATCATGGGTTTGGATGTTAGTTGGGAAAATATTGTTGCACAACTAATTAAACTATTAAACTATGGTCTGAAGGCTTGCACTGGCCTGGCTTAAGCTTCCTGGAGCCCAAAAGCTTAACAGAACAACACAATAATATGATGCCTTCCCCATTTGGAAAAGAAAAGAATGAGGTACAGAGAGTGAAAAAGGGTAAAACACCCAAAGAATAGTCTTGATTTGTTTTGGAAGTTAAAAGAAAATCTTTAATAATAAACAAAGGGTATTTAAGGTAAAGTGAATTACAAAATTATAGGGAAGGGAAACAAACAACAAAATATATATAAAAAAACAGATTGATGGCAAAGGATGGAGGTAGATTCAGGAGATGGTTGTGCCACCACGTATTAGGTTGGCCACATGACAAAGCAGGACCAGCAGGAAAATGATGGTGCTGTCAAGCAAAGCAGGGCAGAGAGAGAGAAATGGGAACTTTGTCTTTTTTTATAGGGGGTCGAGACAGGAAGTGGGAGTGGGCACCCCATTGCAACCTGGGGTGAGGTTCAGACCACACCCATGGAGAAGTCAGGAGGATCTGGGGTCAAATTCAGACCACACATAGGAGGGATTAACCCTTTACAGGGCTGTCAAGTGATGCTTCAAGGACTTGGGTCAACTGGTCAAGGGAGTTGAAGCACAGGTAGTGTTCTCTTCTATCCTCCCAGTTGCAGAGGCCAACCCAGAAAGATTGAGGAGAACCGAACAGATGAATTCTGCTACCACCAGCAGAACTTTGTTTTTTTTATGTGCATGGGTCAACATACATGATGCCAGGTCTGCTGGCAGCAGATGGGGTAGATGTCTCTCAAAGAGGGAGAAGATTTTATCACAGGAGTCAGATGGCCTCATTAATCAGGATTTAAATTAGACTAGGGGGAAAGGACAAAAGCCATGCTCACTAGAAGCAAGTCTGGGACATTTGCAGGATGGTGTACCAGCCTTGCTGCTATCTCATGGAGGGAGGGGTCAATGACCCACATGTTGAGGAAGACGCAAAGGTTATCAATAAGGTAGGATTCACAGGCCATAATGCAACAAGATGAGGAGTGACACATCAGAGTTGGAGAAGTGGAAGGCTAGTAAGAGACTTCAACCTGCTGTCCTGCACCATGCTGGGGACACAGCAGCACAGTCAAAGTCTTGCAGAGTCTCCCACCCTGCCAGGGTACAACTGGCTTGCTCAGCTCTCCCTGCAATGCCTGTCCATAAACACATGCAGCATGGGAAATAAACAGGCCTCAGAAATCCATGTGTGTTCCAGGGGTTATGATCTTGTACTAACTACAGACATGTGGTGGGACAGCTCATATGACTGGAATGTGGTAATAGATGACTGTGTCTCTTTTAGGAAAGTCAGATCAACAAATTAAAGTGGTGGATTTGCTTTTTTTGTGAGGGACCAAGTAGAATGTGTTGAATTTAGTCCAGGTGTAGGTGAAGTGTGAGTTGAGAGATTGTATGTGCAAATTAAAGGGAAGGCCAGCATGGGTGATACTGTGGTGGGTGTTTATTACAGACCACCTGATCAGGACAAGGAAGTTGATGAGGCTTTCTACAGAGAGCTGACAGCATCCTATGATTCTCATGAGGGATTTTAGCTACACAGATACTTAGTGGAAGGCCTCCTTAGACAGCTAGCCACCATCCAGGAGGTTCCTCTAGGGTGTTGGTGATAACTTCTTGGTGCAAACAATGTGTGAGCCAACAAGGAGAGGAGAGCTACTGGTCCTGATACTCACTAGCAAGAATGGTCTGTTGGGAGCAGTGAAGGTTGAGGGCAGCCTTGCTGGGGCTCAGAATCTTGTGTGGTAGGACAGAATACTAAGGAGGATCACAACCTTGGACTTCCACAAGGCCAACTTTGGCCTTTCCAAGCAATTGTTAGGGGACATCTCAAAGGGCAGGGTACTAGAAGGCAAAGGGGCCCATGATAGTTGCTTAAGATTCACAAACCACTTAATCTAAGCTCAAGATCAGAGCATTCCAATAAAGAGGAAATTGAGAAAGGGAGCCAGGAGACCCATATGGTTAAGTAGGGAACAGCTAAGAAAAGTCAAGTGGAAGAAGAGAGTCTACAGATCATGGAAGAAGGGGCTGACCACTTTGGAGGAGTATAAGACTGTTGTCAGAAGGTGTAGGGAGGTAACCAGGAAACCTAAGGCCTCCCCTGTAATTCAACCTTGCAAAGAAGGTGAAGGACAACAGAAAGGGTTTCTTCAAACACATCACAGGGAAAACTAACCCTAGAGACAATGTAAGTCCTCTGCTGAGTGAGATGGGTGCCTTGGTGACAGAGGATTCAAAGAAGGCGGAGTTACTAAATGCCTTCTTTGTCTCCATTTGTACTGCTGAAGACTGTCTTCAGGAGCCTGTGATGGATTAGGCTCTTACCGGCCCCCCCACACTTTTGGAATTGCCCCAGCTAACTCAGACGGCCTCTGGGAATATAAATGAAGCTATTTTACAGCAGCAAATATACAAGCAGCTATTTACAGTATATACAGTTATATACAGAAATATACAAAGGATAAACAATACAGAAGCACAACTCCCCTCCCAGAAACCTGAGTCCCCAGGAGGGGCTCTCAAACCACCCCAACACCTCCCCCGGCCCTCTCAACCTTACCCCAGTTCTCAGAAAGGAGAGAGGTGAAGCCAAGAGGTTAGGGAGCAAGGTTAGTGGCAGCAGGATTAATGAGATGTGACTATGTCTGAAGGCAAAGGCAGAATGAAAAGACAAAATGGAGAATGTTTTACTTCTTCTTCCCAGAGTTCTCAGTGTGACTGCGAGCGAAGAGACACAATTGTTTTTCATTTCACTGCCCGTTATCTAGTTCTTTTACCAAAACATTCTAGCTTGCTTCTAACTAGCACAATCAACCCCTTGTCTACTTCGCTCAGAGTATTGCTGACAATTATCCGATCTAATCTAAACCAATATTTACACTAAAACAATATATACAAGTTCAGTTCAGACTTCAATCAGATATAGGTGATTCAAAAGCTCAGAACAGGGACTCCCGGGTGACATTGGGTTCATGCTCACGTACTGTAGATTTCTGTCAGTGTTGGATGCCGATTGTACCTAGAACAGAAAACTCCTAACAGCTCGTATTACACACTCTGGATTTAAACTCTCTCAGATAAGGTTAGATTTCTCTGTGGAATACACTGGATTTCACCATTCTCTTGCATTACCCAGTATGTATGACCAGGACCTTCAGCAGACACCACCCCTCGAACAGGTTTCCCTTCGCCCGCAGGTGAAAATACCCAAACAGTTTTCCCTAACAGATTCTTTTCACGTACAACAGGAACTTTATCACCATCTACTAATTGGACCAAATCTGATTGTGCAGGTCCTGCTCTGTTTACTGAACCTCTACTATTTACCAACCAGGTAGCTTGTGCTAAATGTTTGTCCCAGTTTTTCAGAGTTCCACCCCCCATGGCTTTTAGGGTGGTTTTCAGCAAACCTTTGTAGCACTCAAACTTCCCTGAAGCTGGTGCATAGTAGGGTATGTGATAGATCCATTCAATGCCATGCTCTTTGGCCCAGTCTTTCACAAGATTGATCTTGAAATGAGTACCATTGTCTGACTCAATTCTCTCTGGAGTTCCATGTCTCCACATGATCTGTCTCTCCAAACCAAGAATGGTGTTACGTGCAGTAGCATGTGGAACTGGATAGGTTTCCAGCCATCCAGTGCTGGCCTCTACCATCGTCAGCACATACTGCTTGCCAGAACGAGATCGAGGTAAAGTGATGTAGTCAATCTGCCAGGCTTCACCATACTTGTAGTTTGACCATCTCTCACCATACCATAAGGGCTTGATTCGCTTAGCCTGCTTAATAGCAGCACAGATGTCACAGTCATGGATGACTTGGGTGATAGCGTCCATGGGCAAGTCAATTGACCTATCGCGAGCCCATCGGTATGTTGCATCTCTGCCTTGATGTCCAGATGAGTCATGGGCCCACCGAGCTAAGAACAGATCACCTCGGTGTTTCCAATCAAGGTCGATGTCAAGTTCAGAGTTGGTATCAACTTGAGAAATCTTAGCAGCTTGGTCTGCCTTCTGGTTGTGTTGATGTTCCTCAGTAGATCTGCTCTTAGGCATGTGTGCGTTTACGTGCCGCACCTTCACTGGAGTTCTCTCCAACCGTGCATCAATGTCCTGCCATAGAGTAGCACACCTTTCCTCTGCCAACCATTCTTCTTCCAGTCCTTCAGCCAACCCCATAGAGCATTGGCTACCATCCATGAGTCGGTGTAGAGGTAAAGGATAGGCCAATTCTCACATTCAGCCACATCAAGAGCAAGTTGGACAGCTTTTACCTCAGCGAACTGACTGGATTCTCCTTCGCCATCTTTCGTTTTGGTAACTCTCCTGGTTGGACTCCAAACTGCTGACTTCCATATTCGCTTGTTCCCAACAAGATGACAGGAACCATCTGTGAACATAGCATAGCTCTTTTCCTGATCAGAGAGATCACCAGAGGGAGGAGCTTCCTCAGCACGAGTTATTTTCTCCTCTGGAGGTTTGGAACAGTCTGTGCCTTCCAGCCAGTTGGTGATCACCTCTACCAGATCAGGTCGATCAAGATTTCCCATTCGTGCTAGCACAGGAGCCTCAAGCCCATGAGGCACCCGAGGAAGACATGACAGAGGAGTTTTACTCAGGTGATAAGGACTAAATTAAGGAAGAGTTAAGTATTCTGGACATGCATAAATCCATGGGTCCTGGTGGGATCCACCCACGAGTGCTGAAGGAGCTGGCAGAGGTCATTGCCAGACCACTCTCCACCATTTTTGGTAAGTTATAGTGGACAGGAGAAGTGTCTGGGGACTGGAGGAAGGCAAATGTCACTCTAATCTTGAAAAAGGGCAAGAAGGAGGACTCAGGTAACTATAGACTGGTCAACCTCACCTCCATCCCCAGAAAGGTAATGAAACAACTTGTCCTCAGTGTTGTCCTGAGATGTGTCAAGGACAGTCAGCATGGTTTCAGTGAGGAGAAGTCATGACTGACCTACCTGATAGCCTTTTATAAGGACATAACCAAGTGAATAGATGATAGTAGAGCACTGGATGTGGTTTATCTTGATTTCAGAATCATTTGACACTGTTGTTATGAAGGGGGCTAGTTGAAATTTGAGTTTGGGTTGAAATGTAATAAAGACGATTCAAAAGTTATTAAATAATTTATTAATATATAGGCAAAGATAATTCCCCCAAACTTATTTACAACTGTCCACACAAGTTCTTGGATGTGCTTAGCAGAACTATTTTGAAGAATGTCTCTATACAATGGAATTTTGAAAGGTTTTAGAAATGTCTTTGATAGAGAGTCTGGTGGCTTAATTCACCACTTGTGAGGTTGATTAAATTCCTTTAGCAACTTGAATACAGAATTCAGAATACCCACTGGTCCTTAGTCTTATTGGGGCATGGGCCTTATGAAACCCCTCTCATGCGACCGGATTAAACCAGACTAGGTTGTGTGGGTTTCTTTTGCCCTGTTTTCCTGCCTCTGGCTGCAATGCAGGCAGGCAGGAAAATATGTCTGGACAAGACAGGACATGCTCAAGCCCATTTTGTGCCCTTTGGGACTCTCCACTGCAACTGTCACCCACACCATCCCTGCAGCTAAACTGAGGCAGTGTGATCTGGATGATTGGGCAGTGAGGTGTATTGAGAACTGGTTGAGGGAAAGATGTGAGAGAGCTGTGGCCAAGGGGGTGGAATCTAATTGGAGGGCTGTATCTAGTGGAGCCCCTCAGAGGTCAGTACTGGAACCAGCGCTATTTAATATATTCATCAACAGCCTGGATGAGGACACAGAGGGCACTGCCACTAAGTTTGCTGATGACACAAAATTGGGTGGTGTGGCTGACACACTGGAGGGTTGTGCTGCCATTCAGTGAGACTTAGGCTGGAGAGTTGGGCAGGGAGAAGTTGAATGAAATTCAAGAAGGGCAAGTGTAGAGTCTTGTACCTGGGAAAGAACAACCCCAGGTACCAGCACATGTTGAGGACTGACCTGTTGGAGAGCAGGGAAAGGGGAAAAAGACCTGGGGGTCCTGGTAGATGAGAAGGTCGTTCAAGAGTCCATAATGAGCTCTTGTGACCAAGTGGGTCAATGTCATTCTGGGGTGCATTATCAGGGATGTGGTTAGTAGGTTGAGAGAGTTGCTCTTCCTCCTCTACTCTGCTGTGGTGTCAGAGTTATTAATTATGAATATTAATATTTGACATATTTTTCTAATTACTCAGGAAAAATCCACCAAAAATATATAGAATTATAGAATCATAGAATTAAATAGGGTGGAAATGACCTCCAAGATCATCCAGTCTGACCTACTAATACAAAATGTGCAGGTTCTGGATATTTGGTTAGGAGTATTAGCCACGATAGGGAGATGTTAATATTAACAATCATTTTAGAACATTCAGAAAGTTGGAAAATAAATTAGCCACAGGCAGCTTTACCCTCTTATAAAGACAGCAGTCATGATGCCAGAAAAATCTAGGAAAGAGAAGCCAAATGGATGGATTTTACTTATGAAGCAGGTGTATGAGAGTAGAGCATTTCTTGTGGTTTGAAGTCCAGGACTTGGCCTTCAGAACTGAAAATAAAATCCACACGTGGAAGCTGTCATGGAGGGCCTGTAGGCCCTAAAATAGGCTTGTTTATGCCTTGCCCTGCCCTGCCTGGAAACGTTTTTCTGCCCAAACCAGAATTAAACACTTTAAATGGATAAAAGGGGCACAATAGGCCTGGTGCCATAAAGTCTGGTCTGACCAGGACCCCTGTTTGTAAACATGTTGTGTAAGCCCCCACACACCCAGCTCATGCCTACCTAGTGTAAGGACCACACGATTCCCATATTTGGAAAGTCCAGGACTGTGCCTTTTGCCTAGTATGGTAAAGTTTGGCTGACTGCCAACCTGATTGGCTATTCTAGTGGCCAAGGGGCCATTAGTCTCATCCCACATTCAATAAATATGGGTACACAGGTAAACAACGTGCTCGGACTCCCTGCATTGCTTGCCTGCCTATGTAATCACTTGCAGAGCTCACTTAAGCCTACCTGTATATATATGGAGCCCATAGTCTCCCAGTCAGCTGTGTACACTTGCATGCCACTGCTACGGAGCTCAGACTCCCGAGCAGCTGTGCATCCTATTGCATGCCTGCTGCCTTATGATTACCTGGTGTGCGCCATTGCCACAAGTAACTAGGAGCAGACTCCACTTGTCTGCACACGATTGGCCTGAGTAGCCAGCATTACGTCATGCTGAGACAGCACAACATCATGCCTCTGCACCTGAGATCCTGCCTACGTATCCCTGGAGAGAACATCCAGACAAATCCAGCAGCGCAAGGTCAGAGACTATTTTCCCTGAAGCCGGGAGGATTCCAGCCTCAAAGTCCATGAGCAAAGACTCCCCTGAAGTTTGGACATTAATAATAGGCTGTGACATAGCCCCAGAGGGTGACTGATAATTAATAAGAGTTGTAAGTAAATGATTTAATGCCTCTGTAATATCTATTGCTTCCTACCATAGAGCAGAAAGAGCTCTCAGCCCACCTGCTGGGCAAGCAGTATACTGACCCCAAGCGGTATTTACCACGGGGAAAAAACGCCTCTCTCTGTTTATAGTTTTAACTGTTTGCCAATTATTGACAAGTTACTGTTGATATTAATCCTAGAGTGTTTTCATGACCATGTAGAATATATATTAATATTAATATACAGTGGTTGGGGGTGGCAAGAGTTTAGAATATTGAGTTTAATAAATATATGTTTTTATAGATTATTATCTTACACCAATTAATTTCTCTCTGCCGCCAAAATTGGCGTAGGTGGCAGAATACGCCTCTATGACAGAAGCATGAACAATGGGACAAGATGATTAATGCTGCAGCCCACTAGACCCATGAGGGCATGGCAGGTTGCAGAAAAGGTGTGGTCTAGTCAATAGCACATTGACTTCGTGTAGCAGGAAACACCACCTTTAAGGCAGCCCAGTGTCAGCTTGGTCCGGTTCACAGAGAGGGGACAGGTAACAGGATCCATGGAGAGAACAGTGTGCCTTTATGGATCACTCTATTATCTCTCCAGACAAATGTGTCCATTGGCATTAAATACTGAGCAAGAACTACCCAGCCCATAGAATTCCAGCATGTGATTCTACAGCAAGGGAAACTCATATGATGTGGGTAAGTTCTGTGTCCATATGCCAGACCGCAGTGGGAAAGAATGTCCTTTTGGTTCCTTTCACACCATTCTGCTTTTCCCCATTCACATTTGTTAGGGGGAAGGAAGAAAGCAAAGGGACATTCTGGGGCTCTCACTCCTGGTGAGGCTGCCTTTGGAATATTGTGTCTAGTTCTCGATCCCTCAATTCAGGAAGGACAAGGAATTTTCTTGAAAGAGACCAGCACAGAACCAAAAAAAATGATTAATGAACTAGTACATCTCCCTTATCAGAAAGGCTGAGGGAGCTGGGTCTCTTGTTTGAAGGAGACTGAGGAGAGACCTCATTAACAGTTATAAATATGCAATGGATGAGCACCAGGAGGATGGAGTTGTACTTATCTCGGTAATGCCCAATTACAGGAAAAGGGCCAATGGGTAGAAGTTGAGACATAGGAAATTCCATAAAAACACGAGGAAAACTTTTTTCACTGTGAGAGTGATCAAATACTGGAACAGGCTGCCCAGTGAGGCTGTGAAATCTCCTTCTCTGGAGACATCCAAAACCTACTTAGAAGCATTCCTGTGTGATCTGGTGCACGTGATCCTGCTCTGGCAAGGGAGTTGGACTAGATGATCTTTCAAGGTCTCTTTCAGGCCTTAACATTCTGCAATTCTGTGATTTCATCCATATACTCTTCAAACTGTGCAAAGAGAAAGAGAGTTGTATTTGATAAAAGCCAGATGAATAAGGCATAGAATCAGAGAAAATCTGCACTGGTACTGTTGTCTTTTAAAACAAAAAATTGAATTAATATTTGAAGGAAAAAAACAACAAAGAAACAGTTAAACAGACAGAAAACCAACAAGCAACCCATGCATAAAGACAAATTCAGATAAATTTTCACCTTCATTTATTTGAGCAGAACAACTACGAATAACTGTGTTGTGGAGGCAGGGAATTAATGTGGATGAGTCAGGAATATATATGAAATTAGAATTATTTTTTTTTCCCAATAACCCACCTCCACAACTATATACAGAAATTAATTTAGCTTTAATTAGCAGATTCAGTTTGATTGAGAAGATCTTACAAGAATACCATAGGTAAATTTGACTATTTTGGAAGTCAGGAGATGGAAAAGGCTAAGCTACTAAGCATATCATTCTCCACTATTAATCAGGCTGAGACAAAAGTTTACTCAGAGGTGAGTCAGGCTGGCTGAGAGAAAGGGCAGACCACATGCTTGTCTGTTTGCTCTCTTTCAAAAGACATCTATGGCTCGTTAAGGCCTATCAAGCTGCATAAAGTGGCTGCTTATGGTGGGAAGCTGTCCAAAGCAGGGGCAGTCCTGTCCCTCAGGAGCTTGTCCTTCGGAGCACCAGGGGACTCTTTCTGCAGGAACTATCCAGGCAGGGGAGAACTCTAAGGCAGGAACCCCAAGGTGGGAAGTCCCCCAATATTTATACTCTTCCTAGACAAAGAGTTGAGTTACCACTTCCTAGGCATGAAGACCACAGACAATCCTCAGCCTGATTCCGGTGCGGGCATCTGCACGGGGCATCCCTCATACTGGAAGGGCCCTTTGCTCCCTGCCTTCACACCTACTGAGTGGGGCGAGGGGGAAACAGGTTTTGCGTGCCTTTTCCTCCCCCATTCAAACCACAGAGGGAGAGGAATTCAGGGGTATACCGGGCTCCAGGAAAAACTGTATAGTTAAACACAGTGATTCTTTAGATGGTTAATTCATCACTCTCTCTGGACATATTCTGGACACTTTAGAACATTTTGAATTAAAAAACATTCTAAACAATCTCTCACACAAATGCTTACATCCAGTCAGAGGGTATTATAGGGTGTACTTTTCAAATGAGAATAGCTAGCAATAGGGAATTCTGGACAAAGAAAATGATTCATGAAGGTTAAAGGCTAATAAGTACTAGAGATGAAAGTTGGGGAGAAGAAGAATAAATAGAGGAAATTATTATGATTGAATTTTATTGGATACAAGATATAACTTAGGAAAGACATGCGGTAGAAGGAGATCTGATACGTTCTCAGCAATTTCTTCATTATACTTCTGAAAATTTGTGCCCGGACTTCAGAATTCACTGACCTTGTACTGGTCACTAGAAAAACAACAGCAATCTATATCTTCTCTGCACAGCTCTTTGATAGCACACACAAAAAGACCCCCAAAACCCAAACCCCAAACCCAAACAAAAACCAACAAACAAAAAAAATCCCCGAGAAATCCAAACCAATCCCCCTCCCTCCAAAAAAACAAAACTTAAACCAAAATGAAAAAGCAAAGAAGCAATACTGACTTAATAAATAAACAAATTATTGAAATCTGATGTTACAGTCTCATTTACACAGGCCAGTGTCATCCAACTGTGATGATATCAGTGATATATTATGCAAGACAAATAGGTAAGTATCCTAGTAAAAGACAAGAAGCTATGGAAGACAGTAATAGGAACAGAAATCTAAAAAAAAAAAGCCATCAAAATAATTAGTTTCTCTCAATTTATTATAAAGAAATTTAAATAATTTGGGAAATCTAAGATGGGTTATGAACTACCTTGAGGGTAGTGAGGTCTTGCAGAGAGATGCGGATCTACTAGAGTGGCAGCCAAGCACCCACTGTATGAAATTTAACAACAGCAACTGCTAGATTCTCCACTTTGAATGCCATCATTTTGGTTACTTGAATAAAATGGGGAGGGGGCAACAGGTTGGAATGTAACCCTACAGAAAGAGATCTAGGGGTTTGGCTTGATGTCAAATTGAGTATGAGCCAATAGTGAGCTCTAGCATCAGAGAGTGCCATCTTTGTCCTGTGGTGTATCACATATAATATTGCTAACTGGTAGAGGGAGAGACTTGTCCAACTCTACACTAGGAAGCACAACGAAGGGGGAGGTGTTGATCTCCTCTCTCTTGTGACCAGCAACAGCAGATGAGAAGAATGAAAAATAAAGCTGTATCAGGAGGATTTCAGACTACACATTAGGAAAATATTCTTCATTGAGGGGGTGGCCAGTCACTGCAACAAGCTTCCGAGAAAGTGGTCTGGCGTCAAACCTGTTAAGATTTCAAGGAGTGTCTTAGTGACACTCTTGGTCTTGAGGTTTAGTTTTAGTTAGTCCCACTAGGACCAAGGAGTTGCATCTGATAATCTTTATGGTTTTTTTACAACTTTCCATGTTCTATGATATTTATTAAGTGGGATCAATAGTCCCATTACTTATTCTCTATTCATTCTGTTAATTTTATACTAGTGTCTGGATGGAACTTTATTCTATTGTGTGAAAAAGAGCCCATTATCTTGATAATAGACTGGCAGGAATATGTTCAGTGATAAAGCTTTAAGTTACTGTATTTACCTCAAGACTGTAGGGCTCCTCCAGGCAACAGTGCATAAGTAGTACAGAATAAAATTCAGATGACATCAGCAGAACCCCATGTGCATCAAGAAAAAAAATTATGCTGTCCTATTTCTGTCAAGCATTACAGAGCTAATGGGAAAGCACTCACTTAATCTGGTTTTCCCAGTGATTGATTTAAATTCCCAGCATTCGTAGGGGTATAAACACATTTCATCATTCCAGCTAGGCATCTTATATAGTGTAAGATTGGTATTTCTCAAAATGCATTTATCATGATTTATATCAAAAAAATAATTCTCAGTAACATTGGCTGCCACTCTAGTAGATCCGCATCTCTCTGTAAGGCCTCACTACCCACCTTTTTGTTTCACAGCAAATACACATTGAGTGTGAACTGAATAGGATCATTTTATAGGGTATATTAGTAAAAATGTGTCTGTATTTGTTCTTCTATATGTTGGTTTTGCTCAGAATTCAATGTCAGTTATCACGATTTACATCACAGAAAGAGAGAAGCATTTGACCCTGTTGTCTTGTAGATCTCGACCAGGGTTATGCATGAAATATGCTAGCTGAAAACTACTTAGGTAATAAATATTTTGTAAAATATTGGCACAAGATTTATGAATAACCCTGCTCCCATGTAATCTTAGTAAACTGTAATAACACTACTTTTACAAAGTCATATAGTACATCTTTTATTCCCATTAGCAGGCAGGCAGTCATAAATCCGCTGAGTATTTCAGCAATTAACAATTTAGCAACAGAATGGAGAGGTTACTACTTCAGTCTTTCCAGAAAACACATGTAAGGAAGGCATACAATTTCTGTAATGAAGTAGATGCTAGCAATTAGTTTTTTTATGAATGTCTCAGAGCTTTGAAATAACATATAGAAAGGGGGGAAAAAAGAAAGAAAAAAAAAAAAAAAAAAAAAGCAAAAAATCCCCCAGACAACCAAGCAGCCACTTTTCAGGAGTGCTTGGATTTAAACCTGAGAGAGGAAAATGATATGCAAGGTGAAACTCTATTTGTGAATGGAAAAAAAAAAATAGGAGAGAAAGATCATATTTTCTTTAACACTAACTGAAGTTTGTATTCTTAGTCTTTGAAAATATATGTGACTTGATTTTCATATATGCAAATAAAATGCTGCTGTACATAAGAAATATTTTGCTGTGTTCACCCTGTTGTGAGTTGTTCACTATTTCACTACACAGATGTATTTGAAAGGCATATTGTCAGTATCAATCCAGTTTCTATTTTAAAAAAAGAATGGAGGTGGAGGTGAGGAGTGTAAGGCAGGAAGCAGAAAATGAGAACACACACAAAGAATCACACAGTACATAGATTATCTATTTTTGTATTTGTCCAACTTCTATGTCTAGGATGCTGGGTTTTCTAGGGCAATGACTGTGTCTTTCTTGTACTCATACATTACTCACATACTTTTGTTTCCATCTTAGCTGGAGACCGTAAAAGATGTTTTAGCACAAACTAAAAATATAATACTATTTCACTATCAGAAAATAACAAGTTTTCATTTGACAGTATTCTTTAGCCTCCTCATTGCAATTTCTTCTAATGCTTACTGGTGAAGGGTATCCTATTAGTGTTAAGCAAAATGAAATGAGATGGTGGTAACTAGAAAAAAAAAAGTCTTAATTTCTAAGATTTTAAAATTGATATTTAAAAATAAAAATAATTTTTCACCATCCACTTGTTGAAAATCATGGTAGCCCACTCTGACATTTTCAAAGACCTGCTTGAAGGAATCTCATGAGTTCAGGTTCTAGAGGGGGAAAGGGACAATATAAGCTATAAATATTTGAACACCACCTCCTCCAGGCTCAGAATCAAACCATCCTCATGAGCAAGTGATCAAGCAAGAGAGGCAAGACACCTGCCTGGATGAGTCAGAAGCTTCTGGAAAAACTCCTCAGCATGTGGAAAAAGAGTCTGATAACTCTTGAGGAATATAGTAACACTGACAGTGTATGTAGGGATGGTACAAGGAAATATAAGGCCTTCTTGGCATTAAATCTGGCAAAGAATGTAAAAAATATCCAAAGGAGCCTCTTCAAGTACATCAGGAGGAAAAGAAACACAGGCAAAATTTGGGCCTGCTGGCAAATGAGGTGGATGACCTGGTGATGGAGCATGCAAAGAAGGTGATGTTACTCAATGTCTTCTTGGCTTCAGACTTTACTGCTAAGGCCAGCCCTCAGTGTCTGGGAGAAATTCTGGAGGAAGGAGGACTTTTTGTTACTCCAGAAGGATTGGGTTAGAGGTCACTTAGGCAATCTGGACATTCACAAATCTGTGAACCCCAAGGGGATGCACTCACAAATGCTGAAGGAGCTGGTTAATTACATTGCTAAGGTCATTACTAACCCACTCTATCATTTTTGAAAGTTCATGCAGAAGAGGGAAGATGTCTAAGAATTGGAGGAAAGCCATTGTCACTCCAGTGTTCAAAAAGGGCATGAAGGAGGACCCAGAAAATTACAGACAAGTCAGTCTCACCACCTTCCCTGGAAAAATGATGGAATAGTTCATTCTGGAGGTGATCTCTAAACACATGGAGGACAAGATTATTAGGACTGTTAACGTACCTTCACAAAGGAGAAGTCATGCTTAATCAACCTGGTAACCTTCTGGGGTACCATCTGGGTATATGAGGGCAGATGAGTGGATATTGTCTATATCAATCTCAGCAAGGCTTTAGACACTGTCTCCCATTACTTCTTCATAGAAAAGCTTAGGAAGTGTGGGTTGGGAGTGTAGGTTAGAATTGTAGACAGTGAGGAGAATTGAGAACTGGATGAATGACAGAGCACAAGTGACAGAGAACAGGGGGTTGTGATCAGTGGTGGAGTGTCTAGCTAGAGGCTTCTGCCTATTGTTTTTACCCAAGAGTCAGTCCTTGGTTCATTTTTGTTCAACATATTCATCAATGACCTGGCTGAAGGAGCAGTGTACTCTCAGCAGGTTTGTTAATGATACACCAGAAGGCTGAGTTGCAATTCAGTGAGACCTGGACAATCTGTAGAGTTGGGCAGAGCTGAATTGCATGAGGTTCAGCAAGGTCAAATGCAGAGTGCTGTATGTGGGGAGGAATAGCCCCATGCATCAACAGAGGTTAGGGGCTGCTCTACTGGAAAGCAGCTCTGAGGTAAGGACCTAAGAGGACTGGTGGACAAAAATTTCACCCTGAGTCAGCAATATGCACTTACAGTTAAAAAGACAATGGTCTTGCACCCATCAGGTCAAAGGAGGTTGTCATCCCCTTTCACTCTGCCTGTGGAGTATTGTGTTCAATTCTGGGATCTCCAGAGGGTCAGGGAACTATTGGAAAGAGTCCCGTGGAGTATCACAAAAATCACAGGATGTTACAGCATATTAGGGATTGGAAGGGACCCAAGGAGAACATCAAGTCCAACCCCCAGTGATTATAGATCCAATCCAAGGTGATTATGGGACTGGAGTATCTCTTTTACAAGGATAGACTGAGAACCCTGGGGCTCTTTAAGCTGGAAAAGAGGAGACAGAGAGCAGATCATATCAATGCACATAAAAATCTAAAGGATGGTGTGGTGGTTTGAGAGTTATCCGCCCCCCCACTTTTATGAAATCACCCAGAATAGAGTCAGCTGGCTGGAAGTTAAGGAATGGAGCTTTATATGCACATATTAGCACAATATACAAGCAGGTGTTTACAATATATTACAAATATATTGTAATATACAGAATATACAGAAATATACAAATTAAAGGTAATATAGAAACACAATATCCCTCCTAGAAATCAGAGTCCCAACTAGGGACTCCCAAACACCTTTCTACCTTCTTTCCACCCCTCTACCTTATCCCAGAGTATGCTTTACGTTCAAGGTGAGTTTGGAGGATTGGCAAGGTGGGTTAGAAGCAGAATTAGTTGAGTTGCACAACAAAAGCCCAGGGAGAAAAGCACAGACACCAACTCCAACAGATAGAGACTCCCACACACTGTCTTATCTATGTTTGCATTCTTGCTTTTATACATCTCAGCAAGTGTATGAGTGATGTAGACATCACTATTATTTTCTTTTCACAGCCTATAATCTATTTTTTCTCATTAAAATATTCCAGTTAGCCTCAAACCAGCACAGGTGGATGTCGTAGGTATATGGTTGGACTCTCCTCAGTGATGGTCAGTAACAGGACAAGATGCAACAGGTACAAACTAGAATACAGGAGGTTTTTACTGAACTTGAAGAGAAATTTCTTTACCTGGAGGGTGGTGGAGGACTGGAACAGCCTACCCAGTGAGTTTGTGGAGTGCCCTCCTCTGGAGACTTTAAAAATCCACCTGGAGACAGTCTTGTGTCCACCTGATCTAGGTGTACCTGATTTAGCATTGGGGTTGGAGTAGATGACTTTCAGAGATCCCTTCCAACTCCTACCATGCAATGATTCTCTGATTGTCATGCCTAATAAGCAGAATCATATCTCTCTTAAAGAGGTTCTGTTTCCTGAGAGATTACAGCAGCATTGTAACTCAGGTGCAATGCTTCTAGGTGTGGTGAGAAAGTACAAATAGTTATTCCACACAGTTCAGCTTATACCATCTGTCTCACTTAAAAAGACATGTTCTGATAAAGAGGATGACTTTTTGACTGGAGGAGTGTAAAGAATATCATTGCCCTAGTTACTATTTAAAAATAAGATAGGGTCTGTTTGAACCCACACCCACAAACTCTTTGCAGAACCAGGTAGAAAAGTATTGTCATCCTCAAAATAATACATTTTTTTAAAAAAATCTTCTTTTCTTGCTTCTCTGTGTCTCATACTGATTTTATCTCTAAAACTGGAAAAGAAGAAAAGAAAGAAGAAACATGTATTTCTATACAGAAACAGAGATACTGTGACCTGAGAACACACTTTTATAGAACATACCATATTTCCTTCCCTTTTTCTCTTCCATTTCAACTCTGTGGTGCATTATGTTCAAACCCAGCTATTCTGAAGCTAAAATAACCATTAAAGACTTTCCTTTCTGAGCTAAACTGTGAATACTTCACAAATCATTTTTTTAAAAAAATGAACTTATTTTACATTTGTGAGATACAATGGTTTGGATGAAGAGTTGTATGACTTAAGTCAGTGAAAGAAACTTAGATTGTAACAAAAAAAAAATTAATTTTAGGCTCTGATAGTTACATATTAGCTGCTTTTCCAGCTCTGAAACTGTACAAAGCCACAATCTTGTTACTATAAACTAGAACAAAAATGACACATTTAGCAAGTACTAAACTATTGGGACACAGAATACTTTCTTGTCTTTCATAGAATCCTGAGTTTTCTGAAGTATACCTGAAGATCTGCCTTTACAGATAAAATGAGAAATGAAAAAGAAATGCACTCTTGGTATCAATGCAAAAAAAAAAAAAAAGGTGAATTAAATGTAAATGTGCACACACACACACACACACATATATTTGGCAAACACGAATAATCTCTAAAGGTATAATTAGTGGAGAAGAAGTAGGAATTTTTCACTATCCAAGAACTAGGTCAATTCAGCTGAGGTTCCCTATTGTACTGATGGCCAGCTGAGTCTTTACATATGTTAGATTTATTTGTCCCAGTGATGTATTGATCTTTCTTTCTCTAGCACCTATTGTGTGGCAGTATGAAAGAAGCTTTATATGACCTTCAAATTGGTTTTGTGATTGTTTATTTTTGTTTGTATGTTTATGGTTTATTGAGGTATGGTAGATGTGTATGATGCTCTATTTTGTGAATTAATGTAATCCTAAAAAACTTGTACAAAATGAACAGCAAAGAGAAACATTATCTTCAAATACAACGAAGGCATAACTGTCAAGAAGAAAACTGTACTGAAAATTTGCCATTACCTGATGGTTTTGTCAGGTCAGAAAAAAAAAAAAAAAAGTGTTCTTCTATTGCAAATACACTGTTTTGATTTAACACATTATTCTGTAATATAAGAAGATCAGAAAATGATAAATATTTGTTGGATACACTTAACAAATAGAATTTAGTCTTACCTTCACCTTCAAATGAGTGTTTTTCAATGTTCTACCTTAGTATATGCTCTCATAAAATAGCTGTGACTTGCATCTCTTCATTTCCATATCTATCACATATTTCTGCATTGTTTTCAAATGCTATTATTTGTTTACAGTGTGATCAGAGTCATATAAAGAATGGTCGTCCTTCGTGTTTACCTTTACATCTATGTAAAAAATTAAGTCAATCTGCACATATTCAAGATCTTTTGCTATGGCTTTTGTGGAAAACAAAATACATAGAATTTGATCAAGAATAAAAATATTTGTGAATCTGCTCAATTATGGCTTATTTTCAGCTAGTTTTTCAAATTTACTGCTTAAAACCTTTTATTAATCTTAATCTAGCTCTTTTATTTTGTATACCAGGAGCATTTTAAAGAGCAACATTGGATGAAAGAAGTGTTTTTTGAAGAGGATCAGCATATTTTGCCTATAGGTGACTCTGTAAGTCAGAGTGGAGACCTCTACAAATACTAAAATGTTCATTTGAGGAAAGCTATCAGCCATAAAAAAATCTTGTTTGAAATGAAGTCTGCTAAATCCCAGTACTGCTTTCATTTAGAAGTATTCACAGTGGTGAGTCAAGTGTTTATTTTCCATTCTAATGCATTTAATATTCTATTCTAATGTTGGTTAAGCAGTCTGTGTCAGATAGACAAACTCATGAGGATGAAGAGAGACAGAAAGCTACCAAGGATTTCAATTGCAATCTATTGAATAAACCACTTATCCATACACAATGGAAATTGAAAGCTCTAGTCCCAGGCCTCAAAACTATGACTTTCTTCCAGGTTGGAAGTGATATGAACTGCACAGACCTTCCAGGAAGAAGCCTCAAATATCACTGTCCTGCTATTTCCCTAACACCATAACAAGTATGGATGTTTTCTAGACAGTGAAGACAGTACAGCTCTGTCTAGTTAATTATTTAAATTCGGTTGTCTCAAAAAGAAAGTTCAGCACTTCTTTCAGAAGGACTAGATAGCCATCACTTTGTCTCTGCTTCCCATCATTTCACATTCATAAAATTAAATCTGTTAATTAAATCACACACGATCTGAGCCCTTGCTGATTGTTATTCAATATACATTTATTTCATAATTATTTCCATAATGCACAATTTCCATCCTGAATCATTTTTTTTTCAGAGTTTGGCTCAAAAGAAGAATAAGAAATTGTTGGGAGAAGGAAAGAAATGGACACCGCAGCCAATCCAATATGGATTATAAGCAGGTGACAACTTTATTGGAGCAGTAGCGTTCTTTTATAGCAAGCAGCTAATGTATTCCACTGTCAGCAATTGCTTATCTGTAGCTCTACGGGATGCACTTGTGTGGTCCTTTCCTTCAAAACAAGTATTGTGTTCCTTCTTCACAACAGGAAACATATCCTTTTTCCCCTTGTTTACCACTTTGCCCAAGAACAGTGTTCTTGGTCACTTTGTCACATCAGCATGTTGCAATCTCTTCATTCTGCTGACCCACCAATTTCATATATTCTCCATGCCCATTCTCTCTTAGCCATTCCTCAACAATTCCCCCATTTTGTTTTTGGGCCAGCAGAATGGGTGCCTGAGTTGCTTTCTCCATGCCACGCAAGATGCATGAGTAGGCTATCCTAATAATGAGGAGTACAAGGAGAACTATTCCTAGCAAGCGAAGCACTTCCTTAATAAAGCTCAGGAGCCATGGTGAAAGTCCACCGGCAAGAGACTGGAGCCATTCGTCAAAGGGGCTTGTCTCCTGCTTTATCTTCTGCGTATGTTCCTTCAACCATGTCAGTTTTTTTGTGAATTGATTCACTATGATCTGACAGATTAAAGCAACACATACCTTCAAAATCTTCACACCCATGGCCCTGGGCAAACAATAGGAAGTCTATAGCGGCACGATTTTGAAGCAAAGCGTGTCTAAAGCTATTCTGATCTACTAGCAGCTGCTGTAAAATGTCGGTCATTACATTGGCTTGTTTGACTGACCAACATGCCAATTTATCTATTTGTCGCAATGCCCGGGCAGCAGCAACCCCAGGTGCGAAGAAGGAGGCAAACACCCTAGCGGTGAAAGACCAAAGCTCTACATCATCCTTACAGTCCGGACCTAGCACGGATATTGAACGTTTCTCCCGCCTTACCAGGCCTGACAGTTTGGTTATGTTCAGCCAATCCCGATGGTGAGGGGCAAAGAGGCTAAGCTTCCCTAAATAGCAGGGCCCACCATAGGCATTCCTCAGTATCCCCTGCCATGCTCTGTCACCACATATTAGAAACAGGTTGGGCGGTAAGGCCTTGGCTGTCTTGTTATTCCATAGCAGGGGTATGTTACTTTTCCTAATGTCCTCAGTATTACTGAAAAGAACACTGGTGGCCCCATAAGCTCCTGTACTACAATTATAGGCATGAAATCCACTGTGTGCATTACAAATACTAGTGCCACAGTACCCACCAAGAGATAAGAAGTCATCATAAGGTGGCCCAGGTGACATGTCTGTCCATTGGAAATTTTTCTCAGGGCCTTTAGACAGTACACCCAGCATTTGGGCTACATGTACAAATACGTTCATACCCCTAAACTTTTCCCCAAATACAAAGCAAGTCTTACTCCACCCCCCTTTTTTGATGTTCTATCCTTTGGGAGCCCAATAGTTGCAGCTCTTGAGGGTCCCAAGGCATTAAGACATTCAGCCCCTGCAAGAGGGTGGCTGCGCACTCAGCAGGGGTTTTGGAGTTGGTACAGCTGCCAGTGGTCTGTTAGTCTCCCCCTTTTTGTTTTTTGCTTGAGTGACAGCACCAAGCAACGTGTGCTCGGCGGGCAGGATGTTCCAGGGGCTTGTCGATGTCCGCGAGTGGCCAGCAGCAAGTTGTTCTTGTACCAATAGATGGGCTTGTTGCAGTCTCTCCTTTGTAAGAGGCCACTGTTCCACCCATACTGGGTCGTTGGCTAGCCAGGTCAAAGGTATGGGGAAAGACCACTCGACAGTGGCCACTGCTAAAAAGGGTTTTCATTAGTTAGTCGAACCCCTAGTTGAGAAAGAGCGTCTCGGCCCAAGAGGCCGTTGACACCATGTGGCAGGTGCATGATGGTGATATGTAAGCAGGCACTTCGGCTATCTAGCGTCAAGGTGAGCTGTTCAACTGATTGTTGCACACTGGCTGTGCCCCCAACACCTTCAACCCCTTTTACACCTGCAGTGGAAGGCCAGTGCTTGGGCCAGTTTCTGCTTGCCACTACGGTGATGTCTGCACCAGTGTCCATCAGCATGGTAAGCTGCAGTCCATCCCTTCCATTAGAAAGGGTTACTGTGACTTCTGGTCAGTGCCTCATGTTCATTGTCAGCATAGCAGCTGTTCCTGTAGAGCCAAATCCTTGAGACGCCCATTCTGTCTGTGTCAGGGGCTGGAGGTGACCGGTAAGATGAGGGTACGGTAATAATTGAGCGATGCGGCTTCCCGTTGGCATGTGGATAGGTGGGAACAAGGTGTACAGCATGATTTGAATAGTGCCGGTGTAGTCTGCATCGATGACGCCAGGAACAATGCTCAGTCCTTTAATTGCAGAACTAGATCGTCCCAATAACAATGCACCGACTTGACATCCGTTAATGACCAGGGGTCCGTTTATCATGGTGGCAATCCTGGTCGGGCGTGTGTCTACTAGGGTACACTCTACTGCCGTTGCCAGGTCCAAGCTGATGCTTCCCCTGGTTGCTGGCTGTAGGTTACTGGGGCCGCTACTTGTGTCGGTGTGCGGGGGCCGTTTGCGCTCTGCCTCCCATTTCCCGGCGATCGGCATGCTAGCGTAGCATGGTTTGAAGTTCGGCAGTGGTCACAGAAGACGCTCTGAGCTCGGCAGCGGTCCTTGTAATGTCCCGGCTGTCCGCACCGAAAGCAGCGCTCTTGTCGCCGTGGCGACCTCCTCGGCGCTTGCACCAGGGGCGCGAGCGTGGCCAGGACTCTCTCAACCTGCATCTCTACCACCCGCGCCAGGGCGTTCCCTGCCCCCACTGTAGCTGGGTCCTGAGCCTGCACTTGGTATGCTCCCGGACCGGACTGACCCCCCACGCTCTCCAGCCATTGGACGCACTCTAACATGTCCTGTACCGAGGCGTCTTGCGGCAGACTAACCAGGACCTCCTGAACCCGTGGCAGGGCGTTCTCAAATGCTAACTTCCTACCAAGGGTGTCTGTTACATGTTCAGGGTGACCCGATAGTGCAAGGGCTTCATGCAGCCTGTCCAGGAAACTGCTATAGGGCTCACCTGGCTTCTGTTTGACGGATAGGTAAGAGGGAGAATAAGTCCCGACCTTCACATCCCCCAATGCTACTTGTGCCAGCCTCATAGCTTCCTGCAGCACAGCTGGGGGTAGGACCAGCTGAGCTTGTACCCCTACATAGCGGCCCTTGCCCAGTAATTGTTCTGCCGTCATTCCTGCCAGGGGGTCCCCTTGTGCCCGAGGGATCGTGGCTGCCATCTGACAGTACCTCTCCCACTGAGTGGTGAACTGCATCTGCTGGGACGGGGTTAGAATCATTCGCACTACTTGCTTTATGTCCTCCTGCACTAATGTCCCACTTGCTGAGAACACATACTGCAACATTTGTCGAGCGGGCTCACCGTGCAGCCCCGATTGCCTAACCGTCTCCCGGAGCTGCGTTAGCAGCTTCCAGTCAAAGGCTTCATGCTCCCCCCGTAACTGGCCCCACGCCTGTGGCTGATACACTACTGGCCACGCCTTGAGCAGCTCATTAGCAGCCTCCATATCGCCCGCGACTGCAGCCTGTCTCGCTATCAGATGCCACGGCTGGCATTTCGGCGGGGGCAGCTGATTGTGCACGGAAGTCCCTGAGTCTTTCTCCTCTCCTGTCCTTTCCTCTTCCCGAGCCTCCTCCTTTCCTGCACGCACTGCCCACGCTCTGTCTTTACGCCGCCGTTTTTTAAACAGTTTTTTAAACACTTCTTCCATTGCCTCCTCGTTCTCACTGAAATCACTACTGCTCCCATCAGACGCGGTGCTGTCCGAATCACCACAGCGGGACAGGGGAGTGGAGCCGCTGACCGACCCCTGCAGCGAGGTCTGAGTGGTCGCTTCAGTGAGGAAGGGATTATTGTGGGGCAGGGCACTAGGGAAGGTGCAGGGCTCCTCACTCTGTGTCGGCGATTCTGATGAATACGGCGGTGGTGAGGTGGCGGCTGAAGACAGAGCTCTGGCTTCAGCTGCAGTTCAGGCAACCGTTACCGGTAGCCCCCACGGAGGGGGGGCCAGGAGCGAGCAGCTGAAAAACTTCCTCTGGCCGGCCCTCCGGGCACTGAGGCTTAGCAAGTTTCAGCGTTACGGCAGCGGCAAGATCCTTCTCTGCCTTGTATCTCTTAATTGCATTTATCGTCTCTCGCCAGGGCACTTGGAGCTTCTTAGCCTCCCTCTTATCACTGATAACGTCATCCCATAAATCACTCCCGAATGCTCGCCACTCGGCTTCATCAAAGTAAGTGTCCCCGGTTTTAAAATAGCCCTTCGTGCAACCATAGGCACACAAGCTGGGCAATAATCTTAGGTTATAGTCCACTTTTCGCTTTTCTAAAAAGCTTCTGAGCAAAGAAAGCGCTACCTCTTTATCCATGCTGGCCAGCCTTAATCGCGCCTCCTGCTCTGCAACGGAGTGAGCTGTTTCTCACCCCCGGGCCGCTCTGGGTCCCCGACCCCCCTCTCGGCCACGGCGTCACCGCTCCAGTGCCCGTTCACCAGTCCTGTCTTCTCCCAGTTCTCGGTTAACCCCTTCGAATGAGGAGTCCCTGTTCGGGCGCCACTGTTGGGAGAAGGAAAGAAATGGACACCGCAGCCAATCCAATATGGATTATAAGCAGGTGACAACTTTATTGGAGCAGTAGCATTCTTTTATAGCAAGCAGCTAATGTATTCCACTGTCAGCAATTGCTTATCTGTAGCTCTACGGGATGCACTTGTGTGGTCCTTTCCTTCAAAACAAGTATTGTGTTCCTTCTTCACAACAGGAAACATATCCTTTTTCCCCTTGTTTACCACTTTGCCCAAGGACAGTGTTCTTGGTCACTTTGTCACATCAGCATGTTGCAATCTCTTCATTCTGCTGACCCACCAATTTCATATATTCTCCATGCCCATTCTCTCTTAGCCATTCCTCAACAAGAAATAAGTAAAAAAAAAAAATCTTTGTGACCCCGTCTACTGTATCAGTTTTGTGCCATTTCACTCAGCCTCCCACACAGAGCTCTGTGCTATGTTAAACGTACTTAAGTAATTTTTTGTCAGCTGCTTCTGTTTTCACAGCTAAATGGTCCCTGTAGCTAATTCCTTTCTTGCTCTATTTTCTCTTCAATTTTCTCAGTCACATTGCTTATTATGACCGTATAGATTTCTAAAATTAAAACTCAGATAAGTTTTTCCATTGAGACATTCAATATTTTCGTTCTCACACTGATTTTCCCACTCATTTCTGTTTTTACAAGTAACACTGTTTTCCTCTTCCTGCCACTGAAAGTATTATTGCAATATATTGCAATCACTACACATGTAGTGAAAGGTACTATGATTTTTTAAGGTAATTTTTGCTCCTTAAAAGCCATTATATGGATTAAAACACAGAAATACACGTTTGAATGTAGAATGGAATCAGAACCATGGAACGGCTTAAGTTGGAA
Source organism: Pogoniulus pusillus (assembly GCF_015220805.1). NCBI lineage: Eukaryota > Metazoa > Chordata > Aves > Piciformes > Lybiidae > Pogoniulus > Pogoniulus pusillus. Next base: position 60,705,645 of record NC_087309.1, on the reverse strand, counting down.
GGAAACTGAGAGATTATGTACTCAAACCTCCCTGCCATGGGCAGGGATATCTCTCAACTAGACTCAGCTGCCTGAGGCTTCATGCTACCTGGTCTTGAACACCCACAGGGAGGAGACACCCAGAAACTCCGTGGGTAACTTATTTCAATGTCTCACAACCATCACAGAGAAGTACTTCTTTCTAAGATCTGGTCTAAACCTGTTCTCCCTCAGCTTAAAACCATTCCCTCTTATTTTATTGTTAAACAACCTTATGAAAACTCTTTCTCCAGCCTTCCTGTAGGGTCCCTTCAAGTATCAGAAAGCAGCTATAATGTCTCTATGGAGTCTTCTGTCCTATAGGCTGAATAGCCCCAAGGCAGAGGTGTTCCAGCCTTGGATCATCTTTTTAGCCCTACTATGGACTTTTTCCAACAGCTTGTATCCTCCTTATGATGGAGACACTAGAATTAGACAAAATATTAGAAGTAGAGTCTCACAAGAACAGAGCAAAGAGGAAGAATCACCTCTTTTGACCTGCTGGCCACACTTCTCTTGATGCAATCTAGGATACTACCTGCCTTTTGAGCTGCATCAACACACTGCTGAGCTTCTTATTCATCAATACACCTAAGGTGTTAAACAGAAATGGACCCTCTACAGATCCCCGAGATACTCCACTTTTTACTGGTCTCTACCTGGGCATTGAGCCACTAATTACAACCCTCTCAATGCATTCATTTAGTCATTTCCTTATCCATCAGGTGGTCCATACATCAAGTCCACATCTCTCCATCTTAGAGACAAGGATGTTACATGGGACAATGTCAAATGCCTTGAGCAAGTCCAGGTTGATGATGTCAGTTGCTCTTCCCATATATGTTGGATCTGTAACTCTGTTGTAGAAGGTCACCAGATTACTCAGGCATGTCTTGCCCTTTCTGAAGGCATGTTGACTCCCACCAATCATCTTTCCATACATCTTATTACAGTTACTAGAAGCATCTGCTCCTTGATCTTACCTGGCACATAGGTGTGAGTGACTGTTCTGCAGTTCCCTGTGTTCTCTTTGCTTCCCTTATTAAAAATGAGGGTTATGTTTCCCCTTTTCCAATCTGTGGGAATTTTGTCAGGCTGCCATGACTTCTCAAATACGATGGCTAGTGGCTTAACAACCTCATCCACCAGTTTGTCCAGTACCCATGGATATATCTGGTCAGATCCCATGGATTTGTGCACCTATGGGTTGCCTAGGTGTTTCCAGACTTGATCTGCACTTTCTGTGGGTTTTCCAGACCCAGACATTGTCTTCTGTGACTTGAGTGATATGACTCAAATGGTTATCAGTGAAGAATGAAAAAAAGAAATCACTGAGTACTTCAGAGTTTTCCATATTACTGGTAAAGAGGTCACCTAATTCCCCCCAGAGGGACTCTACATTTTCTTTTGCCTTGGTTTTCCTCCTGACATACCTGTAGATTTTTTTTCTGTTACCTCTAATGTTCCTGGCCAGATTTAATTCTGGCCAGATTTAATTCTATCAGGGCTTTAGCTTTAGTAACCTGTTTTTTGATTCCCTGAACAATTTTATTGTATTTATCCCAGGTTACCTGTCTTTGTTTCCACCCTTTGTGGGCTTTCTTACATTTGATTTTGACCAGGAGACCTTTGTTCATCCACATAGGCCTCCTGCCATTTTTGACTGATTCCTCCTTTTCAGGGGTGCCTTACCTTTGAGGTTGGAGGAGATGATCCTTGAAAATTGACTAGCTTTCCTGAGCTCCAAATCACTCTGTGCCTCACCCCGTGGTACTCTACCATGGAGGGTCCTGAGAAGGCTAGAGTTGGCTCTTCTGAAGTCAAGGGTTTCAAGCCTGCTGAGCACCCTCTTTGCTATCCTGAGGATTTCACTCCACCATCTCATCATCACTGCAACCAAGGCTGCCCATGATGTTCACATCACATAGCCCCTCCCTGACGGTAAAAACAAGGTCTAGCATAGCACCTCTTTGGTTCTTTTATTGCTTGGAGGAGGAATTTACCATCACTGTATTCCAGGAATCTCCTGGACTGCTTATACCCTGCAGTGTTGTCTCTCCAATTGATGTCAGGGTGATTACAGACTCTCGTGATGAACTTGTGAATAAGCAGCAACTCCTATCTGTCTTTGAAGAGCTTCATTCACTTGATCTTCCTCTTTAGATGGTCTGTAACACACTGCAGCTGTCACTTACTTTTCATTTCATCCTGACTCAGAGGCACTTGGTCTTCTCTTCATTGTTCACCAGGTGGATGGAACTCCATTCACATTAGCGGGTCACTAATGTAGAGGGCAACAATCCCTCATCATCTCCCCTGCATATTCTTCCTGAAGATCTTGTACTCTTCTAGTCTAACATGCCAATCATAGGATCATCCACCAAGTTTCTGTGATTTGATCAGATCATAGAACTGAAGACATGTCAGCATCCCCATCTCCTACTGTTAATTGTCCATGCTGTATGCATTCACATAAAGGCATTGATACGATTGCATAATATATTTCCATATATTTCCTTGAAGACTCATCTTTCTTTATATGTGCTGACTGACTGTGGGTCAGTAAATTATATTAGATTCCTCCCAGAGGAGACTTTGTGATAAGATATCTTAGGTATATAACTGATTTAAGTATCAAATATCAATGTTCCTTATGAGTAATTACAATAGTGACACTTATTATTTTTCTGGCAGTAGCAACATAGTGTGCAATTTTGCTTGCCATATCGTACATATTCACAGTAACTGGAAGTGACAACCTGTTTGGCTTCAAGGAGACTATTTTAAATCCCAGTAAAGTAAAAAAAAAAAAAAAAAAAAAAAAAAAAGGCAACAACACATCAAGTAACACATCATAAATGAATTCCCTTTTCCTAATTATAGAGAGTGAAAAGAGTGGTAGTGCTGTCTATTGTAGTAATCGCACTAATTAGGAAACTTGTTGCATTTACACAAGAACAATGATGATAATACATAACTAAAAGACTGGAACAAATTCTTCTCCACATAAAGTGTAATAATTTTTAATTCTATGGAGCACATGGCAAGTGATGGCATTTAAAAGGAAAAAAAATCAAATCTAACAAAACTACTCAAACATTTAAACACAAGTAACAACTTGGAAATAAAATACTAAAATCACAGAATCACAGAAAAATTCTGGTTGGAAAAGACCCTCAAGATTATCAAGTCCAACCATTACCCCTACTCTACAAAGCTCACCTTTAAACCATACCCTCAAGCACCACATCCAAATGACTTAAACACATCCAGGGTCGGTGACTCAACCACTCCCTGAGCAGCCCATTCCAATGTCTGATCACTCTTTCTGTGAAAAAATGTTTCCGAATATCCAGTCTAAGGCTACCTAATTGCAGGTTGAGGCCATTCCCTCTTATTCTATCACTGTTTACCTGTGAGAAGAGACCAGCAGTAGCCTTTCCACAATGTCCTTTCTGGTAGCTGTAGAGAGCAATCCTGGTTGGAATCTGTTATAGACCACCCAACCAGGAAGAAGAGGGTGATATATTACTCTTTAAACAACTGGAGTCTGCCTCAAGATCACCTGTCCTTGTTCTGGTGGGCAACTTTAACCTACCAGACATCTGCTGGGACTTAAACACTGCAGAGAAGAAACAGTCTAGAAGGTTTCTAGAATGCATGGAAGACAACTTCTTATCCCAGCTGTTACGTGAGCCTACCAGGGGGGCAGCTCTGCTTGGCCTGCTGTTCACAAACAGAGAGGGGCTGGTAGGGGATGTGGTGGTGTGGTGGAGGGCCTCATAGGCCCAAATAGCCTTGTTTACAATCCTATGCTTTCCTGAACATGTTTTCCATCTAAAAGGTGTTTTTCTATCTAAACCAGGAGAAAACAAATCAAGTGGACAAAGGGGGGACAATAAGCCTGATGCCTTCAAGTCTGACCTGCCCTGCTTGCAAGGTTGAGGTAAACAAGTTGCATAAACTCATGCGCCTAGGGTGTGGGCCCACCTGAACCCCCTCCATATTTAAGGGGTACCGGATCTGTGGACTATACCTTATTTGGCATGTTTTGGCCTGCTGTCAGACTCTTACTGGACAGTTTTGTGGCCAAAGGGACCATCAATCTCGGCCCACATCTCATAGACAGGACAATTCAGTGTTCCTGCCACCCTCCTCCACCCACCGCTCCTAGCCTCTTTGTCGCCTTTGGAGCCACCACCGCTGCAAGGTTTCCAGCCCACAGTACTTCGCACCAGCCCAGGGAACAATCGACCAAGGCGCTCCTGGCCAGCCGCCACTCCAGCCCATTGTTCCCAGTCTGATCATGCCCGTGGAGCTTCCTCAGACAGCGCGCCCCAATAATACCTGAACTGAGCTATTCAGATCCACGAGGGTCAAAAAAGTGGCTTTTGCTACATGTATTTGGGACCACTGAGACTGTGACTCCAGCTAGTGAGTAACTGAACAATGTCGATTTGAGCAGCATAGACTTTCAGTGACTTTACTAGTGGCACTTTCATGCCACGAGACTCTCAATCCAAAACCTTTCCAAACCTCTGCCAAATTCCTGAATCCTGCTGTAAACAGACATTCTGTAAAGTAGTTCCACAACCGCATACAAAGAACTTGTGTAGGTTAACTGTATATAAGTTTGGGAGGGAATTATCTTTGTATATAATATTAAATTATTTAAACCCTTTTAAATTTGGCGTCTTATCTTACCCCAAACATGGATAAAACCCCTTCACAACAGGTGGTTGGAGGCTGCCTGAGGTCCAGTGACCATGAAATTATAGAGTTTTCAATACATGGAGAAACAAGGAGGAGCATCAACAGAACCTCCACACTGGACTTCCGAAGGGCAGACTTCAGCCTATTTAAGCAACTAACTCAGGAAGTTTCTTGGGAAAGGGCCCTTGAAAACAAAGGGATCCAGGAAGGTTGGACCTACTTCAAGAAAGAACTCCTAAAGGCACAGGAGCAGGCTATGCCACTGTACCGGAAGACGAGCTGACAAGGGAGGCAGCCAGACTGGATGGGCAGGGAGCTGCTGAAGGAACTAAAGATAAAAAATAGAGTGTATCACCTTTGGAAAAGAGGGGAGGTGTCCCAGGAAGAGTTAAAGGATGTTGCTAGGTCTTGTAGAGGAAAAATTAGAGAGGCAAAAGCCCATTTAGAACTTAGGCTGGCCACGACTGTAAGGAGAATAAAAAATGTTTCTATAAATATATGAATGGCAAGAGAAGGGCCAAGGACAACCTCCAGTCCTTATTAGATAGAGAGGGGAATATAGTGACAAAGGATGAGGAAAAGACAGAGGTACTTAACACCTTCTTTGCCTCAATCTTCAACAGTGGGACAGGTTCTCTCCAGGACAATTGGACTCCTGAAGTGGTGGATGGAGTCAGAGACCAATATTGTCCCCCTCTAATCCATGAGGAAGAAGAAAGGGACCTGTTGAGACACTTGTATCCTCACAAGTCCATGGAACTGGATGGGATCCACCCTAGGGTGCTGAAAGAACTGGCAGCTGAGCTGGCCAAGCCACTCTCCATCATTTATCAGCAGTCCTGGCTCACTGGAGAGGTTCCTGAAGACTGGAAGCTGGCCAATGTGATACCCGTCCACAAGAAGGGTCAAAAGTACGAACGGGAAAACTACAGACCTATCAGCGTGACCTCAGTGCCAGGCAAGGGCATCGAACAGGTCATCTGGAGTGCCATCACAAAGCACCTACAGGATGGCCAAGGGATCAGATCCAGCCAGCATGTCCACATACCTCATGTAATGAGGTGCCCAAAACTGTGGGAGAATTCTCCCGCAGCGGGACATGAGCTGTAAACATGAGACATTGTGATGGGAAAATGTCCTTGAAGCCTTGCTAGTTCAGGAAGCCAGGCTGTGGACAAGTGAGCAACCCATGCATACCTGCAGAGGGCTGGACCTGCCAGCCCCTGGGGCAGACACAGCCCCAGGGGGCTGAGCCTGCCAGCCCTCTGGGGTGGAACCACAGGGTATTTTGATACAGAATGGCCTATCTGTACCTTACACATAACTTTGAGCCAATCTGTACTTTCCACTTGTACTAATCTCAAATTAAGTTAGTTGTGCATGCCTCTTCCAAGTAGCATATAAGCCACTGTATTGCCTCAATAAAGCGTACTGATGCATAGCAAGCTGCTGAGTCGACTCGTCAGTACCCCAATCTCGCATCTCACCAGCCTCCGGATCCTGACAGATGGCGCCCGAACACACTGATTGAACCACTGTATCGCTACGCAGCCAGGCACTGAGGCCTGCATTCCAGACCATCGAGAGGCCTCCAGGCCACAATCCACTAAGCCCTACGCCCGGCCATTGGACTGCTGGGGCCCCGATGAGAGACTAAAGCATTGCTTCACCTCCATGCAGTAAGGAGCTGGCAGAAATAGAAGGGATCGGATGCTACAATACCCCCTGGTGGGGAAACCCACTTTTCATCACTTTTTTTTTCTTTCTTTCTTGGGCAACCTGGTACTAACCGTGGGGGATAGTTCCTGTGAGGATGGGCATGACCATAGATATGGGCATCTACCAGAAGTTGTAATCACCTGTACAGACAGGGACCTTTCGGTAATGGCTGCCGTGACGACGGGCACAACCATATATATGGGCGTTTTCCGGAAGTCGTGATCACGTACAGACGGGTCCTTTTGGAAGCAGCAGCTGCTGTAAAGTAGCACCACCACCCCACCCCCCCCACTGCCCCCCTCCTACCCACTCTCTCCTCCCACAGCTTTCGGACTGCCAGCGGTTCCCTCCGGGGAACGTGCCTCCAAGCCACACAAGCAGTTATGGATAAAGAGGTGGCGTTATCTTTTCTCTTGAACTTTCTGGAAAAACGAGGAGTATCTATACCGAAGAAAAAGTTGGTCTCTTTAGTGACATATGGATATTTGAGAGGACATTTTCAAACCCAAGACTCCTTTTTCGATGAGTCCGAATGGTGCCAATGTGGCGATACTGTTTGGGATGAGGTTATTGATGGTGACAAAATAGCCAAAAAACTACAATCACAGTGGCACGATGTCACGAATTGTTTAAAGAAATATAAAATGGAGCAGGTCATTGCTGCTATGGCAGCAACATGGCTTGGTGACGGATTAAACGCTCAGGGGGAGAGACCGATAGAAGCGCTGGCTACAACCACTAGTTCCTTCTTTTCTGACCTGAAAATCTCCCCGGGTATGGTGGTGCCTCTGATGACCACCCCCAACGCTCCTGCTGCCCCGGTGCAGCCTGCGGCACCCCAGCAACCAGCACCACCACCCCAGGATGCCCCCAATGCTCCTGTTGCCCTGGTGCAACCTGCAGCGCCCCAGCAAGTGGCACTACTTCCCCAGGACACTTCCAACATCCCTGTCATTCCGATGCAGCCATCAGCACCCCCGCTGCCAGTGCTGCTGCCCTTTGGTGTTCCGTTTTCCCCACTACTGCCTTCTGCCACTGCTCTGCCATTTCCACCGCAGGTTCCTGGTGCTACAGTTCCATCTGCCCCTCCGGCTGTAGTGGTCCTAATGTCAACTCCTGATGCAATGGGTGGTCCTTCCTTTCAGACCTGAGAACCACCGCCCGTAATTAATATGGACACTAGTGACTCCTCACATTCTGACGCTGATGACGTCAATGACAACATTGCTGAAAATTTGCAGAAACTTAAAATAATGCCTTCTGGTCCTACCTACCAGCCAGCTGTATCAGAAGGTGAAGAGGTATCAGGAATGACTCTTCAGCTTACACCTGCACATCCACAGCATCGGTGGCATGCTGTTATTCGTGACGCTTTACTACAAGGAGATTGGGAGGCAGCTGCTGCCTTGGGGAGTGCAGCGGCATTCCCAGTCGTGGCAGCACAAACCCCAGATGGACAGCCAGGAACCACACACATGGCTCTTGACTGGAAGCTTCTTATACAACTAAAAGGAGCAGCATCTACCCATGGTTTGCACTCACAACCAACTAAACAATTACTGAATTATACTTTTTCTGCCCATGTGTTATGTCCGGCAGATTGTGAGACTGTTGCAAGATTGATCTTAACACCATCCCAGTATATGCAGTGGGAATGGGCATGGTGTGATGAGCGCAGGAAGGTGGTGGAACAACTGCAACAACTGGGTGACCCTTTGCTTAATATTCACTTGGACATATTGCTTGGAAAGGGAGCCTACAGTTCACTGGATGCCCAGATACATGTGATGGTTTGGGCTCTTACCCGCCCCCCCACACTTTGTATTTGCCCCAGCTAACTCAGACGGCCTCTGGGAATATAAATGAAGCTATTTATTTTACAGCAGCAGATATACAAGCAGCTATTTACAATATATACAGTTATATACAGAAATATACAAAGGATAAACAATACAGAAGCACAACTCCCCTCCCAGAAACCTGAGTCCCCAGGAGGGGCTTTCAAACCACCCCAACACCTCCCCTTGCCCTCTCAACCTTACCCCAGTTCTCAGAAAGGAGAGAGGTGAAGCCAAGAGGTTAGGGAGCAAGGTTAGTGGCAGCAAGATTAATGAGATGTGACTAGGTCTGAAGGCAAAGGCAGAATGAAAGACAAAATGGAGAATGTTTTACTTCTTCTTCCCAGAGTTCTCAGTGTGACTGTGAGCAAAGAGACACAATTGTTTTCATTTCACTGCCCATTATCTAGTTCTTTTACCACAACATTCTAGCTTGCTTCAAACTAGCACAATACGGCATCCCTTTGAATGGCACCATGCATCCATAGCAGCTTCACGAGCAGCTTTTAATTTGGTACCCACAGAATCGAAAACACCTAACTACACTACTATCAGGCAAGACTTAAATGAGGACTATAGTCATTTCATCGATAGACTGGCAGCAGCAGTTGAAGCAGCCACTGAATTAGATTCTGTGACCAGAGGCCTTTTTTTGAACCCTAGCCTTTGAAAATGAGAATAATAAGACCAAACAACTATTGTCTCTTTTGCCTAGGGAGGCCTCAGTGGACGATATGTTGGAGTGAGTTGCTCGAATGCCCACAAACCAGCAGCAAGCATTTGTTGCAGAAAAAATGGATCAAGTTCTGGATAAACACACGCAGCTCGTAATGGCAGCACTGCAATCGTTCAACTCAGGGAATCGTGGCCATCGGACCAACAACCAACAGGGCCCCTGCTTCCGGTGTGGCCTAACCAGACATTCATGTGATCATTGCCCACAAGCTGTGGTCTGCTGTGACAACTGCCAGATTAATACTTATGTGACTGCGGGTTGTAGGTGCTTGAGAAACTACCATCTCAGCGCGACAGGCAGACGCGCGACAACACGAATCGCTGCTCCACCGGTACTATCTGTCCAGCAACCTCCAGCAGTCTCGGACTGGACGTGGGAACAGCAATAAGCGTGACCTTGATTGATAACTACCCAGTCCGCATCGCTACCTCCATGAAAGGCCCATTAGTGATAAATGGCAAATCCACCGGTGCATTGCTCCTAGGAAGGCCCTCTGCAGGTCTGAAGGGACTGCTGGTCATTCCTGGGATGATCAATGCGGACTACACTGGAATCATACAAATCGTTATGTACACTAATAGTCCACCCATCTTAGTACCAGAAGGCAGTCGCATTGCTCAACTGGTGCCAATGATTAACTTGTTGCAGGACTTGGCCCAGGCCCATGCTTTGCTTAAAAGGAGAGAGCAGGGTTCTGGATCAACAGGTGTCTTGGCCATGCTAACCCTGGCTATGAATCGACGGCTGGTTGCAACAGCTACCATTACTAAGGGTCATGACACAATAACCATGGAAGTTCTCCTTGATACAGGTGCCAATGTAACTATCTTTTCCACAGTTGCATGGCCCCCATACTGGCCAGCAAGCCTAGCAAAAATGGTATTGAAGGCATTGGAGGAGTATCTCAGACTCTGACAAGTTCACAGAGGATCCGTATAACCACAGATGGGAGGACAGGCCATGTCTTTGCAACCATCTTGCCTCTCCCACAAGGCATAAATGCGCTCATTGGCAGAGATGTCATGACTCAGATGGGAGTCGTGATAACTACCCCGCAGGTAATTTTTCAGCAGCGGCCACTGGACGGCAGCTGCCCATAATCAAACTTCAGTGGCTTTCTAATAAACCGATCTGGATAGATCAGTGATTGCTGCGAAAAGAATGGCTGCAAGAAGCACACAAGCTCATCGAGGAACAACTTGCTGTGGGCTATATTGTACCTTCAACCAGCCCATGGAACACCCCAATTTTTGTAATACCAAAAAGGTCAGGAAAATTTCGCCTCCTACATGATCTTTGAGCCATTAATGGCCAAATGCAAGCAATGGGTGCTCTTCAACCGGGCCTGCCTTTTCTTTCCATGATTCCAGATAACTGGGAATTACTTATCATAGATCTAAAAGACTGTTTCTTTACAATCCCGCTACACCCTATGGACTGTCAGTGTTTTGCTTTCACCTTGCAGTCCATTAATAAAGAGTGTCCAGTGTGCCATTTCCATTGGGTAGTCTTACCCCAAGGAATGAAAAATAGCCCAACAATGTGCCAACTCTATGTTGATTTTGCATTGCGGCCTACTCGAGAGATGTGGAAAACAGACATAATTTATCACTATATGGATTATATCCTAATAGCCCAGCCAGAGCCCTTCCTGGATGTTCACCTGCAACAACTCATGATGAAACTCCAGGCTGTGGGACTTCAAATTGCCTCGGAAAAAATCCAGAGGGAGGCACCATGGTAGTACCTAGGCTGGCATATAGCCAAAAACCTCATTTGTCCCCAGAAATTGCAGCTAACCACCAACATTGCCACACTTAGGGATGCCCAGACGTTGATGTGGGATCTACAGTGGTTACGCCCCGTTATAGGGTTCACAAATGATGATTTATGACCGTTACGGCCACTGCTCCAAGGCACAGACCCTGCCAGAAGAATCGAACTCTCCGACTTACAGTGAGAGACTGTACAGAAGCTCAGCAACGTGATCACCAGCAGATGGCAGAACGAGTGGATCCAAGGGTGCCTATTGATGTATCTATAATAAAGGGCATGCACTGCATCTTTGGAGCCATCATGCAGTACAAATTTTGATTGGGGAACCGGTTGTGTATTCTAGAATTGTTGTTTACAGCCATGCAGCCACAGAAAACAATAGATACACAGACATATACGATAGCCCGATTGATCAAAAAGGGCAGGAGACGATTGTTGGACATTGCTGGAACAGAACTTAGTACCATAAGACTACCTATCAAACAAGACAACCTGGGATGGTTTTTATGCCAATCAGAGGAGCTGCAGAACAGCCTTCTGAATTTTCTGGGGCACATTTCTGTATAGGTGTTGAAGTCTAACATGCTCCGATGGATGAGTCAGCAGAACTGGATAACTAAACTGAAGCATTCCCTCTCTCCCTGGCAGAACGTGATTACTGCATTTACAGATGCAGGAAGAAATTTGCATAAGGCTGCAGTGGTATGGCAGTCAAAGACAAAGTGGCAAAAGCATGTTTTGTAAGGGACGGCCAGGGACTCCTTGCAAACCTTAGAATTAACCGTGGTGGTATGGGCCTTAACCAACTGGCTCGATAACACCTTGAATGTAGTAACTGACTCAATGTATGTGGCTGGGGTGGTGCAAAGAATTGAAGACTCCTTTATCAGAGAGGTTAAAAATCAGCATCTGTACCAAATATTATGTTCACTATATGCAGCCATAGCCCAGAGAACAGCCCCATATTGCATTATTCACATCCGTAGTCATAAGTGGGAGATAGGTCTGGGGGAAGGAAACGCTAGGGCTGACCGGTCACTAAGCGGGTGGCATTACCTGGGTGGCCTGCCTCACTTGATGAGTTTTCTCTAGCCAGGGAAGCCCACACTACACTTCATCAGAATACGAAACGGCTAAAACGCCACTTTCAGATTTCCAACAATGATGCCAAGGGAATTGTACGTTCCTACCCGATCTGCAGTCATATGGGGCTGGGACTAGGATTAGGTGTGAACCCAAGAGGACTTAAGGCTTTAGAATTGTGGCAAATGGTTGTTACTCATGTTCCCTCCTTTGGCAGACTACATTACCTCCATGTTACTATTGATACCTACAGCAAACATATGTGGGCAATACCACTGTCAGGAGAGAGAGCCATTCACTCTATCAAACATCTAACCAGGGTGCTTCGCGGTGATGGGTGTGCCAGAAAGAATTAGAACAGATAATGGCACCGCTTACACTAGTGAGAAGTTTCGGAGGTTTGTGCAGAAATGGGGCGTTAACCACACCACTGGTATACCTAATTCACCCCTGAGCCAGGCTATTATCGAATGCTCCCATCAGGTAATAAAAGAATGTCTTGCAAAATTTCAGGACCTAACTGACCCAGATGAACACATGAGCAAGGCCCTTTTCATTATTGATCATTTGTGCATTTTTGGTGATGATCCAGGACCACCTGTGGAGGTGCATTCAGTTTTGGTACAAAAGGGAGCGCCCCCAGTGGAAATGACAGTTAGGTATAGGGACCCCAAGACAGGACTGTGGGGAGGTCCGGCCTCCATGATTTATATGGGAGGAGGGTATATGTGTGTCTCTACCCAGATGGGTCCCTTATGGGTTCCTTCATGCTGGACCAAGGTTATACGTGGGAACTGCAACAACATTAACCCCCCACCAAGTCAGCCAGAAGGACAAGGACAACAAATACAGCATGCTTGATTTTTCAAAGACATAGGCTGAGTTTCTGATGACGCTGTTGCATTCTGGAACCTTAATGTTGTTCTGGCTTTGATTATAATATATTTTGTAGTCTAAGAACTTTTTGGATAGGATATTAACGGTTATTAATTGTATTGGAGCTTTTAGGATAATGTTAACAGCACAATGATTCTTAGGTAATTGCAATAGGGTATGTTTAGCACTTGGTAGATACTATACTGGTATACTATAGTAAGGGATTGTGTTTTACATGTATAGGCTACTACTTACTTCTTCTGTGCTAATACTAAGGATAATATGGTACCATATTTTCTTTAATCTTCCTTGCCCCTTTTTTCTTCAATTGCTAGACTTTTAAGTTGATGAAGTATTACAGTTATAGGATTTTTTAACATATATGGATACTGTAGAGTTTCTTTCTTGGTATAGTTACATAGCACTACAATTAGCAAAAAAAAAAAAAAAAAAAAAAAGGAGAGGGGGAAAAGGGGGTTAGAAAGACAGCAAAGGAGCTGTGAAGCAACTCTGCGGTTTCTTTGGACACATCATACAGACAGGATCAGTGGACTTGTTAGCCTAAGCACTGAATATGCTTGCATTTGTTCTTGTATTTGTTTGTGTTTGATCACTTATCTTCACAGGCCTTAAGATGGAGACCAGCTTGAGTATGATTAGCCTGTCTTTTCTTAAAGTGAGCAGAAATCCTGCTCAGATGGCAGAATTGTGACAAGATCTTGAAAGGAGTATTGAAATGTTGGCTATATGTGTATGGATCATAAGGTTTGGATTGTGGTTAACGAATTAGGGTATTTTCATGAGTTTCAGTGATTGTGGTTTAATGGAATAGATTCAGTTTAGTTTCTTTTTGTAAAGGCCAAAGCCCACTCAAATTGGCACAAGATGGCAATGTGACTTTTGTCTCTTGCAAGAGCCCTGCAAGGGATAAAACGCACTGCCCTAAATTCTAAAAGCAAATGAAGAACTGTGGGAAAAGGCCTAATAGAATAGCCTGAAAGCAACATCTAGGGCATATCTTTGTATTGTGTTTAGAGGTTTGTAGTTCTTCAGCACAATAGTCAGATGCAGCTCATAACCAAGGAGTGTGATGAGAACATCAAGATCTCTAAGAATTATTAAGTAAATCCAGAACAATGAGAGTCTGAGGAGAAATATTGGACAGCTGACTCATCTGTGACTCTACAACATCGGCTGCCACACTGAACCAACGAAGATGTGGTGAATATGCACTCTCCTGTGACTGTGATCTTCATCTGGACTTTTGGGTTTTTGAACGTTTGACTTACTGTCGCTTGCAGAAATAGCCTTTGGGATTGTTAGCTGAGCTTGGGTGGTCAGTTTTCAAGACTATTGCCGCTAGCAAAAAGGCTCTTAACAGATGCATTCTCTTAACTTTAGCATTATTGACCTGCACTTGTATCATTCACACCAAACACAGTCTATATGAGATCGGACGTGGGTTGCTCAAAAGAAAAAAAAGGGGGTATTGTGGGAGAATTCTCCCGCAGCGGGACATGAGCTGTAAACATGAGACCTTGTGATGGGAAAATGTCCTTGAAGCCTTGCTAGTTCAGGAAGCCAGGCTGTGGACAAGTGAGCAACCCATGCATACCTGCAGAGGGCTGGACCTGCCGGCCCCTGGGGCGGACAGAGCTCCAGGAGGCTGAGCCTGCCAGTCCTCTGGGGTGGAACCACAGGTTATTTTGATACAGAATGGCCTATCTGTACCTTACACATAACTTTGAGCCAATCTGTACTTTCCACTTGTACCAATCTCAAACTAAGTCAGTTGTGCATGCCTCTTCCAAGTAGCATATAAGCCGCTGTATTGCCTCAATAAAGCGTACTGATGCATAGCAAGCTGCTGAGTCGACTCGTCAGTACCCCAATCTCGCATCTCACCAGCCTCCAGACCCCGACACAAAACTGAGCACAATACTCGAGATATGTCCTTGAGCTGAGTACAAGGAAACAGTCACCTCCCTACTCCTGCTGGGCACAGCATTTCTCATGCAAGCCAGCACGCCATTGGCTTTCCTGGCCACCTGGGCACACTGCTTGCTCATATGGAGTTATTTGTGTATTACAATCACCAGGCTCCTTTCAGCTAAGCAGCTTTCCAGCCACTTTTCTCCAAGCCTGTAACACTGCTTGGGGTTATTGTGGCCCAATTGCAAGACCTGGTATTTGGCCTTACTGAAGCTCATGCCATTGACATTGGCCCACTGATTCAATCTATCCAAGTCCCTCTGTAAAGCCTCCCTACCCTTCTGCAGATCAACATTGCCACCCACCTTGGTGTCATCTACAAATTTACTGATGACACACTCTATGTCTTCTTCAAGGTCATCAGTAAAAATGTTAAACAGAAGTGGTCCCAACACTGAGCCCTAGGGGGCACCACTTGTGATCATCCACCAGCTGGATTTAACTCCATTTACCACTACCCTTTAAGCCCTTTTGTCCAGCCAGTCCTTTATCCATCAGAGCTGTGCTTGTCCAAGCCATGAGCAGTCAATTTGTCCACGAGAATTCTGTGGGGGACAGTGTCAAAGGCTTTATGGAAATCTTGGTAGACAATATCCACAACCTTTCATTCATCCACTAGCTGGGTCATGTTGTCCTAGAAGATCAGGTTCGACCTGATCTTCATAAAGCCATGCTGAGTAGACCTCATTCCCTGGTTGTTCTCTATATGGCATGTAATAGCCTTCGGGTTGACTGGCTTCATGATTTTTCCTGGTACTAAGGTCAGACTGACAGGTCTGTAGTTTCCTGTATCCTCCTTTCTTCCTTGTACAGAGGTGTCACTTTTGCTGCCCTCCAATCCAATGAGACCTCTCCAGTCAACCAGGACTTCTGCTAAGTAGTGGAGAGTGATTCAGCAAGCACATCTGCCAGCTCCTTCACACCCTTGGGTGTACTCCATCTGGCCCTATAGACTTGTGTGGGACTAACTGGCTTAGCAGGTCACTGACTACTTCCTCATTTATTGTGATGACCTGATTCTCTTCCCTGACTCCTAGTTCATGAGGTTGGGTGTCCAGGGAACTGTTGGATCCAATGCTAAAGACTGAGGCAAAGTAGGCATCAAGCATCTCAGCCTTTTCCTCATCGTTAGACATGGTATATTCCTTTTCATCTGATTGAGGATGGAGATTTTCACTAGTATTTCTTCTGTTGTTGATCAATTTATAGAAGCATTTCTTATTATTCTTTAATGGCTGTAGCTAATTTGATATGTAGCTGTGCTTTTGCTCTTCTAATCTTCTCCCTATATAGCTTTACTACAATTTTGTTGTCTTCCTGAGAGGCCTGTCCCCTCTTCCAAAGACCAAAGATTCTTCTTTTCTTGAAGTCCACCAAAGGTCTCTATTCAGACAGGCTGGATGCCTTCCCTGATGACTCATTTTTCAGTACACAGGGATGGTTTGCAGCCGAGTCTTTAAGACTTCCCTTTTGAAATACATTAAGCCTTCCTGGGCTTCTATATCCTTTAGGGTGGCCTCCCAAGAGACTTTGCCTATTAGTCTCCTGAACATGCCAAAATTTGCCCTTCAGAAGTTCAAGACAACTGCTTTACTAGACCCGTTCCTTGTTTTCCCAAGGATACAGAGTTTAATCATCTGTGATGGTTTGTGTGTTACCCACTCCCCCACACTTAAGAAATCACCCAGACTAGACTCAGACAGCTCTGGAAATTGAATAAAGCTTTATATTTAAGGCTTAGTACAATATACAAGCATATATTTACAATATATGCAGCTATATACAGAAATATACAAGTTAAAAGGTAATACAGAAACACAACACCACTCCCAGAAACATGAGTCTCCAGGAGGTGCTCCCAACCACCCTTACACCTTCTTCCCACTCCTCTCCCTTACCCCAGATTTTGCCTTATATTCAAAGAACGTTTGGAGGGTTGGCCAGGGGGATTAGGAAGCAGACGGATTAGTCACACAGATGGCAGGTTAGGTTAGAGAGAAAGGTGCAGCCCACGAAGCCCAGACAGCAACTGTGTTATCTATATTTATGTTCTTGTTCTTATACATCTCAGCAAGCCTATGAGTGAAATGGACATCACTATTGTTTCCTTTTCACAGTCCGTAATCTAATTCTTCTCACCCAAACATTCTATCTAGCTTCAAACTAGCACAGCATCTTGTTATCACTGAACTTGTGCTAGTTTAAAGCTAGGTAGAATGTTTTGGTGAGAAGAACTAGATTACAGGCTGTGCAAAGGAAAACAGAATGATGTCTACCTCACTTATAGGCTTGCTGAGAGATCACTTATAGGCTTGCTGAGAGATACAAGAACAAGAATCCAAACATAGATAACTCACTTCTGCTGGGGAGCTCCAAGCTGAATTTCTCTCTCTAGCCTCTCTGCCGTCTTTGATTAATCTACTTGTTTCCTAACCCTTTGGACAAACCTCCATTCTTCCTTGGGACTGGGGTAAGGTTGAGAAGAGTAGGAGGAAGTGTAAGGGTGGTTGAGAGCCCCTCCTGGGGACTGAGGTTTCTGGGAGGGGAGTTATGTTTCTGTATTACCTTTTACCTTGTATATTTCTGTATATAAATGTACATACTGTAAATTTCTTCTTGTATATTGTGCTAAGCTATAAATAATTAGCTTCATTCAAATTTCCAGAGCTGTCTGAGTCTAGTCTGGGTGATTTCCAAAGCGTAGGGTGATGGGGAACACCCAAAGCATCACAGAACTACAGATAGTTACCAACCTTTACATCCTGTCATGGAAGGCCAAAATAGGCCTAATACATACCTTGGCTTGTCCAGGCATGATTCCTTTCCTGCTTTGCTGAAGGGGGAAGCAACATGGATGTATTAAAAATTATTAATTTGTTATGAATTACAAATACCTATTTCTGTATTAACATTTATTGTTATTAGTAATCAAAAATTCAGGAAAATTCCCAGAGATTCTCTGGATTTTTGGTCAGCAGGAAGTAGTTGTACCAAGGGTATTTATAAGTATGGAATTAAACAGTTTAAGCAATTAGAATTTGGAAAATAGGAATGCAAAATGAGGAAATATCCTAACTATGCTTATGGAATCTTGGTGTTAGCTCCAGCATATGTACTCATGATACTTTGGACTCTGATTAAGTTTCCTGTACAAAGACACTTCCAAAACTCACAGTGATGATCCCAAGGTAAATACAAAATATTCCAGACAGAGGGAAGGAGAGAAGAACTGAGTTACTGCTGCTGAGCTAGTGCAAGCTGCAAACATGTTCTCTGTGATTCCCAGTTGTGAGCTGTGAATGAGGTGCTGGTCCTGGTTGAGGGTTAGTACAAGAAGACATAATTTCCGAATCACCCTTCATTACATACATACTGGTGAATGTGGGGAAGGCTGTGGATGTGGTCTACTTGGACTTCAGCAAAGCCTTTGACACTGTCTGCACAAGAACGTCCTAGCCAAGCTGGCAGCTCACGGTTTGGAGAGATTCACTCTGTGCTGGATCAAGAACTGGCTGGATGGCAGAGCCCAGAGAGTGGTGGTGAATGGTGCCACATCCAGTTGGCAGTCAGTCACTAGTGGTGTTCCCCAGGGATCAGTGCTGGGCCCAGTCCTGTTCAATATCTTTCTTGATGACCTGGACGAGGGCATTGAGTCCAGCATCAGTAAGTTTGCAGATGCCACCAAGCTGGAAGCAGGTGTTGATCTGTTGGAAGGTAGGAGAGCCCTGCAGAGGGACCTGTACAGGCTGGATGGGTGGGCAGAGGCCAATGGGATGAGATTTAACAAGGTTAAGTGTAGGATTCTGCACTTTGGCCACAACAACCCCAAGCAGTGCTACAGGCTGGGGACTGAGTGGCTGGAGAGCAGCCAGGAGGAAAGGGACCTGGGGGTACTGATAGATAGTAGGCTGAAGATGAGCCAGCAATGTGCCCAGGTGGCTAAGAGAGCCAATGGCATCCTGGTCTGTATCACGAACAGTGTGGCCAGTAGGACAAGGGAGGTTATTCTTCCCCTGTACTCAGTACTGGTCAGGCCACACCTTGAGTTCTGGGCCCCTCAATTCAAGAAAGATGTTGAGGTGCTGGAACATGTCCAGAGAAGGGCGACAAAGCTGGTGAAGGGCCTGGAACACAAACCCTATGAGGAGAGGCTGAGGGAGCTGGGCCTGTTTAGCCTGGAGAAGAAGAGGCTCAGGGGTGATCTTATTACTGTCTACAACTACCTGAAGGGAGGTTGTAGCCTGGTGGGGTTTGGCCTCTTCTCCCAGGCAACCAGCAATAGAACAAGGGGACACAGTCTCAAGTTGTGCCGGGGTAGGTATAGGCTGGATGCTAGGATGAAGTTCTTGCCCAAGAGAGTGATTTGCCATTGGAATGGGCTGCCCAGGGAGGTGGTGGAGGCACCGTCCCTGGGGGTCTTCAAGAAAAGACTGGATGAGGCACTTAGTGCCATGGTCTAGTTGACTGGCTAGGGCTGGGGGATAGGTTGGACTGGATGATCTCGGAGGTCTCTTCCAACCTGGTTGATTCTATGATTCTATGATTCTATGATTTTTGAAAATTAAACTGGCCGATAAACACTATCATCATTGTTCTGGCCAATGAATTCAAATCTTTGTGCCTCAAGTGACCATACGGGCACATTGAGGGGCAGTACAAGAAACCTGACACGTGGTCTGAAGCCCCTAGCCCTCAAGGCTTTGCTGGGGCCAAATACTTCATTATTTGGTCATTCTACTCAACTTCCTGGGCCCGCAACTGCGGGAGCAAGGGTTAAACCAGCCTGGCAGTATTTATGCCCTATCAGGACATACCCAATTGTCTCTTGGACATTTTTATGCATCAAAGCTGGGGATAATTTGTACCTTAATATGCTACATGAAAGCTCTTGCTTCCCTATAATAGATAGTAACTTACATAGTTACATAAACTTTGTTACAGAACTGTACATAGCTGCAGCAGGGTCTAATAGAACAGTGTTGCACTGAGTCTTATCAGAGTTTTGTTCCACACTGTTCGGTCTCCAAAGGCGGTCATTCTCTCTGGCTGTCTATCAGTGCTAGGTCTCTGATGGTGTATTCTGGTATCTTACCTGATGAAATTTCAGTGTCCCTTGGGTGACTGGTCTCTACTGTTCCCAATGCTGGCCTCTTGGTTCCCACTGCTGATTGGCATCGAGATCTTAATCCAAGCTCCAACTATAGGAAGGCAAAAGTGGACACAGTGTGTAATAACCAGGGAGATTAATTAATGATCAGAAATGATCCATGTGATGGTTTGCGTGTTCCCTGATCCCCCACACTTTAGAAAATCACCCAGACTAGACTCAGCCAGCTCTGGGATTATGAATGAAGCTATCTATTTACAGCCAGCACTATATACAAGCAAATATTTACAGTATATACATTTATATACAGAAATAGACCAGGTAAAAGGTAATACAGAAACACAACTCCCCTCCCAGAAACCTGAGTCCCCAGGGTGCACTTTCAACCACCCCTTCATCTTCCCTCCTGCTCCTCTCAACCTTACCCCAGTCCCAAAGAAGAATAGAGGTTCGGCCAAGAGGTTAAGAAACAAAGGTGGGTTAGTCCAAATGGAAGGTGAGGTTAGGGAGTAAGATGTCACTCAGCCTAGCAGCCCAAGCAAGAGTGAGAGAAAAATGGCAAGAGTGTTATTTAATGTTTTCATTTTTTCTTCCCATATTCCTTAGGAAGACGGTGAGGGAAGCAGATATCATCATTGTTTTCCTTCCACAGCCTGTAATCTAGTTCTTCTCACCAAAACATTCGACCTTGCTTCAAACTACCACAATCCACCCCTGTCTACTTCACTCAGAGTATTGCTGAGAACTGCCTAATGATCTAATCTAAAGCAATATTTACACTAATGAATATTACAAGTTCAGTTCACACTTCATTCCCACTATCTCAGATGTAGGTGATTCAAAAGCTCAGAAAAAAGTTTGTCTCCTCACAGATAAGACGAGAAAAGGGACTCCCAGGTGATGTTGGGTTCATGGTCACATACTGCAGATTGTCTCATAGATTCTTTCATGTTGGATGTCGATGGTACCTAGAACAGAAAACTCCTAACAGCTTGTATTACACACTCTGAATTTAAACTCTCTCAGCTGAGGTTAGATTTCTCTGTGGAATACAGTGGATTTCACCATTCTCCTGCATTACCCAGTAGGTGTGACCAGGACCTTCAGCAGACACCACCCCTCGGACATGTTTCCCTTCGCCCAAAGGAGAAAATACCCAAACAGTTTTCCCTAACAGATTCTTTTCACGTACAACAGGAACTTTATCACCATCTACTGTCTGGACCAAATCTGATTGTACAGGTCCTGCTCTATTTACTGAACCTCTACTATTTACCAACCAGGTAGCTTGTGCTAAATGTTTGTCCCAGTTTTTCAGAGTTCCACCCCCCATGGCTTTTAGGGTGGTTTTGAGCAAACCGTTGTAACGCTCAATCTTCCCTGAAGCTGGTGCATAGTAGGGTATGTGGTAGATCCACTCAATGCCGTGCTCTTTGGCCCAGTTTTTCACAAGATTGTTCTTGAAATGACTGCCATTGCCAGACTCAGTTCTCTCCGTATTTCCATGTGTCCACATGATTTGTCTCTCCAAGCCAAGAACGGTGTTGCATGCAGTAGCATGTGGAACTGGATAGGTTTCCAGCCATCCAGTGCTGGCCTCTACCATCGTCAGCACATACTGCTTGCCAGAACGAGATCGAGGTAAAGTGATGTAGTCAATCTGCCAGGTTTCACCATACTTGTACTTTGACCATCTCTCACCATACCATAAGGGCTTGATTCATTTAGCCTGCTTAATAGCAGCACAGATGTCACAGTCATGGATGACTTGGGTGATAGCGTCCATGAACAAGTCAATTGACCTATCGCATGCCCATTGGCATGTTGCATCTCTGCCTTGATGTCCAGATAAGTCATGGGCCCACCGAGCTAAGAACAGCTCACATCTGTGTTTCCAATCAAGGTCAAGATCAGAATTGGCATCAACCTGAGAAATCTTAGCAGCTTGCTCTGCCTGCTGGTTGTGTTGGTGTTCCTCAGTGACTCTGTTCTTAGGCATGTGTGCGTCTACATGCCGCACCTTCACTGGAATTCTCTCCAGACATGCATCAATGTCCTGTCACAGATCAGCACACCAAATAGGCTTTCCTTTCCTCTGCCAACCATGCTTCTTCCAGTCCTTCAGCCAACCCCATAGAGCATTGGCTACCATCCATGAGTCAGTGTAGAGGTAAAGGATAGGCCAATTTTCACATTCAGCCACATCAAGAGCAAGCTGTACAGCTTTTACCTCAGCGAATTGGCTGGATTCTCCTTCCCCATCTCTCACTTTGATAACTCTCCTGATAGGACTCCAGACTGCTGACTTCCATCTTCATTTGCTCCCAACAAGACGACAGGAACCATCTGCAAACGAAGCATAGTTCTTTTCCTGATCAGAGAGATCACCATAGGGAGGAGCTTTCTCAGCACGAGGGAATCATTGGAATCCTGTATGTTATCCTTCTCCTCTTCCTCTTGTTGTTCTGCTTGTCTGTGGCCTTGAAACAGAACTTTCCTAAGAGCACTCTTAAACTCCTCAGAACCATCCCCATTCTTAGCAACCAACCTCACAGTGCTCCTCTCATCCGAGTACTGGGATCTAAGTATGTTCACCAAATCTTGAGGACTATATGTCTCCTCTTCCTCCTTTTGTGCATGAGAGATCCCTTCTCCTAAGTCTCATTTTGAATCACTCTTTGTGAAATGTTTCATCTTAACTTTCGCCTTGGCAGGTGCCAAGATAACCTGAGGTGAGACAGACTTTGACAAATCCACTTGTGGTTTTGAATTATCTGAGGTCTGGCCTGTGGCCTGTGTGATCATATCTGCCTTAGGACTAGGTTTTTTTTTCTGCTGCCTGGAGAGTTGAACTGGCTGAGTTAGTGTTATTAGTTGAAGGAACATCTTGAGTTTGGGAAGTTCCCTATATTCCTGGGCATCCTTCATGTTATCATTCTTGGTAGGAGCATTGGCAGCTTTCCCAGAATCTAGAGGAGGAGGTATCGTGGTAGCCCCCCTTGCTCTGCCCCCAAGTTATCACTGTTTTGAGTTGGATTACCCTTTATCTTACTTTGTTTACCTTCCATATGAGACACCAACCCCTTCTTTTTCTTTCTTAAAGGCATCACACTTGAGTTTCTCACACATAATGTTAAAATTATCATAAAATCAAAAAAATATAAGACCTGAGATCACACACAGCAGATATACCACAGTCTGACATGAATAAAATTTCCAACAGGGGTCAGCCACCTGAGTCTTAGGCAGGATTACTCTCATTAGGGCTGTAGATAAAGCAGAAGAAGTAGTATTTCCATTTCCTGTAATGTTACTGGTAAATGCCCCTGTAGTGTTACTGGTAAAAGACTCAGTGACACTGAAGCCAATATAGCCAAGGATGAAATCCCCCCAACTCCGAAAAATGGATGTAAGTTTAGCTTT
Organism: Pogoniulus pusillus; assembly: GCF_015220805.1. NCBI lineage: Eukaryota > Metazoa > Chordata > Aves > Piciformes > Lybiidae > Pogoniulus > Pogoniulus pusillus. Next base: position 60,682,364 of record NC_087309.1, on the reverse strand, counting down.
GATCTTCTTCAAAATTAGATTAAATAAAAAGTAACCAATTTGTACCTTGACCCAATTAAAAAGAAGAAAACAGAAAATAGGCCACACAATAGCCCCCACTAAGTAAAATAATATCATTAGCTTCGTTCTGATTCCCAGGGTTAATTAACAATCACTCAAAATCAATTTGCCCCATAACATCAGTATCATAGATGGTCATTTTCCAGGCTTCAAGCATCTTTCTTCAATTTTGAGTCATTCATCTTCTTATTTCCGTCTGCCTCAGGCATTGGCTAGCTCAATGTTTTTTTTTCAATAACTGGAACAGAGCAGGACTCTTGGCACTCTCAGGGCTCATGCTCATGGATAGCGGGCTCTTCATGGCTTTTGGGCACCACAATCATCTGCAAAAGCACTCATAACAACATATCTACATTCTTTCTGCCAATGTCAGATTCTTGTGTGGCACACATTGTATTTCACCGTTTTTCTGCATAACCCAAGGTATGTATGACCAGGTCCTTCAGCAGAAACCACCCCTCGGACAGGCATAGCCTCCCCCGAAGGGGAGAATACCCAAACAGACTTGCCGAACAAATTCTTTTCATGAGTGACAGGAACCCTGTCACCTTCTACCTTTTGTAAGACCTCTGAATGAGCTGGGCCAGCTCGGTTGGTGGAACCTCTACTATTCACTACCCAAGTGGCTTGGGCTAGATGTTTCTCCCAGTTCTTTAAGGTTCCTCCCCCCATTGCCTTTAAAGTTGTTTTCAGCAAGCCATTGTAGCATTCAATTTTGCCTGAGGTGGGTGCATAGTAGGGGATGTGATAGATCCACTCAATGCCGTGCTCTTTGGCCCAAGATTTTATGAGATTGTTTTTAAAGTGGGTACCATTATCTGATTCAATTATCTCTGGAGCACCATGTCACCACAGGATTTGTCTTTCCAAGCCCAAAATGGTGTTACGTGCAGTGGCACGGGAAACTGGATAGGTTTCCAACCATCCGGTGCTTGCTTCCACCATGGTCAGCACATGTTGCTTTCCAGTCTGAGAATGAGGTAGAGTGATGTAATCAATCTGCCACGCTTCACCGTATTTGTACTTTGCCCATCGCTCAGGGCTTCAGACGCTTGGCTTGTTTAATAGTAGCACAAATATCACAGTCATGTATAACTTGTGTTATAGCGTCCATGGAGATGTTGATTGCTCTATCCCGTGCCCATTGGTAGGTAGCATCTCTGCCTTGATGTCCTGAGGAATCATGGGCCTACCGGGCTAAGAACAGTTCACCTCGGTGTTCCCAATCTAAATCCAAATCACAATTCACATAGGTTTGAAACACCTTGGCAGCCAAATCTGTCTGATGGTTGTGCTGATGTTCCTCAGTAGCTTTACTCTTGGGCATGTGAGCGTCTATGTGTCGTACTCTTACAGGGATTTTCTCTAGACGGGTAGCAATGTCCTGCCATAAGTCAGCAGCCCAAATTGGCTTTCCTTTCCATTGCCAATTATTTCTTTTCCAGTCCTTTAGCCAACCCCATAAGGCATTAGCCACCATCCATGAATCAGTATAGAGGTAAAGCATGGGCCAGTTCTCATGTTCAGCCATGTCAAGAGCAAGTTGGATAGCTTTTACCTCTACAAACTGGCTCGACTCACCTTCTCCAGCTTTTGTTTCAGCCACTGCCCGTATAGGGCTCCAAACTGCAGCATCCTTTTTCTCTTGTTTCCAACAAAGCGACAAGAACCATCAGTAAATAGAGCATAGTTTCTTTCTTCTTCAGACAAATCACTGTTAGGAGGAGCTTCTTCAGCCCGACTCATTCACTCCTCTGGAGGATTTATACAGTTTGTACCTTCTGGCCAGTTGGTGATCATCTCCCCATGCATGCTCGCTGTGTTATGAGAGCCATCCACTTAGACCAGGTAACATTGGTTGCATGATGTGGCGATGATCTCTTTCCCTTAAACATCCAGTTCAAAACAGGTAATCTGGGAGCCAAAAGAAGCTGAGAGTCTGTTCCTATTACTTTTGAAGCAGCTTTCACACCTTCATAAGCAGCAAGGATCTCTTTCTCCATTGGTGTATAGTTTACTTCTGACCCTCTATATCCTCTACTCCAGAAACCAAGTGGTCGGCCACGTATTTCTCCTGGGGCTCTCAGCCATAGGCACCAGGTCGGACCATTATCACTTGCAGCCGTATACAGAATTTTCTTAATGTCTGGACCAGTTCAAACAGGCCCCAAACCCATTACTTGTTGTTCAGGTCCTCACTGAAAGTTATTCCTCTTTCGAGTTACATCATATAAAGGTTTTACAATTTGGCTATACCTAGGGATGTGCAGCCTCCAAAATCCAACTGTTCCCAAGAAAGATAATGTGTCCTTCTTATTTGTGGGATTTGCCATGGCAGAAACTTTATTTATCACATCCATTGGAATGTGACGGCGACCATCTTGCCAACGAATTCTCAAGAACTGAATCTTTCTAGCAGGTCCCTTCACCTTGTCTCGCTTTATGGCAAACCCTGCCTTCAGCAGAATGTCAATTATTTTGTTACCTTTCTCAAAAACTTCCTGTGCCGTGTTCCCCCAGACAATGATGTCATCAATGAACTGCAGATGTTCTGGAGCTCCACCTTTCTCTAATGCATCATGGATCACTGCATGACAGATTGTTGAGCCGTGCTTCCACCCCTGGGGCAAATGATTAAATGTATACTGAATCCCCCTCCAAGTGAAAGCAAATTGAGGCTTGCATTCTTCTGCTATTGGAATAGAAAAGAAAGCATTAGCAACATCTATGGTTGCATACCATTTGGCCTCCTTGGATTACAGCTCATACTGGAGTTCTAACATGTCTGGCACAGCAGAACTCATGGGTGGAGTCACTTCATTTAGGCCGTGGAAATCAACTGTAAGTCGCCACTCTCCATTTCCCTTTCGCACAGGCCATATAGAATTATTGAAAGGTGAATGGGTCTTTTTAATGACGTCCTGACACTCCAGATGACGAATCAGATCATGTATGGGCACCAAAGAGTCATGGTTTGTTCTATATTGCCTGTGGTGTACAATTTGGGTGGCAACTGGCAACTTCACTTCCTCTACATTATGCTGCCCAACAACTGCAGACTCATCTGAGAGCTCAGGCCTAGCAGACAACTCCAGTTTATCTCCAACAGCTTCTACAGTTGCTATTCCAAAGATCCACTTAAAACCCTTGGGATCCTTAAAACGCCCTTCCCTCAGAAAGTCAATTCCCAAGATGCAAGGTGCATTTGGACCCGTTACAATGGCATGCCTTCGCCAATCACTCCCAGTCAAACTCATCTCTGCCTCTAACCTTGTCAATTCTTGAGAGCCTCCTGTAATTCCAGAAATAGTAATAGACTCCATTCCTTTACAGTTTGAAGGCATCAATGTGCATTGTGCACCTGTGTCCACTAGAGCCCTGTATTTCTGAATTTTCAAGGTACCAGGCCATTTAACATATACATTCCAGTACATTCTGTTGTCTTCCTGGTCCCTGGCCTCTGCCTGGTAAGAGACAGGGCCCCCCTAATGTTGGCCATTACAATCACAATTGGCACAGTGTTTAGTGGCGTTAGTTGAATCATCACCAGAACCATCTGAGTCATGTGGGGAAACTGAGGCAACTACTCTTTTAAACTTCTCACTCTGTAACTCTCTCACTCTTTTTAGGAGAAGTGAGGTAGGTTTTCCATCCCATTTATCCATGTTTTCACCAAACTGGTCACATAGGATTAACCAAAGAGACCCATGTGACTGTTGTCTATTTTTTAGTGAGTTAGGTTGAATGGGTCTTCTAGGAAGACGCCTATCCCTGATGGCCAAGACATGTACCCACTCAGAGGGTGAAGAAGAAAGTCACTGTCCTTTTCCAACTGGGATAGGGAGGTTTTAAATTCCTCCTTGAGTTGTTTCATGCTATCTTTAATCTCTTCAGTCATAGTATTTATGGCTGACACCATAGCATTAACCGTAAGGCTATCCTCCATTTGCCTCATTTGATCAGCGAATTCACCCACAGTCATAGAAGTTGTTGCATCATCTTTCCCCACCATTTTACTTGCCAATGTATGGGCATAATTAGAGGGGGCGAGCTGAATAAGTTTCATTAGGAGAGCTCGGCTCATAGGTATCTCCTCAAGGTCCTCTGTCATTATTATCTCCATAGATTAGCTCTCTTATGGCCATCTCTCGCAAGCACTGAACCCCCTGTTCAATTGTATTCCAGCGTAAGGGTCTCCAGGGTAAATCATCCCTGTTAGGGTACCGCAGTACCACAGCTGTCAATACACGTGACCAGAGGTTAGAATTGCCACCGAGATGTCCTAAGTGCTTATCTATGCCATTGTCTCTCAAGAAAACTCCCAACTGCCTTACTGTCAGAGGGTTTATTTTTGTGGTGTCCGTGCCTCCATCCCAGCATCTGTTCAGCCAACTCATCAGCAGTTCTCGCTCTTTCTGGGCATAGTCTTGCCTAATATGCCTGACCTCCTTTCTTGGCAACGGGGCTCTCTCCTCATCATCACTATCATCACTATCATCCATCTCCTGAATATATTTTTCCTTTGCTTTAGCCTTTCCACTCCTTGTACCCACAAGGGTACTGGCCTTCACACCAGCCGATGTACATTCTCCTGGATCCTCTTCCTATTGTTCACCCTGCTCTGGTTTACCCCCATCATCTTCTGAGCTATCTCGACCCCCAAGGCTAGCTGCCATTTTTCTCCTCATTTTAACCAGGGCAAGGGAGACCTTATCTAAAGTAAACTGTGTCTTACTCTGGGAGGTGGTTTTCACTGAATCATCTGAGTTTTGTTCATCTGCCTGGCTCTGTTTCTCACGTGGTAGTGGGGCTGAGACTGAGGCAGAAGGACCCTTACCCACAGCAGCAACAGCAGCTGGCTCAGCAGAGACAAATGGGGCTAAGGCAGGAGCAGTGGCATTAGCAGGTTCGATGGCGTTAGTGGGTTCGCCTTCTGAGGACCTTGCTGCCTCTCCTGGGACTGCTTCCAATCCCCTGGTTGCAGGTGAGAGTCTTTGCCTCAGCAGCCTCTCTGCTGGCAGAGGCTCTGGTGTCAGCAACCCTCCTACAGATCAAAACATTCGAGCTGCATTTTCCACAAACCAGTTCCTCAACTTTATCTGTCTGAGGAACTTTGCCATAGCCCACACCGTCTGCAGCCAGATCTGCCGCCGCTGCAGCAGGCCTTTGTGACTGCACTTCTGCAGGGGTTCCATCGCCTCTACCTTTACTTTCCTCCATTCTATTAGGTACGAATGGGAACTAGATTGTTTCTTGCCTCCATGCTTCAAGGTCAGTGGGGTATGGGCCATGTTGAACCATTTTTCCTCCTTTCAAAGGCTCTGAGGCAGGACGATTTGCTGCTCTGTGAGCAGTCTGTCTGCCCGGTGCTGTGGCCCTCCCTCCCCCGCTTCGGTTGCAGATTCTTTCTTTAACCCTTAGTTCCCTACTATTGCCTCCGGAGAAGGTAAAAACCTCACTTACAGCCTGTTTGCTCCTGCATCTCTCTCATCTCCACACTACAACCAGACCTACAATAGCAGCCAAAAACATCAAGTTCACACATATTAGGCAGGCTACTGGGTAGCTCATCTCTTCCAAATAACTCCTAGTCTCTGACACCAATGTCACATACGACACACCCTCAACGACATTCCTAAACACTAAAATATTCCTAACAACATCTCCAACCTTCCTTAGCACAGCTTTTACCGAGTCCCAGACCATCTTAGTGAAGAATGAACACACCTGGTAGTGCACCATAGCTGTAAAACACTGCTGAACCGACAGAGTCAGAATTGAGGCAATAATAGGCCAGAACATATCAAACAACTTCATTTTTCCCTGATGTTCTTATTCTGGTTATCAATCAACAGGGGGAAAGAGAAAAAAAAACAACAAGCCAAGATCGTGCCCCACGTTAAGGTGCACCAAGAAATCCTGTCCCGGGTTTAGGCTGATCCCTCCCCTGGGAAGAAAATTCACAACACAAATCCCCCTTCTGTTTTGAAAGTCAGGGAAAGATGAAATTGGTTTTTTTTATAGTATAAGTATAACAATGTAAAGAGAGATAATAACTAGAGAAGGAAGGAAGGGGAAAAAACCCAATACAATAACCTTAAGGGAGATGGGGGAGGGGTCAAGTGGCGGCGAAGCAGCAGAAGCAGCAGTAGTCAAAACAGCAGCCAGGGAAGATAGGCGAAGCTGAAGCAGCCGAAGCCAGCGGGAGAAGGGGGAGAACAAACTGTGCTGTAGACATTAAGTTCTTGATGCTCCAATGAAATTATATTAATTTATCTATTGTTGCCATTTATGTGGCCTATCCCTGGAATGTTCATCTCTCCCCTATGTCTGAGCTAGAGGATCAGCTCAAACTGCCACACTGGTAAATAACTCTGGGAATTAAAATGAAGCTAGTAAAGTAGCTATTGTACTTGTGTGGGGCATTACTCTGGTCTGGTTTTGTTTTCTTGGCATTTAGTTGGATAAAAGCTCAAATTGTTGCTTATTTTATTGATTTAGCTTATAAGAAGGCTAAAGCCAAAGTTTCAAGCATGTTCTGGAGCTGGGGGGATTTTATTCTTGGTTATGCTGGTTTTAGTGTCACTGAGAATATTACAAGTAACATTACAGGAGCACTTATCAATAATGTGACAATCAATCAAAATTCTGCTTTATCTACTGCTCTCATGAGGGTCATCCAGCCCCAAACTGAAATGCCAAGTCCATGCAAGGATTTTTACACAAAAGAAACCATGGCGGGATTGCTGTGCATTAATCTGGCTCTTTTAATTTTAATTTTAATATTCATATTAATTTTGGTATTATGTGTGAAAAATTCAAAACCAGCTTCTGTAAGAACTAGGAAAAATTCTGTGTCTCAAAAGCAGTCTCTTACACAGCAAAACAAGGGAACACAGTTATCTGCTTCCCCCCTGCCAGCCTCTGACCCTCCTTCTCCAGTTTCTGGGAACACGGCCAATGTTCCGTCAGGGAATGTAAACAATAAAGAAAACAATAACAACGGGCAGAGTTTGGCAGGAGTCCCAGGAGCACAGGCAGGTAGTTTGAGGGAGCTGGGCCTGTTTAACTTGGAGAAGAGGAGGCTCAGGGGTGATCTTATTACTGTCTACAACTACCTGAAGGGGCATTGTAGCCAGGTGGGGGGTGGCCTCTTCTCTCAGGCAACCAACAATAGAACAAGGGGACACAGTCTCAAGTTGTGCCAGGGTAGGTATAGGCTGGATATTAGGAAGAAATTCTTAACAGAGAGAGTGATTTCCCATTGGAATGGGCTGCCCAGGGAGGTGGTGGAAGCACCATCCCTGGGGGTCTTCAAGAAAAGCCTGGATGAGGCACTTAGTGCCATGGTCTAGTTGACTGGTTAGGGCTGGGTGCTAGGTTGGACTGGATGATCTTGGAGGTCTCTTCCAACCTGGTTGATTCTATGATTCTATGATTCTATGATTCTATGATTCTATGATTCTATGTTCCTAGCAACAATGATAACACGTCAGGGCTGGCAGGCATCCCAGGAGGACAGGCAAATAATCCCACTAATGCTGGTAACACTAGCCCTGGCAGTCCAAGTCCTAATGACACCAGCTCAGCCAATTCAAATTCCCAGCCCGCAGACCAGAACCAGAGCCCTGCTGCTAAAAGTAAGGCAGATCTGAATTCATAAGCTCCAGGTCAGATCCCTAATAATTCAAACCCTTCAGGTCAGACCCCTAATGATTCAAACCCTTCAGCAGACATGTCAAAGTCTGTTCCTGCACAGGCCCTTCTGGCACCTGCTAAGGCAAAAGCTAAGAGAAAGTGTGGTTCACAGGAGGATGTAAGAGAGGGGACCTCTGGTGATCAGCAAGAGGAAGAAGAGGAGGCAGTTGGTCTGCAAGACCTCTCAAATGTGCTGAGACCTCAATACTCAAATGAGAAGAGCGTTGTGAGGTTGGCTGCCAAGAGAGAGGATGGTTCCAATGAGTTTAGGAGTGCTATGAGGAAGGTTCTGTTAGGCCAGGGACAGCCAGATGAACAAGAGGAAGAGGAGGAACATGATATCCAGGACTCCAATGATCCACTCAGAGAAGTCAGGGAAGTTAGAAAGGAATACTCAAGGGAAACTGGTGAGCCAATCCTGAGCTGGCTAGTGAGATGCCGTGGCGTTGGTGATAATGCCCTGCAGGTAGGAGACAAGTCTGCCAAGCAGCTGGGACCACTCACTAAGGAGAGTGGAGTGGACAAATACCTGGCAAGTCCTCTTGGTAGGGTTAGCTTGTGGACACGCCTTCTGTTGGCTGTGGCTATGAGATATCCTTCCCGAGATGATTTGTCATGGGTTGCCATGAAGCGAAACACCATTGAGCAGGGATTTAAGCTTCTGAAGGAGTTTGCTGTGAGGGAAGTGCTTCATGGAGATCATGGCACTCATGAGCCTGACGATATTCCTTTGAGAACAGGTCTCATGAAGAAGCTGATTAAGCTTGCTCCTTCATCCTGTGCTAACATCTTGGCCAGCAAGTTTCTATCAAGGAGTGATAATGGAAGGTCTTTCACTGTTGGTGAATTCACTGACCAACTGAAGCAGACAGAGGACAGCTTGTCACATTCTGGCCTAATCACTGCCATACAAACTATGACCACAGAGATTAAAGGTACCATGAAAGAACTGAAGAAGGATCTTAAAAACATTACTAATTTGGTAAAGGATACCGTTCCTGCATCATCTGAATGGGTGCATGTTTCTGCAGTCAGGAACAGACGCCCACCTCCTGCAAGGCAATTCCAGCCCAGGTGGAGACAAATTCCACCCAGACATCAGCAATCACGTGTGTCGCTGTGGATACTTCTGCATGACACATACGGTGAGAACATGAACAAATGAGAAAGTAAACCTACTTCAGCTCTTTCAAAGAGAGTCAGGGATCTACAGAGTGGCAGAAACAGAGGCAGCAATGCCAGGAAAGTAGCTGTCACTTCTTCATCTCCCGGGAGTAACTGTAATTATTCCAACAGTTGCAATTCCTCTTACAACAACTCCAATCACTGTGTACACCCTACATGCCATGTTCAGCATTAGGGGTGCCCTGCCTCCAGCCAGGAGGAGGAAAGGGATAGTGGAGAGAACTGAATCTATTGGAATGTATTCATTAGGTGGTCTGGCATATCAAAAGTTTGGAAAGACAGGGCTTTAGTTGACACAGGTGCTCAGTGTACTTTGTTGCCATCCAATTGCAGAGGGACAGAGTCCATATCTATTTTTGGAATCACTGGTGGATTATGAGCAACCCACGCACAGCTGTCAGGGGGTGGAATCTGCCGGCCCCTGGGGCGGGCACAGCCCAGGGGGCTGACTCTGGCCATCCCCCCTGGGTGGGATCCTTAAGGTGTTTACTGTAAGTTAACCTATCTCTGCCTTACACTTAACCTGGAGCCAATCTGTACCTTCCACTTGTACCAATCTTGAGATAAGTTAGTTGTCTACACCCCCTTTGGGGGCTATAAAGGTCGCTGCATCGCCCTAATAAATCGCAATGCTGCACTGAAGCCACAGAGTCGACTCTCAGTGCCCCGATCTCTCGCCGCACCAGTCTCCGTCCTCCGACAGATGGCACCCGAACACACCGATTGAACCTCTGGATAGCTACGTGACCAGGTACGGAAAACCCGCACCCCGGGCCACTCGCGGCCGCTGGGCCCACCAGGCCGCGAAGAGCCTGCTAGGCCGTGAAGAAACCACCAGGCCCTCCGGGCCCCCACCACCACTAGGCCGCGAAGAAACCACCAGGCCCTCCGGGCCCCCTCCCCCCCCCCAGGCCACGAAGGACATAGAGGCTTCCACATAAAAGGAGCTGGTGGAAACGCAAGAGATCAGACACTACTATATCCCCTGCTGGGAAAACACGCCTTTTTTTCTTTTTCTTCTTTTTTTTCTCGCTCCTCTCTTTCCTTTTTTTTCTTTCCTTTTTTATCTTTCTCTTCCCCCTCGCTTAACCCGTTACTAACCACAAGGGATAGGTGTCTGCTGATACGGGCGGCCTATATAGATAGGCGTTTATTAAAGAACCACCGCTCATATATATGGGGGCACTTTAATAACGATAACTGTCGTGATGACGGGTGTGACCATACAGATGGGCACTTCTGGGGGCGGTGATCGTGCATAGTCAGGTCCCCCCCGGAGCAGTTGTTGCCGCAAGGCAAGAACACACACCCATCCCCCCCACCCCTCCTTTTTTTCTTTTCCGCTTATGGAAATCTAGCCGGGGAAGCGCACTGTTTTTCCTTTTTTTTTATCCCGTCTCCAACCGCGGGGGACAGTGTCTGCTGATACGGGCGGCCTATATAGATAGGTGTTTATTAAAGAAGAACCGCCGCTCATATATATGGGGGCACTTTAAAAACGGTAATTGTCGTGACGGCGGGTGCGACCATACAGATGAGCATGTCCTGGGGGCGGTGATCGTGCATAGTCAGGTACCCCCCGGAGCAGTTGCTGCCGGAAAGCAAACCCCCCCCCTCCCGTTACCCCCCCCCCCTTCTTCCGCGCGCTCATGGAACCTTGCCGCTAACATGGAACCTCCCAGCTGCCCCCCCCTTCTTCCGCGGCTTTTTCAAAGTATTAGTGACTCCCTTTGGGGAGCTGGCGAACCGACCAAGCAAGCACTTTTGGATAAACAAGTAGCAATTTCTCTCCTCTTGAACTTTTTGGAAAAGCGAGGAGTTTCCATGTCGAAGAAAAAATTGACTTCCTTAGTAGCATATGGACTAGTAAGAGGACACTTTCAAACTTCAGACTCTCTTTTTGATGAATCCGAATGGCGCCGTTGTGGCGATACTATTTTTGACCAGGCTATTGACTGTGACAAAACAGCCAAAAGCGTGCAAAAGCAATGACGCGATGTCACCAATTGCTTAAAGAAATACAGAATGGAACAGGCCCTTGCAGCTACTGCAGTGGCACGGCTTGCTGACGGCTTGGACACTCGGGGGGAGAGACCATTAGAGGCACTGGTTACGCCAGCTAGCTCCCTCTTTTCCGACCTGAAAATTTCCCCAGGTACGGTGATGCCTTTGATGACCCTCCCCAGTGCATCTACTGTTCCGATGCTGTCCGCAGCACCTCAGCAGCTGGTGCCGCCAACTCCAGACACTCCGACGCAGCCAGCAGTGCCTCAGCAACCGGCGCCGCAGACCCAGCACATCCCGATGCAGCCTGCGCCACCCCAACAGCCGTCGCCGCCTATTCAAGATGTCCCGATGCAGCCTGCGCCACCTCAACAGCCAGCGCCGCCAATTCAAGACGTCCCGATGCAGCCTTCGCCACCCCAACAGCCAGCGCCGCCGACTCAGAACCCTCCGTTATACCCTGCGCTGTCCCAACAACTGGCGCCGCTCCCCCAAGATGCTCCCGACGTTCCTGCCGTTCCAGTGCAGCCACCAGTACCCCCGATGCCAGCGGCACCAATTCCCCAAAACATCCCCACCATCCCTGCCGTTCCAGTGCAGCCGCCTGCCCCCCCACTCCTAGTGCCGCCGCCCTACAGTGGTCCGTTTTCCCCACTCCCGGCTTCCGCTACCGTCTCGCCACGTCCGGCGCAAACTCCTTCTGTTACATTCCAATCTGCCCCCCCGGGCTGCAGCAGGCCCGAAGTGGACTTCCGCCACGGAAGCCGGTCCTTCCTCTCAAGCCCGGAAACCGCCGCCTGTGATTAACTCGGACGCTAGCGACTCCTCACAGTCCGATGCCGAAGACAGTATTGACAACGTTACCGACGACTTGCAGAAACTTAGAATAATGCCTTCTGGCAATGCCCAGCCCTTGGCGGCACCACAAGCTACAGAGATCACCGGGAAGACTCTCCAGCTTACACCCGTCGGTCCACAACATCGGTGGCGTGTCGTTATTCGTGATGCCTTGTTACAAGGTGATTGGGAGGCAGCTGCTGCTCTGGAGAGTGCAGCGGCATTCCCAGTTGTGGCAGCACGGACCACAGATGGACAGCCAGGAGCCACTCACACGGCTCTTGATTGGAAACTGCTTATGCAATTGAAAACAGCAGTATCTTCCCACGGCTTGCACTCACAACCGACTAAGCAATTGCTGAATTACATCTTCTCTGCCCATGTGCTATGCCCAGCAGATTGTGAGACCGTTGCGAGACTGATTTTAACACCATCCCAGTTCATGTTGTGGGAAAGGGCATGGCGTGATTGTCATGGAGAGTAGCAGAAGCTCTCTAAGCTTTTGCTATATTGTGCAGTTTCTAGTGCCTCACATTCAAGCAGAAGCATCGAAAAACCAAAACAATCTTTCAGTCCCATGGGAAGATTTCTCCCTAGGGTAAGTGAAAGGTAAACACTGGCCATGTTTCCTTTTCACTTGGCCTTGCTTTCCAGACAACAAGGTATTGTTTTGGTTAAGTAGAAACGACTGTCTTAGGCCTGCCCAGCACCTGCAGGTGGGCTGGCCTGAGGAGTGGTCTTTATATTGTTTGAGTAATGTTATCCAATTATATAAGTTGCTTACTGTCTTTTGCCAATGTATGTGAACAACGTAAAAGTGGTCTGAATTGTGGGCTAGTCCTATTTTGGAACATTATAAAATGGTGGACAGGCCAGGATCGAGGCCCTTGCCCTTGCGCTCTTCCCTTGCCTTGCCTTGCCCTTCTGGGTTTTTCCAGCCTTTCTGGTTTTTCCCGGACTTCTAACAACAACAAACTGCTTGCCGATACGGCCTCACCTCGGGCGGACCCCGAGTCGCAGAGGCTAAAGCCTGCATGCCTGGACCCTCATCGGGAGAAAGGGACTCCCTACCAAGCTACAGACTACAGACTGTGAGTAGCTGACGAACTGTTAACTCAAACCTCAGAGACTCAAAAGAACTCTCTTTGAACATCATAGACTCTTTAATTTGCCATTTTCGGAAATGTTACTTTGACCTCAATCAAAAAGAATTCACAGTGGTGGTGTAGTTTCGGGAAGAGGGAATTCGCATTCTTTGCAATAAATCACTGATAAAATAGTCAACGCCTCGTGTATTTCCCCCATAAATTCTGCCACGAAACTGCGTTCCATGTCAGAATTGGTGTCAGAAGTGGGATTGAGGAACTGAAGTAACAGCCGAGTTTAAAAATGGCCCAGTTCGGAAGGAGTTCTCCCGCAGCAGGAGATGCCAGATCACCAGATATCGCAGACGCTCTGTATGCTAGATTTGCTTCGGCGTTTGAATCAGCAAATTTAAGGAAAGCTATGACGGGAACAGCGAATGAGCCTATAGAGCAAATAAATGTTAGGTCAGCTAATATAATCGTGTCTCTATACGAAGCTTTTGGAGATGTCGAGGGAGTTGACAAAGAAAGCTTTTTTGATCTGGGTGTTGGCGTGTTCAGGTCTCAAGTTGATATAGAGGCTTGTAAACATGAGGTTGATGTTTGGAAGTCAGAGGTCAAAAAGCTGAATGCGGAGAATGCCCGGAAAGAATTGCATTTGAAGGAGGCGCAGCAAGAAATTAAGTCGTTGCAGAGAGAGAGAGAGGCGATGTTGAAAGACGCGGTCAGGCAAAATTTGGGTTTTCGCGCAGAGCCTGCTGTGGCTGAAGACAGGATAAAAATTGTGGAGGAAAAGTTAGACAGAGTGCTTAGCCGAATGTCGCGGGCAAATACTCCGCGAATGCAATCGATCGTTAGTTCCCGCGCGGACACACTGCAGCCGCGATCGCGTATCGGGTCTCGGACAGAAACTCCTCAGCTCTCAACCCAAACTCGGGAGTCAACTGGTTTTCTAGGCTTGCCAACTTTTACTCCGATATGTCCTGAGAAGTCACAGCAGCCCGTGGTTCGCCAGAAAGAGCCGGTAACTACCCCCTCTCAGCCCCAAGAGTCGCAACTCTTGCGTTCTCCGCCTAAAGTCTCTCGCATCAGTACGCCTTCCCACGAGCCCAACTTCTTTAAAATGTCGCCGGCAAGGCATCTTCCTTTGCCACTGAATCCCCAACCAGCGGCACAACCACCCCTATTGCCATCACAAGCCCCATTACTGCCTCAGCCGCAAGTCAAGGCAGAGACGACTTTACAGTATGGGTTGGCAACGTGCCCACGGAAGGTGCCCAGACAGCCTACCTTGTTGCTGCTCCAGCCAGCCGCCGCTTTGCCTCAGCCGCAGCCGGCTCAAGTCCCGGTGATTCCGCCGGTGCCGGCACCCTAGCCACCGGCAGCGCCATTAGTAATAGTAACGGAGCCGATAGCCCAGACACAGACGCAATCGTTGCTGCCGCAGCCACCAGTCCCGCAGCAGCTGCTTGCAATGCCACAGACAGCGGCTACAGTGCTGCTTTTCCCAGCACAACCGTCTCCTCAATCTCAGTTCGTTCCAGTTTTCCAGCCGGTCCCAATGCCGTCACAAACTCAATCATCGGCAGCGCCGCCGCAGCCGCCATCTTCCCAGCCATCTTCACAACAACCGCCATCTTCTCAACCGCCACTCCCCGAGCAGCCAGCGCTGAGCGGCACGCCTGTGCAGTGCCACGCCGCGTCACAGCCTGCAGTTACGTCTATTGACAGCGACACGGAAGTGGAGGAGGTGCACCACAAAATGAAGACCTACTCCGTGAATCCTCTCTTTGCATCTGAAATTTCGCAAGGACCGAAAGGAGGCAAAACAACAACCACGAAAATCAAATCGTACACAGAAACGCAGATAGACGATCTTAGGGAAACTTATTCCCGCATGCCTAATGAATCTATAATTGAGTATGTGTATCGCGTGGTGCAAAGGGGGGCGGAAAGGATTATCTTATCTCGTGAAGAGGTGGGGAGAACTAACTGGGGACCTGAGGTATTTCTTGGGGATGGTCCTGAGGGAGACCTTGCATTGAGTGCTAGGATCTTTCACTGGGCTAGTGCTTATGAGGCTTTGGACAGGGGTGATCCTACAGAGTTTTGGATCAGATCCCCTGTCGAGTTAAAAGAAGCATTTACTGTGGTTGCCTGTATCCAAGCTGTAAATCATAAGGGGTTATATGCACATGCAATGGATGCCCCAGTAGAGCCACAGAGGCTTGGACCCCTGATAAAGGGTATGCCTGGCTTCATAAAGGCTGAAGGTATTAGGATAAGGAGACAAATCGAGGATGCAATACAACAGAATGAAGGACAAAGTTCACAAAGTGTAGTACATCATCCTACGTGGAGGGAAGTGCTTACAGAACTAGCCACTCTAGGGAGACAAATGGCTTATCATGATCCTTTATCTGTGCCAGAATCTGTCTTTCAGAAGGAAAAGCAGTCTGGAGGCAGGAGCAGCTCTGCATCACGAGGAAAACACCACACGGTACGACATGCCTGGACATTTGGTAACCCTAACGAGAGTCCAAGATCGAGCCCACGATCAAGTCCCAGGGGGAGCCCTGAGCTTAATCGTCGCTCTGAATCTGAAGTAATCTGGGTACCGAATTCTCAAGGTAGGGGTGTAATCCCACTGCAGGAGCAGAAATATGCAGTGAAACCTCGTGATGTGTGTCAGAGGAAACAGGCAGAGCGTGATCCTGCAAAGAATGAGCTCAGTACTGTAAGTAAAACCATGTTTGAGATGAAAAAACTGTTAGAACAGATACTGAAAGGAAATGGTGACAGAAAGGTGAAGCAGAACCGTAAGAAAGGCTCTGCAAACACGTCTCCTACCAAGTCAGGTTCTCCTGATCGGGGAGGGGATAAGGACAAATCAAAAAACTAGGTGTGGCGGTGAATGATTCAGGCCACACTCATCGCTCTGTTTCTGAATGTCGATGGTCTGAAAAACCTGAACCCTATATCATGATTCCTACTGGACCAACTAGAGCTGCTGTCAAATACCTAATAGATACAGGTGCACAAATTACAGTGCTAAATGCACAACTAGCAAAGCATCTGAAAATATTGCCATCCCGGAGAAAGGTAAACATAACAGGTGTTACAGGACAACCTGAAACATGCTATTTAGCCAAAGCACAGCTGTGGCTACCTGGGGAGAAAAGAGGTACCCTGGTAGAGTTAGCATTGGGCTTGTGTAAACATAATATCCTTGGATTTGATGTTCTAGCAGGTAGAAGATGGCATCTTCCTGACGGAACATTATGGAGCTTTGGTGCTTATGAAGTGAGGAATAAGAGGCAAAGGTTAGTCCGTACTTGTGTTCGCTTGTTGCAAACAGCTCCTCCATTGCCAAAGTCACACATTACCTGTGTTGCACAGTATCCATTGCCAGCTGCAGCTAAGCAAGGTATCACTGAAGTGATAGCTGATCTTGAGAAGAGACAGATTATCACTAGAACTCATTCTCCTTACAATTCACCTGTTTGGCCAGTCCGAAAATCGAATGGCCGATGGAGATTGACGGTAGATTTCCGGAAGCTAAATAGTAACACTCCTCCTCTTACTGCAGCAGTTCCTAGTCTTTCATCCACAGTGACAGCAATCCAAGAGGCTTCTCACACCTGGATGGCGACTCTAGACGTGAAGGACATGTTCTTCATGGTGCCGTTGAGAGAAGAGGACAAACCGCAGTTTGCTTTTACCTGGCAAGGTATTCAGTACACATTCAACCGTCTTCCACAAGGGTACAAACACAGCGCAACCATTGCACACAATGCACTTGCAGCTTTGCTTGACACTGTTCAGCTTCCTAAGGATGTTAAGATGTACCATTACATTGATGATATCTTGGTGGGAGGGAATGACAAGGAGCAAGTTGGTGCAGTGGCTGAGAATATCCGAGAACTGTTGACTAACCAGGGTTTGACCATTCCAAAGGAAAAGTGTCAAGGTCCAAGTCAAGAGGTAAAATTCCTGGGATCATGGTGGGTAGCAGGTGCTGCAGTGTCTGTACCAGATGACACTCTTCAGAGCATTGAAAAGGGCCAAATACCCCAAAATAGAAAAGAGTTACGACAGTTGTTGAGTACTCTGGGTTACTGGAGGAAACATATTCCAGGTTTCTCAGTAATTGCCCGTCCTCTGTATGATTTGCTTAAGAAGAACAAGCATTGGGATTGGACTCCAGAACATTCTGATAGCCTGAGGTTTCTCAAGGATGAACTAAAGGCATATCAGAAGTTGGGGCCCTTACACCCAAAAGATGCCCTGAGGGCTGAATGGGGTTTCTCCGCAAATGCCTCATACTGTGGAATTTTCCAGAGAGGACCCAATGGTCCTAGTAGAGCTCTCATGTTTTCATCAACAGCATTTAAAGAGACCGAGATTCGGTACTCGGATTGGGAAAAGGGACTTCTTTCCCTAACTCGAGCTGTTAAGGAAGCCGAAAAACTTCGTACTACACAGGATGTTGTGGTGCAAGGCCCATTTCCTCTGCTAAAAGCGATCCTTAAAGGAACTCCTCCACCAGAAGGAATTGCCCAAAAGGCTACTGTTAGAAAGTGGTATGCCTACTTAGAGGGAATTTCACAGCTGATGCCGCTGAAAGAGGGACCTACAAAGGTATCCAAACTTCAGCAACCCATAAATCCTGATAAAGCTCTGCTTAGTCAGCCATATAAGCCTTCTCCTATTCAGGTAGCCCCTGAGATGACCGCAGACTCCGACAAATCGGGAGTGTGGTTCACAGATGCATCCTCTCGGAGGGTAGGGGCTAAGTGGCACTACAAAGCCGCTGCCTTGGAGATTGCTACAGGCCAGACCATCACTGAAGAAGGTGATGGCAGTGCACAGGTAGGGGAGTTGCGTGCTCTCATGATAGCAGCCGAGAATGGAGCAAGAACTATTTACACTGATTCTTATTCCACGTTCAAAGGCGCCACTGAGTGGATTTGCCAGTGGGAAGTGAATCAGTGGAAGGTATCAGATGCGGAAGTCTGGAGAGTCGAAGACTGGAAAAGGCTATTAGAGATTGGCCGATCCAGACCCCTCAAAGTTGGTTGGGTAGAAGGGCATTCCAAAAAGCAAACACCAGCTACCACCTGGAATAATCAAGCTGATTTCCTGGCAAAGATCAACATAGTGGATGAGGACAAAGGAGAATGGTGGAGATTAGCTGAGTGGCTTCATATTAAAAGAGGTCATTCAGGAAAAGCAGACCTTTACTTCGAGTGTAGATCTAGAGGATGGCCAGTTTCTATGAGTACCTGTAAGGAACTCATTTCATCTTGTCCACAGTGCAGAATAAGGCTTAAAACAGATCATCCCAATCTAGCTCCAGCACAGCATATCAGAGAGGACAAAAGGTTGTGGAGCACATGGCAAGTTGACTATGTGGGTCCTTTAAAGCCCTCACACGGGAAGAAATACATACTGGTGGGGGTGGAGGTGGTTTCAGGATTAGTCATGGCTACAGCAACTAGTGCTGCCACAGGAGCTCAAACTATTGAGGTCTTAAAGCAGTGGTTTAGTGTCTTACCAATGCCAGAGTACATCCAAAGTGATAATGGATCTCACTTTACAGCATCTTCTGTACAAGACTGGGCTAAGGGTGAAGGGATTACATGGGTGTTCCATACTCCCTATTATCCTCAAGCTAATGGTATTGTAGAGAGAACAAATGGTCTGGTTAAGAAACATGCCATGGTATCCAAAGGTAACTGGGATAAACGCTTGCCATACGCAGTTTTCATTGTGAACAACAGATGGGGTAATTATGGTAGTCCTAAAATAAGGGCATTTTGTCCTGACAATCCAGTGGAGAATGTTAGACATCCACCAGAAAAATCTCAGCACTCTCAACAGTCATTACACAAATTACAGGTGGGACAACCAGTAATGGTAAACTTACCTTCAATTGGAGTTGTGCCTATGACCCTGACAAAACCAAATGGGTTGTATGCTTGGGAAGCAACTGATGTAAGTGGGAAGACTCATCGTATCAGTGCACGATGGATTCTCCCAGACTTCTGAACTGCTTTTGCATATACCAGGTTTTCTGCTTTGTAAATATTCAATAAAGTTTTGTTTATTCAGGGGGGTGGGCATAAGTATTAAGTTAGTTTGAATTAGAGTTATGCTTATGTATTAGTTATGTTAAGGGTTAAGTATAAGTTGTATTTCATTTTTGCTTTTTCGATTCTTGGCTTAATGTGAGCCAGGGGGTGGAGTATGTCATGGAGAGTAGCAGAAGCTCTCTAAGCTTTTGCTATATTGTGCAGTTTCTAGTGTCTCACATTCAAGCAGAAGCATCGAAAAACCAAAACAATCTTTCAGTCCCATGGGAAGATTTCTCCCCAGGGTAAATGAAAGGTAAACACTGGCCATGTTTCCTTTTCACTTGGCCTTGCTTTCCAGACAACAAGGTATTGTTTTGGTTAAGTAGAAACGACTATCTTAGGCCTGCCCAGCACCTGCAGGTGGGCTGGCCTGAGGAGTGGTCTTTATATTGTTTGAGTAATGTTATCCAATTATATAAGTTGCTTACTGTCTTTTGCCAATGTATGTGAACAACGTAAAAGTGGTCTGAATTGTGGGCTAGTCCTATTTTGGAACATTATAAAATGGTGGACAGGCCAGGATCGAGGCCCTTGCCCTTGCGCTCTTCCCTTGCCTTGCCTTGCCCTTCTGGGTTTTTCCAGCCTTTCTGGTTTTTCCCGGACTTCTAACAACAACAAACTGCTTGCCGATACGGCCTCACCTCGGGCGGACCCCGAGTCGCAGAGGCTAAAGCCTGCATGCCTGGACCCTCATCGGGAGAAAGGGACTCCCTACCAAGCTACAGACTACAGACTGTGAGTAGCTGACGAACTGTTAACTCAAACCTCAGAGACTCAAAAGAACTCTCTTTGAACATCATAGACTCTTTAATTTGCCATTTTCGGAAATGTTACTTTGACCTCAATCAAAAAGAATTCACAGTGGTGGTGTAGTTTCGGGAAGAGGGAATTCGCATTCTTTGCAATAAATCACTGATAAAATAGTCAACGCCTCATGTATTTCCCCCATAAATTCTGCCGCGAAACTGCATTCCACGTCAGTGATGAGTGCAGGAAAGTGGTGGAGCAGCCACGACAATTAGGCGACCCCTTACTTAATGTTCAAGCAGATATACTACTTGGAAAAGGGGCCTTGAGCTCGCTGGATGCCCAGATACATCATCCCTTTGAGTGGCATCATGCATCCATGACAACTGCCCGAGCAGCTTTTAATATGGTACCTACAGAACCAAGAGCACCTAGCTATACTGCTGTTAAGCAAGGCTTAAGTGAGGACTACAGCCACTTCATCGATAGACTGGCAGCTGCAGTTGAAGCAGCCACTGAGTTAGATGCTGCACCAGACAAGCCTTTTTTTGAACCCTAGCTTTTGAGAATACTAATAATAAACCAAGCAGCTATTGTCCATTCTGCCTAGGGAGGCCTCAGTGGACGATATGTTGGAGCGAGTTGCTCGAATGCCTACAAACCAGCAGCAGGCATTTGTTGCAATCCAAATGGATCAAGTTCTGGATAAACACACGCGGCTCGTAATGGCAGCACTGCAATCCGTGGATGCAGGGAATTGTGGCCGTTGGACCAACAACCCACGGAACCCCTGCTTCCGCTGCGGCCTAACTGGACACTCATGTGATCGTTGCCCACAGGCTGCGGTCTGGTGTGACCTCTGCCAAGTTGATACTCATGCAACTGCGGCCTGCAAGCGCTCAGGAAACTACCAGCGCAGCGTGACAGGCAGCCGCGCGAGGACACAAGTCGCTGCCCCAACGAAGCTATCTGCCCAGTAACCTCCGGCAGCCTCGGGCTGGATCTTACAACAGCAGTGAGCGTCACCTTGATTGACAACCACCCAGTCTCCATTGCCACCTCCATGAAAGGCCCATTAATGATAAATGGCAAGCCCACTGGCGCATTACTCCTAGGAAGATCTTCTGCCGGGCTGAAGGGGCTGATGATCATTCCCGGGGTGATTGATGAAGACTACACCGGAATCGTACAAATTGTTGCATACACTAACAGCCCACCTATCGTGGTGCCAGAAGGCAGTTGCATTGCTCAACTGGTGCCCCTGACCAACCTGCTACAGGACATGGCCCGGGGCCGCGTCTTACCACAAAGAGGAGATCAAGGTTTTGGATCTACGGGTGGCCTAGCCATGCTGACCCTTTCCTTGACTAAACGACCATTTACATCAGCTATCATTAGTAATGGTCAGAACACAATAACCATGGACGTTCTCCTGGATACAGGTGCCGATATGACCATCTTTTCCACACCTGCATGGCCCTCACACGGGCCAGCAAGCCCAGGTAAAAGCGGTGTTGAAGGTGTTGGTGGAGTATCTCAGACTCTGACAAGCTCACAGCAAATCAGTATAACCACAGATGGGAGGACAGGCCACGTCTTTGCAACCATCGCGCCTCTCCCATGAGGTGTAAATGCGCTGATTGGTAGGGATGTCATGACACAGATGGGAGTTGTGATAACTACTCCGCAGGTAATTTTTCAGCAGCGGCCACTGGACAGCAGCTGCCCATAATCAAACTTCAGTGGCTTTCTAACACACCGATCTGGATAGATCAGTGGCCGCTGCGAAAAGAACGGCTGCAAGAAGCACACAAGCTCATCAAAGAACAACTTGCAGCAGGCCATATCGTACCTTCAACCAGCCCATGGAACACCCCAATTTTTGTAATACCAAAAAAGTCAGGAAAATTTCGCCTCCTACATGACCTTCGAGCTATTAACGAACAAATGCAAGCTATGGGTGCTCTTCAACCGGGCCTGCCTTCGCTATCCATGATACCAGAGAACTGGGAATTACTTATCATAGATCTAAAAGACTGTTTCTTTACAATTCCGCTACACCCTGCAGACTGTCAGCATTTTGCCTGTACCTTGCCAGCCATTAATAAGCAGCATCCAGCACACCACTTCCACTGGGTGGTTTTGCCCCAAGGAATGAAAAATAGCCCAACAATGTGTCAACTTTACGTCGACTTCGCACTGCGTCCTATTCGACAGATGTGGAAAACAGCCATCATCTACCACTATATGGACGATATCCTAATAGCCCAGCCAGAGCCCTTCCTCGATGCTCATCTGCAACAACTCATGATGAAACTCCAGGCTGTAGGACTTCAGATTGCCTCGGAAAAAATCCAGAGGGAAACTCCATGGAAATATCTAGGCTGGCACATAGCCAAAAACCTCATTCGTCCCCAGAAATTACAGCTGACTACCAGTATTACCACACTTAAAGATGCTCAGACGTTGATGGGGGACTTGCAGTGGTTACGCCCTGTTATAGGGTTCACAAACGACGACCTACGACCCTTAAAGCCACTGCTACAAGGCACAGACCCCGCCAAAAGGGTCGAACTCTCTCACCTACAACAGGAGACTATACAGAAACTCAGTGACATGATCACCAGCAGATGGGTAGAACAAGCGGACCCAAGCGTGCCTATTGACTTATCTATTATTAAGGGCGAGCACTGTATCTTTGGGGCTATCACACAGTGCAAATCTCGATCAAAGAACCAACTATCTATTCTGGAGTGGTTGTTTACTACCATACAGCCACAAAAAACAATAGAGACACAGACTTATACGATGGCCCAGTTGATGAAGAAGGGCAGGAGATGGCTATTGGACATCGCCGGAACAGAACCCGATTCCATAAGACTACCTATCAAGTGGGACGACCTGGAATGGTTCTTATGTCAATCAGAGGAGCTGCAGACCAGCCTCCTGAATTTCCCAGGCCACATTTCCATACAAAGTCCAACACACTCCGATGGATAAGCCAGCAAAGCTGGATAGCTAGGCCAAAGCAGTCTCTTTCTCCCTTGCAGAATGCGGTTAATGCATTTACAGATGCGGGACGGAACTAACATAAGGCTGCTGTAGTATGGCACTCAAAGACAGGGTGGCAAAAACACATTTTGCAGGGGACGGCCACGGACTCCTTACAAACCCTGGAATTAACTGCAGTGGTATGGGCTTTATTTAACTGACTCGACGCCCCCTTAAATGTAGTAACTGACTCAATGCACGTAGCTGGAGTGGTACGAAGAATTGAGGACTCTTCTATCAGAGAGGTTAAGAATCAGCGCCTATACCAACTACTACGTTCACTGTATGCAGCTATAGCCCAGAGAACGGCTCCATACTGCATTATTCATATTCGTAGTCATAAGTGGGAGATAGGTCTGGGGGAAGGCAATGCTAGAGCTGACAGGTTAGTGGCACTGCCTGGACGGCCTGCCCCACTTGATCAGTTTTCCCTAGCCAGAGAGGCCCACGCTTCCTTTCATCAGAATGCAAAAGGACTAAAACACCAATTTCAGATCTCTAACAACGATGCCAAGGGAATTGTACCTTCCTGCCCGGTCTGCAGTCATATGGGGCCAGGATTAGGATCGGGTGTGAATCCCAGAGGACTCAAGGCCTTAGAATTATGGCAAATGGACGTTACTCATGTTCCCTCCTTTGGCAGACTGCATTGCTTCCATGTTACTGTTGATACCTATAGCAAACATATGTGGGCAATACCACTGTCAGCAGAGAGAGCCACTCACGCTATCAAACATTTGACAGGATGCTTTGCGGTGATGGGTGTGCCAGAAAAAATTAGAACAGACAATGGCCCTGCGTACACCAGTGAGAAATTTTGGAGGTTTGTGCAAAAATGGGGCGTTACTCACACCACTGGCATAGCCAATTCACCCACGAGCCAAGCTATTATCGAGCGTGCCCATCAGGTGATAAAGGGTTACCTTGAAAAGTTTCGAGACATACCCGACCCAGCTGAATGCATGAGCAAAGCCCTTTTTGTTATTAACCATCTATGTATTTTTGGTGATGATCCAGGACCACCTGCAGAGGTGCATTCAGGTTTGGTACAGAAAGGAGCGCCTCCAGTGCAAATGACAGTTATGTATAAGGACCCCAAGACCGGACTATGGGGAGGTCCAGCCTCCGTAATTTATCTGGGACAAGGATACATGTGTGTCTCTACCCAGTCAGGTCCCCTGTGGGTTCCTTCACGCTGGACCAAGGCTGTACCTGGAAAATGCGATAGCGGCAACCCCCCGCCGAGTCAGCTGGATGGACAGCAAACACAGCCTGGTTGATTTCTCGAGATATAGACTGGAGTCTTGATGACTATGTTGGACTCTGGGACTTTACCGTTATTTTGACTTTAATTGTAATATATTTTGTATTTTGGACATTTGTTGGATAAGGTACTGATGCTTATTAATAGTATTGGATTTTTAGGATAACATTAATAACGCAGTAATTCTTAGGCAGTCATGATAGAGTATAATTAGCATTTGATAGATATTATACTGATATACTATGGTAAGGCATTATATTTTATATTCATAGATCCCTACTCACTTTCCCTATACTAAAGATAATATGGTACCATATTCTCTTTTACACACACACACACACACACACACACCTTTTTTTCTTTTCCTTTTTCTTTTCTATTAGGCTTATAAGTTAAGACAGTATTATAGTTATAAGATTTTTTTCTTTAACGTATAGAAATGTAGAATTTTGTCTTTTATATAGTTGCTCAAAAAAAAAAAAAGGGGGCGAGGTGGAAGAGGAGCTAGAAAGATAAGAAGAGAGGCATGAAGAAACACTGCAGCTTCTTTTGACACATCATACAAGTAAGATCAGTGGATTTATCCACTTAGGTATTGAATATGTTCATATTATGTTTTATCACCTGTCTGTACAGGCCCTAAGGTGGATACCAACCTGAATATGATTGGTCTGTCCTTTTATGAAGTGAGCAGAAAATCTTGCTCAGATGGCAGAATTGTGGTAAGATCTTGGGAGAATCATTGAGATGATGGTCATAAGTATTTGGATTATAAGGCATTGGATCTTGGCTAATGAATTTGGATATTTTCATGAGCTTCAGTGATTGTAGCTTAATGGAATAGATTTGGTCTGGTCCCTTTGGTGAAGGCCAAAGCCCACTTAAAATTGGCATAAGATGGCAAAGTGATTTCTTTATCTCTTGCAAGGACCCTGCAAGGGATGAAAAAACACTGCCCCAAATTCTTGAAGTGAATCGAGAGCTGTGGGAAAAGGCCTAATCAGAATAGCCTGAAAGCAACATCTAAGATGCACCCTTGTATTGTATTTGGTGGTTGGTAGTTCTTAAGCACAATAGTCAGACGCAGCTCATAGCTGAGGACTGCACTGGGAACATCAAGATCTCTAAGAAGTATGAAGTGAACTTAAAGCTATGGGAGAGATACTGGACAATTCACTCGCCCACAACATCGCCTACCACAGTAAGCTAATGAAGACGTGACAGACTTGCACTCTCCAGAAGCTGTGATGTTCGTCTGGACTTTTGGGTTTTTGAACATTTGACTCACTGTCGCTTTCAGAAATATCTTTTGGGATCATTAGCTAAGCTTGGGTGGCCGGTTTGCCAGATTGTTGTTACTAGCAAAGTTCTTAACAAATGCATTTTCCTCACTTTAGCTCCATTGACCTGCGCTCCTACCAAGCACAGCTCGTTTAAATTCAAACATGGGTTACTCAAAGAAAAGAAGGGGGTATTGTGGGAAGCTTTCTCCTGCAGCGGAGCATGAAATGTAAACATCAGACCCTGTGATGAGTAGTGTCCTTGGAGCCTTGAGGCTCCCAAGGGCCTGAGCTGGCGACTATGAGCAACTCACGCACAGCTGTCAGGGGGGTGGAATCTGCCGGCCCCTGGGGCGGGCACAGCCCAGGGGGCTGACTCTGGCCATCCCCCCTGGGTGGGATCCTTAAGGTGTTTACTGTAAGTTAACCTATCTCTGCCTTACACTTAACCTGGAGCCAATCTGTACCTTCCACTTGTACCAATCTTGAGATAAGTTAGTTGTCTACACCCCCTTTGGGGGCTATAAAGGTCGCTGCATCGCCCTAATAAATCGCACTGCTGTGCAGAAGCCACAGAGTCGACTCTCAGTGCCCCGATCTCTCGCCACACCAGTCTCTGTCCTCCTACAGTGGATGTCAAGAGTTAACTAAGATACAGGCTGAGATCAGTTTAACTGGTAAAGAGTGGAAGACACATACTATTGTAACTGGTCCTGATGTGCCTTGCATTTTGGGAATTGATTTTTTGAGAGAAGGTTGTTTCAAAGATCCTAAGGGTCACAAATGGGCTTTTGGAATAGCATCTGTAGAGATTGAGGATGGTAAATTGAAATTGTCCATTAGACCTAATCTTTCTGATGAATCTGCAGTTGTGGGACAACATGACATAGAGGATCTGGAAGTGCCAATTGCTACACAAACTGTTCACTACAGGCAGTACAGAACTAATCGTGACTCTTTGTTGCCCATTCATCAGCTGATTCTTTAACTGGAGAGTCAGGCTGTCATCGAGAAAGTTCATTCAGCTTTCAACAGTCCCATCTGGCCTGTGTGCAAAGCTAAATGGTGACTGGAGACTGACAGTTGATTTTCGTGCCCTCAATGATGTAACGCCATCCATGAGAGCAGCTGTGCCGGACATGCTGGAACTCCAGTACAAGCTGGAAGCGAAGGAGGCTAAATGGTATGCTACCATAGACATTGCTAATGCTTTCTTCTCTATTCTCATAGCAAAGGAGTGCAGGCCTCAGTTTGCATTCACCTGGAGAGGAATCCACTACCAGTTCAACTGTCTGCCTCAGGGGTGGAAACACCGCTCAACAATCTGTCACTCAGTCATTCACAATGCACTGGAGAAAGGTAAAGCTCCAGAGCACATCCAGTACATCGACGACATCATTGTGTGGGGACAAACTGCTGAGGAAGTCTGTGAGAAAGGTAACAAAATCATTGACATTCTGTTGCAAGCAGGCTTTGCCATTAAGAGAGACAAGGTCAAAGGACCTGCCAAAGAAATTCAGTTTCTGGGAGTGCGGTGGCAAGATGGTTGCCGTTACATTCCATAGGATGTGATCAACAAAGTCTCTACTCTGGCAGTTCCCACCAGTAAGGAGGACACACTTTCTTTTCTTGGTATGGTGGGATTTTGTAGACTACACATTCCTGGGTTCAGTCAGATTGTCAAACCTCTACATGATGTGACTCTTGAGAGAAACAATTTTGAGTGGGGACCTGAACAACAAGCAGCCTTTGATCAGATCAAACGAGAAATAGTCCTTGCAGTGGGCTTGGGACCTGTGAGATCTGGTCCGGACATTAAAAACATTCTGTACACGGCTGCCAGTGACAATGGTCCAACTTGGAGCCTTTAGCAGAGAGCTCCAAATGAGACACATGGTCATCCACTTGGTTTCTGGGAACGCTGGTACAGAGGTTCAGAGACAAATTATACCCCAACAGAGAAATAGATTCTAGCAGCCTATGAAGGAGTGAAAGCAGCTTCTGAAGTGATTGGAACTGAGTCACAGATGTTTTTAGCTCCTAGAATGCCAGTTCTAAACAAGATGTTCAAAGGCAAAGGTTCATCACCGCATCATGCCACAGATGCAACCTGGTCTAAATGGATGGCTTTGATAACCCAACGAGCACAAATGGGTAATGCAGACCGACCTGATCTGGTGGAGGTGATCACCAACTGTCCGGAAGGCACAGACTGTTCCAAATCTCCAGAGGAGAAAATAACTTGTGCTGAGGAAGCTCCTCCCTATGGTGATCTCTCTGATCAGGAAAAGAACTATGCTTTGTTCACAGATGGTTCCTGTCATCTTGTTGGGAACAAGCGAATGTGGAAGTCAGCAGTTTGGAGTCCTACCAGGAGTGTTACCAAAGCGAGGGATGGCGAAGGAGAATCCAGTCAGTTTGCTGAGGTAAAAGCTGTCCAACTTGCTCTTGATGTGGCTGAACGTGAGAATTGGCCTATTCTTTACCTCTACACCGACTCGTGGATGGTAGCCAATGCTCTATGGGGTTGGCTGAAGGACTGGAAGAAGAATGGTTGGCAGAGGAAAGGAAACCCTATTTGGTGTGCTGATTTATGGCAGGACATTGATTCTCTGCTGGAGAGAACTCCAGTGAAGGTGCGGCACGTAGACACACACATGCCTAAGAGCAGAGCTACTGAGGAACATCAACATAACGAGAAAGCAGATCAAGCTGCTAAAATTTCTCAAGTTGATACCAACTCTGATCTTGACATTGACCTTGATTGGAAACACCGAGGTTAACTGTTTTTAGCTCGGTGGGCCCATGACTCATCTGGACATCAAGGCAGAGATGCGACATACCGATGGGCTTGCAATAGGTCAATTGAATTGTCCATGGACGCTATCACCCAAGTCATCTATGACTGTGACATTTGTGCTGCTCTTAAGCAGGCTAAGTGAATCAAGCCCTTATGGTATGGTGAGAGATGGTCAAAGTACAAGTATGGTGAAACCTGGCAGATTGACTACATCACTTTACCTCGATCTCGTTCTGGCAAGCAGTATGTGCTGATGATGGTAGAGGCCAGCACTGGATGGTTGGAAACCTATCCAGTTCCACATGCTACTGCACGTAACACCATTCTTGGTTTGGAGAGACAGATCATGTGGAGACATGGAACTCCAGAGAGAATCGAGTCAGACAATGGTACTAATGTAGAATAATCTTGTGAAAAACTGGGCCAAGGAGCATGGTATTGAATGGATCTATCATATACCCAACTATGCACCAGCTTCAGGGAAGTTTGAGTGCTACAATGGTTTGCTGAAAACCACCCTAAAAGCCATGGGGGGTGGAACTCTGAAAAACTGGGACAAACATTTAGCACAAGCTACCTGGTTGGTAAATAGTAGAGGTTCAGTAAACAGAGCAGGACCTGCACAATCAGATTTGGTCCAGACAGTAGATGGTGATAAAGTTCCTGTTGTATGTGAAAAGAATCTGTTACGGAAACTGTTTGGGTATTTTCTCGTTTGGGTGAAGGGAAACCTGTCCGAGGGGTGGTTTCTGCTGAAGGTCCTGGTTATACATACTGGGTAATGCAAGAGAATGGTGAAATCCAGTGTATTCCACAGAGAAATCTAACTTCAGCTGAGAGAGTTTAAATTCAGAGTGTGTAATATGAGCTGTTAGGAGTTTTCTGTTCTAGGTACCATCGGTGTCCAACACTGAGAGAAATCTACAGTACGTGAGCATGAACCCAACGTCACCTGGAAGTCCCTGTTCTGAGCTTTTGAATCACCTACATCTGATTGAAGTGTGAACTGAACTTATATATATTATTTTATTGTAAATATTGGTTTAGATTAGATCGGATAAGTCTGAGCGATACTGTGTGCGAAGTAGACAGGGGTGGATTGTGCTAGTTAGAAGCAAGCTAGAATGTTTTGGTAAAAGAACTAGATAATGGGCAGTGAAATGAAAACAATTGTGTCTCTTCTCTCACAGTCACGCTGAGAACTCTGGGAAGAAGAAGTAAAACATTCTCTATTTTGTCTTGCATTCTACCTTTGTCTTTAGACCTAGTCACATCTCATTAACCCTGCTGCCACTAACCTTGCTCCCTAACCTCTTGGCTTCACCTCTTTTCTTCCTCGGAACTAGGCTAAGGTTGAGAGGGCAAGGGAAGGTGTTGGGGTGGTTTGAGAGCCCCTCCTGGGGACCTAGGTTTCTGGGAGGGGAGTTGTGCTTTTGTATTGTTTATCCTTTGTATATTTCTGTATATAACTGTATATATTGTAAATAGTTGCTTGTATATTTGCTGCTGTAAAATAAATTGCTTCATTTATATTCCCAGAGGCCGTCTGAGTTAGCTGGGGCAAATACAAAGTGTGGGGGGCGGGTAAGAGCCCAAACCATCACACGAGAATTCAAAACATTAAATTTAATAAATTTTTTTTTTGTATAAAATTTATATTGCCTCAAATTAATTTCTCACCTCCACCAAATAGGCATAGGTATAGAGAATCCCCCTCTGTGACAATATGAATAAATTTTTTTTTTTTTTTTTCCTTGATATCAATATAAATTAACAAATAATTAATATCCATGACACTTCCTTCACAGGTTCTTCCCTGTTCATAAGAAGCAGGTTCAGGAGGCCCTCTTACCCAGCTGGCTCCCTCACCAGTTGTGACAGGAAATTACCTTCTGCACACTCCAGGAACCTCTGGACTCTTCTCTCCCTGTTGCACTTTATTTCCAGCAGATACCAGGGAAGTTGAAGTCTACCACAAGAACAATGTGGAATGATTGTGAGACCTCTCTCAACTGCTTATAAAATAATTCATCAGCCTCTACTTCCATGATATCGCTCTTGCTGTCCTTACTCCTGATTGTTAACCATAGAGGCTCAATCCTAACATCACCTTCATTAATTTGTATAGTTTCACATGTGTCCTTAACATAGAGGGCCACTCCACCACCCTTTCTTCCTTTCCTGGCTCACCGGAGAGGTCCCAGGAGACTGGAAAATGGCCAACGTGGTCCCCATCCACAAGAAGGGTCGGATAGAGGAACCTGGGAACTATAGACCCATCAGCCTGACCTCAGTGCCAGGGAAACTGATGGAGCAGGTTATCTTGGGGGTGATAAGAGCGCACCTGAGGGATGGCAAAGGGCTCAGGTCCAGCCAGCATGGGTTTAGGAAGGGCAGATCCTGCCTTTCTAACCTGATCTCCTTCTATGATCAGGTGACCCGCTTGGTGGATGTGGGGAGGCCTGTGGATGTGGTCTATCTGGACTTCAGCAAGGCCTTTGACACTGTCCCCCACAGCAAACTCCTGGCTAAGCTATCAGCCCATGGCTTGGATGGCAACACTTTGTGCTGGATCAGGAACTGGCTGGAGGGCCGGACCCAGAGAGTGGTGGTGAATGGTGCCACATCCAGCTGGCGGCCAGTCACTAGTGGTGTCCCTCAGGGATCTGTGCTGGGCCCCATCCTCTTTAACTTATTCATAGATGATCTGGATGAGGGCATCGAGTCAGTCATCAGCAAGTTTGCAGATGACACAAAGCTGGGAGCAGATGTGGCTGAGTTGGAAGGCAGAAGGGCTCTGCAGCGGGACCTTGACTGCCTGTACAGATGGGCAGAGTCCAATGGAATGGGGTTCAATAGCTCCAAGTGCAGGGTGCTGCACTTTGGCTACAACAACCCCATGCAGAGATACAGGCTAGGGTCGGAGTGGCTGGAGAGAAGCCAGACAGAGAGGGATCTGGGGGTACTGATTGATACCCGCCTGAACATGAGCCAGCAGTGTGCCCAGGTGGCCAAGAGAGCCAGTGGCATCCTGGCCTGCATCAGGAATGGTGTGGTCAGCAGGAGTAGGGAGGTCATTCTGCCCCTGTACTCTGCACTGGTTAGACCACACCTTGAGTATTGTGTTCAGTTCTGGGCTCCCCAGTTTAAAAGGGACGTTGAGATGCTTGAGCGTGTCCAGAGAAGGGCAATGAGGCTGGTGAGAGGCCTTGAGCACAGGCCCTATGAGGAGAGGCTGAGGGAGCTGGGATTGTTTAGGCTGGAGAAGAGGAGGCTCAGGGGTGACCTTATTGCTGTCTACAACTACCTGAGGGGTGGTTGTGGCCAGGGGGAGGTTGCTCTCTTCTCTCAGGTGGCCAGCGCCAGAAGAAGAGGACACAGCCTTAGGCTGCGCCAGGGGAGATTTAGGCTCGAGGTGAGGAGAAAGTTGTTCACTGAGAGAGTCATTGGACACTGGAATGGGCTGCCCAGGGAGGTGGTGGAGTCGCCGTCCCTGGGGCACTTTAAGGCAAGGTTGGACGTGGCACTTGGTGCCATGGTCTAGCCTTGAGCTCTGTGGTAAAGGGTTGGACTCGATGATCTGTGAGGTCTCTTTCAACCCTGATGATACTATGATACTATGATACTATTCTTTCTGAAAAGTTGGTATCCATCGATTGTAGCACTCCAGCTGTGGGAGTTATCCCAGCAGGTTTCCATGACAGCTGCTACATAATAGTTTCTCTGAAGCATAATGGCCTCCAACTCCTTCTGTTTTTTACCCATGCTATGTGCCTTGGTATATAAACATTCCAGGGATCATAGAATCACAGAATCAGTCAGGGTTGGAAGGTACCACAAGGATCATCTAGTTCCAATCTCCCTGCCATGGGCAGGGACACCCTCACCCAGCCTGACCTTAAGCACCTCCAGGGATGGGGCCTGAACTACCTCCCTGGGCAACCTATTCCAGGCTTTCACCACTGTCATGCTGAAGAACTTCCTCTTCAAGTCTAGTCTGAATCTACCCACCTCCAGCTTTGATACATTCCCCCTAGTCCTGTCACTACCTGATAGCTTAAAAAGTCCCTCACCAGCATTTTTGTAGGCTCCCTTCAGGTACTGGAAGGTCACAAGAAGGTCACCTTGGAGCCTCCTGTTCTCCAGCCTGAACATCTCCAACTCTTTCCATCTGTCCTCATAGGAGAGGTGCTCCAGCCCTCTGATCAACCCAGTGGTTCTTCTCTGGACATGCTCCAGCACATCCACATCCCTCTTGTAGTTAATATAGTTGAGTAAATAGTTTTCAGTCTTGAAGGGTGGTTATCTAAGACGCCAACACACTCCTCCACAAATGTTGAGCTACTACACCCAAGTTTCTCAGTGGCAAGTCTATCTATGTCCCCATACTCCATCAGGACTAGTTTAAGGCCTTGTCAATGAGCCCAGGCAACTCATGTGCAAGAGTTCTTTTTCCCTTATGGGACAGACAAACTCCATCTGCTGTCACTGGACCCAGTGCTGAGAAAACTTCTTCATGGGCAAAAAGCCCAAAGTTGGCAGCACCAACCTCTAAGTCATGTGTTAACCACATGGAATTTTTCTCTTCCTTCAATATCTCTTCCTGTCAATAGAGAAATTGAGGAGAACACCACTCATGCTCTTGAGCCTTCAAGTAATCTCCCCAAGCCCATGAAGTCTTCTGTAATTGTTTTTGCGCTCCTACCCATTGCCTTGTCACTCTCATTCTGTATAACCAGTTTTGTGTAATAGTCTGAGAGATGCACAAGACTGGTCAGTCTCTTACAAATGTCCCTAACCCATAACACAGCAAGCAGCAGACCTCCCTGTGGGATGTACCTGGCCTGCAAATTAGGCCTTCAGTTTCTCTGAGAAGGAAATCCCCTACTACTATCACCTTTCTTTTTTTTCTGCTTACACTTACACCTAAGTTGTGGGACTGGCTGTCAAGTCTCAGGTAGCCGCATGCATGGGTGTTTATTTGTATTCTCTTCATCTGCCCCTCTGTTACAAAGCTGTCATACCTGCTGTGTATGGGCAGCTAGGATGACTGGGAGGATTGCGAGGGGACTTGACTGTCTCTCCTGCCTTGCTGAAGAACCAGCTGCCATTGCTCCCCTTCTCTTATGTCCTTTTATCTCTCTGGGTGACAAGAGGGCATGAGATCACCTGTTTCTTGTGTCACACACATCAGGTGCCCCTCTCTCATGGATGGGTGTCTGTGACTCTTCATCAGGGCAGGCAGAGGCTGGCTCCACCAGTCAATCTCCTTTTCAGCTTCCATGATATTCCTAAGTCTTTTAACTTCATCTTGTTATCATTCAACCTCTGCTTGCAGCTGTGTCACCCGTCTGAGCAGAAAATTTACATGCTCACACTTTGCACAGTCTCCTGCTACAAGACAGAGGTAGAGAAATTCCCTGCAGCTTGTGGATTGCATCACAGATGTTTTTTGTGGGTGCCCAGGCTGGGTTCCCACCTTTATCTTGGTTGGTGTCAGGAGTATGTTCTTCTTCTGTTGGATGGAGACCATTATCCTTTGACACCTCTCCCATACTTTTTTTTTTTTGCTTTTTCCCTCCCTCACCCCCTACCTACTGTGTGCACTGCTGACTGGGTTTGGCAGAGAAAACTAGCTTCCTTCCTGAAGCTGAGTCTCCTGCCACTGCTTCACCACATTTAAATCACCCACAGGCCTGGCACTGCCACCTGCTGCATCACTCTCTCAAGGATGCATGTACACTGCATTCCTTGTTGCATCTGCAACTTCCCTGTCCCCTTCTGGGCCTCAATAAAGCACCAGTCTGCTAAAGCTGGCCTTGGTACTGCTCTGTTTCCACAGCTAATTCTTGTAAACTGATAGGATGCTTCAGGAGGTACAAACATAATGCAAAATAGTCTCCTGTATTATGAAAATAACATCTTTTGAATCACACTTCAGTTTAAAGCACCTGAAGTCCATAACAAATGTACATAGAAGGTTGTTTGATTAGTTAAAAAAGCAAAGCATTTTCTCTCAAGAGATGTGAGAAGAATTGTTTATTTAATAGAATTGAATGGGTTTTTTTTTACACCTGACAGTAGTAGTAAAGTGCATTCCTCTGATGATGAAGAAAACACAGTAGCACTACTTTTAGGATATTTTTCAATGTATACAGTTTTATAGATAATTTTGGTTTATAATGTTGTCTTGGAGTTCTCTATACCCCAAAATTCCTCTCCCTCTGTGGTTTGAATGGGAGAGGAAAAGGCACAAAAAGAACTGTTTCCCCCCACCCCCCACCCTGCAGGAGTGAAGGGGGGGGCGGGGAGCAAAAGGCCCTTCTGGCATGAGGGGTGACTCTTGCAGTGTCCGTGCTGGAATCATGCTGGGGATTGGCTGTGGTCTTTGCACCTAGGCAGTGGTAACTCAGCTCTTTGTCTTTGCCCCAGCTAACTCAGAAGGCCTCTGGGAATATAAATGAAGCTATTTATTTACAGCTAGCATAATATACAAGCAGATATTTACAGTGTATACAGTTATATACAGAAATATACAAAGGATAAACAATACAGAAGCACAACTCCCCTCCCAGAAACCTGAGTCCCCAGGAGGGGCTCTCAAACCACCCCAACACCTCCCCTTGCCCTCTCAACCTTACCCCAAATCCTGAGAAAGGAATAAAGGTGCAGCCAAGAGGATAAGAAGGAAGGTTAGTGGCAGTGAGGTTAAGGAGATGTGGCTAGGTCTGAAGCTCAAAGCAGAGTGAGTGACAAAATGGAGAATGTTATCAAATGTTTTCCTTCTTCTTCCCAGAACTCTCAGCGAGACTGATGAGGGAAGGAGACACAACCATTGTTTACCTTTTCACTGCCCATTATGTAGTTCTTTTCACCAAAACACTCTAGCTTGCTTCAAACTAGCACAGCACATTAAGTCTAGTGTTAGAAAAAGGCTGAACCAAATAAAACACTTCACAATCAGCACTATGACTTCCTAGGTGCCGCATGATTAAAGACTGAGATCTTTGTGACAGCATTTCTTTTAAATTATATGCTTCTAGCTAATTTGTACTACTGCAGTTCTAAGAGGTACAAAATCCCATTCTCTGTATTCCAGTTCACTACAATAAAAATATTAAGCTGATATAATTTTTTTGATTGTTTGTTCATTTGTTTGTGTTCTTCTCACATGTAAGAAGTGATAGAACAGGAGGAAATAGCCTGAAGTTTTGCCAGGGAAGGTTCAGGTAGGAAAAATTTCTTGATGGAAAGGGTTATCAGGCATTGGAACAGGCTTGTCCAGAGAAGTGGTAGTCACTACTCTGAAGGTGTTTAAAAGATGTGATGCTTAGGGACATGGTACTTAGGGTGACACAATGATGGCATAGGTTGCCCAGAGGAGTTGCGGAGTCTCCATCTGTGGAGATATCCAAAACCTGCCTGGGTGCATTCCTGTGTGATCTGCTCTAGGTGATGCTGCTCTGGCGGCGGGGTTGGATTAGATGATCTTTTGAGGTTCCTTCCAGCCTCTGATATTCTGTGATTCTGTGATGGTTTAGTGGTAGTGGCTAAGCCACTAGGTGGGTGGATGGACTTGATGATCTCAAGGGTTTCTTCCAGCTTCAGAAGTTCTGTGGTTTTATAAGGGATGCATATCCAGATTGACTACATCATTAAGTGCTACCGAATTAAGACAATTACATGGTCACAATATGGTCTCTCCTGATACATAGTGTGTAGTCATGCCTTTTTTCCGTATGCTGAAAATATCTGAATTCAGTTCTCATGCCACAGAGAGCCTTTTAAAATTAATGATGCCAGATAACTATATTGTTGTTGTCAAAACCCATGAAGTTCTGTATACGAAAAAAATAAGATTGTATTTATTTTTCATTAGAGGCAGTTAAATATATGATAGGAAAAGATTATTCATCATGCTGATCTTCTAAATTATTAGTTTATACAGTCCACAAGAACAAAAAAGCCAGGCAGTGATACAGTACTTAGATGAAAAATCTTCTGCAGTGATATCAGCTCCAATCTTTGGCAGACAAAAGGCATATTCAGTAAAAGTGGTGAGTCCTGTATTTTCAACATATGCCTCCAAAGTTTCTCAAAATGTTTAAAATACAACATGAATGTGTTTTAGTACAAGATTCCATCTCTTTGGAAGTAAAACCTCATAAAAGCTAAGGGTCAGATTTACATTATCCCTGATTTGTTTTTGAATGCCAAATCTGATTTGTTTTCTAAACCTTTAATCTTTCCCTTTGGTAGTAAAAAAACCAATGTGTTGATTTAAGGCTAATCGGAATATTTTACTGAGCGAAATTAAATCCTTAGCTGTGAGAAGAAAGGAAAAAAAAAATAACAGTAACCTATATTACCCATTCTTCTGAGAAATGCAACTAGTAAAAATATAGATAAGACATTCACTTCTCATACACTTCTCAGCTTTCTTTTCTGTCTGTGCCTTCTTTCTGGAAGTCTGGTCTCTGTGGCTGTCTCTATCTTAAATATTTAATCTGACTTAACCCTTTTTCCTCTAACTTCCTTGTTGTCTTTTTGACATCTCACCTCAAATCTCCAGATTTATCACATGAGATATACATGGGTTGATCTGATTATTTCTGAAGGGAGAGAAAGAGGGAGGAGGAAAGGGGGTTTGAGTCAGGAGCCTCCTGGGGACTCTGATTTCTCGGAGGGGTACTGTGTTTCTGTATTACTTTTAAATTGTATATAACTGTATATTTTTGTGTATATGTATGCTTGTAAATATGCTGTAAAAAGCTTCATTCCTTAACTGCCAGATGGCTGAGTCTAGTCTGGGTGATTTTTCCTAAGTATGGGAGGGAGGGGGGGTGGGTAACACCCAAACCGTCACAAATAAGAAGAAAAATGTTCTGTGTCAGAGTATTTTTATTCCTGTTTTGTTAGATATGCATGAAATTACTGCACTTAGTTTTTTTCATATTATGTTTCATAGAATATTTACAATGAACTATCTAGTCATCATGAACCCATCTCAACAAAAATAAGAGAAGTAAATTTCACGCAAGTGGATCATCCTAGAAAACTTCTGAACCTTTAAATATTCAAATATATCTTGTTTTTTTTCCATGTGATCTAAATTCCAGATTTTAAATATAATTAATTTTAACATGGTATTTAAATTATATAAATATAATTAAAAACACAGAAACAGAAAACATAGTTCTTAATTAGTGTATTCCACAAGTTTATCTGTTGGCAGGACTGACTAATGGCAAAGGCATTTCTGTAACTCAAATTTCTCTACCTCTCTCTTTGGAATAGTTGTAGTTTCTGTATGAGCTGAAGGAAAAATGTTTCTGAACATAGTATCTGGACCCTGTATTATTGATCACTATAATCTGGAATATGAATTTGGGAAGGAATGTTTGCTTACAATACTTTTGATTGCAGGAGCCTACTAGCTGGAATTATATAAAGACTATCAGAAACCAAAACCAGCTTGCCAGTTGATTGTAATGTGGAGGATCATGCTCTTGGATGCTATTATTTACACATATAAAACCAATTTTGTTAGAAAATGTACTTTTATAGGCAAGCTCTTAGGTAAATATCTCAATTCCTAGCTAAGAACATTCAGGAAAAGATGAAACAGAAAATATATTTCTATTAAAACTGAAGACTCAAAGGTTTGAAGAGTACAAATAAATTAAAAGACTAATTTGCATAATTGAGAAATATCCTTTATATGATTTACCTAATTTATTACTTTTTTCCTCTTTTTTTTTTAATTGCACATTCTTTGTATGTTTTTCTCTGTATTAATGCAGCACAGTGTGGGTGTGCATGTGCATGAGGTTGTGTGTTCGAATTATGAATTTTTTAACTTAAGCTTCCTGAAAATTGAGGCATCATAAAATGCACTTTAAATTATTTGCTAATGTTAGTAGTGGTCATTTTCTTCTTGATATGCCAGAAAACAACTAACTCTCATAGCTAATGCATCTTTCTTAATATGTTTGTGAAGATCACGCTTAAATTACAGTTGATAAGAGAAGGAAACTGACAAACATGTAATATGAGTATAATCACAGAAGTTATCAAAGGGAAGAAAAAAGCAATGAACTTGAAATTTCTGGTAACTACTGTTCATGAAAATTGTGAAGTGGGAGGGAATAGTAAAAATGTATAAGTTTGCATGTCCATTCATATACAAGATATTAGCTTACATCAATGTACTATATATATTGTATCTTTATATATATATTCAATATTTTGCTTTACATATGTCTGAATGTATCTAATTTTATTGTTATTGTTTTCATTAAAGCTGTTCTAGCTTTCTTTTCCCATCTACAAATCTTGCTCTCTTACTTCCTTTATTTTCCCCTTTGGGAAGTGAGAGGACTTATTAGAGGATGCCTGCCACTTATCTAGCAGCCAGTACATCCCTAATCCCTCCATATATTATATGTATTCTATATATTTTTATACAATACAATGATAGAATCATAAAAATACACAATTGGAAGTGGCAACAGAAAAAATATTGTGTGCTTCTGCTTGGAAATGCTGTTTGTGCATATCGTCTTTTTTCTGCAGTTGAGTATGAAATGCAATTCATTCTGTTTTGTAATCTCAGTGATGTCCTGTGATGAACACAAAAAGATCCAAAGCATTAAAGAACCCATATGAAGACTCCTTAGAGCTATTAGGCATATTGCCAATGTGTGATTTCAATAAAATATTAGCGTGTATATGTGAATTTTTAAAAAGCAGATGGAGAGAGACCAGAATTAATTTCTTTTGCTGTTCATGAACCAAATCCTGTTTAAAGGCCAGTGGTGCTAGCAGTAGACAAAGTTTAGCATGTATTCAAATGTTCTAACAGTCAAAGGTTTTTGGCATAAGCAGTAAATCACAGAGAAAAGAGAAATCTCTATGCAATAGTGAAAGGGTGCCATACTACCCAACTCTTCTCCTGGACACAATCTATTGTTCATATGCGTAATGAGATGAAGCAAGGTATTGTTAGATATAATCCAACATTGAATGACACGTCTTCATCGGTTCTCATCTGGAAATACTACAAAACCAAATTAAGTCTGGATCGGGAGGTTTTGGAGATATACATGGCCTAGATGGATAGTTATTAAAAGATGAGAGCAGAAGCGGAAGCATTAGGGATGGAGATGAAAATCTACAGGAAGGGCTGCATTCCTTTTGCTCTGTAAATACATCCTTGGGAAGTCTATGTAGTCAATGAAACTGTATTACTGCTTTCCCATGTTTGGTTTTCCTTAGAGTCCATACCCCTGGGGCTCAAGTAATAGGGACTGAAAGATAGTTTATCAAAGCACACTCATGACACTGTAGTTCAACTTTACTTCAAGAAAATTTTGGTAAGGTTTAGGTAGATTAAAAAAACAGGACCACTAAACATCTGAAAAAAAGGAAATAAGTCCAAGATTAGAGAGAAAAATCATTAAACTCAACCCTTCTGAGGGTATTAAATTACCATTATCACTAGTGAAATGGATAGGCAATGAGGAAGTTCCAAACTGGATTCAGTGGCAGACTGGAACAGATTTCAAGAGTTGCATTCTCTTTCTGAGTTCAGAAACATACAGACTGTGTTGAGGCACAAGAATTCTTAGAGTCCTCCTCTCATGCCAGTCATACAAGAAGAGGTCTTAACAATTGTCATCTCTCAGCTGTATAGTAAATAGGACATGTATGGAATAGAATCCTTGTAGGTTAGTTCAAAGTTACCTGTCTTGTTTGCTTCTCATTGCAAGTATGTTTTACTTACTGCACCCTCAAATTGGCACAAAAGATTTAGTAGTGGCTTGGTCTCCATAGGTACAACTATAAGAACCTTTCTGCACACCGATCCTAGTGGAATTAATAAATCCCAAAAATTATCAAATTTAGAGGATGCTGAATGCAACAATATGCTGGTAACTTCAGACAGTCAAGTTACTTGGAAGAGGCTTAGATGAAAAGCACAGTCACTGTGCAAAATTAGATCTGCTCTAACTCAAGCCAGAAGAAATATAATGGCTGCAATTTAGGATTTAAAATGTCTCACGTTGCATAATTCATTAGACTAAGTCTGCTAAGCATTAAATCCAGTAGACCTCATTGATATATAGGTCGATAAGTTCTGTTGGGGGATTTTCTTAGTTTGTTTTTTGGTTTTCTGGTGGTTTTGTGTGTGTTTGTTTGTTTTAATATTTGTTTAGGGGTTTTTTTTTGGTGGGTTGTTTTGGGGTTTTTTTTGGTTGTGAGTTTTTTGTGGGTTTTTGTTTGTTTGTTTTGTTGTTGTTGTGTTTGTTTTTTTTTTTTTTAGGTAGGTGCTAGGAAAGAATACTTACATATACTTGTATCAAGGAGAGCAGAGTCCAATGTATATGGTAGCAGTATGTAATAGGGAAGATAGCAAGGAAACCAATGGTTGTTTTCTGGCCCAGGTATGTAATACAGGTTTCTATTATGAAATGTTAGAAGGTGTAATTATGTGTACCACTTAGGCTTGCCTGGTGTCTTCAGAATCAGAGTTCCCTGGGACAGAGACCACTGTAAATTTATTTGGTGTAAAATGCATTTTCTGCCATTACAACAAAAAAGGCATTGGAATATTTGGATTTTTAAAGGTAATCGTGGCACCAGTGTGAACAGTTGTGGAGGAAACTAGTCCAAATTTAGACTGAATTAACAATTTAGTTCTCAACTGCCTGCATCTGAAAGCTGTCTTTAAACGGAATCACTGTGAAATCTGCTGCTATCAGTACAAGGGGAACACACAAAATCAGCATGTAAATTATAATGTTTGTACCTTTGAGTAAGGCAAACAGTCTCAGGTACAGTGGCCAGAGCTGTGGCTAACATACATTTTATAGAGGAAATATTGAAAAATTCTTGTAGACTTCTCTCCTTGTGATTCTGATGGACAACATTCTGTATGATCACTATCAGAAGAACTTAATGCAAATTGAATCACAGTGTAACTCAATGGAAATAAAACCTTATATGATTTACCTTAAGCAATATTGCATGGCTTCTTGGATTATAATTGCAGGGCTGGTGCATTCAGCTAGATTTTGAAAATGGATATACAAAGACGCATTTATTTTTTCATTACGATGTAAGAATTTAATCATGTGGTGTATATTCTCTATAGAAATTGCAACACTTAAGTAAATCCTAACTATGAGTTGGGTTGAACTACAAACAGGCTAAATTACTAACTGCATGATTACTGCCTAGAGCAACATTGTTTTGGTGAGTGATGTGATAAAAATACACGCATCATATTATGATTTCCCACTCTTAGTTTATTTTTTTCCTACACAATAGAGTAGGAATTTCACCATCAGGGTCATCCATGGTGCTATATTTGCTTCCTAGGATAGAAATAATTGTTTCTCTCCTTTTTGGCTTAATCTTCCTGCTTATTAGATAATTTGATATTGCTAAATGTAAGTGATATATCAAAAGGGCTAAAGGTGAAAGAGTTGTAAGATTTTGCTTATCAAGTGCATAGAGAGAAATTAAATGCTACCCCCAGAGTGAATTACAAGTGTAGAATACACCATCCTGAAATAAAAAAAAATTGGAAATTGAAAGCATTATTGGTTTAAAAAAAAAAAAAAAAAAAAAGAGTAGGGAGAAGTTAAAAGTTTTGGTGGCTTCTGAAAGGGAGAGCAGGAAAAACTCACAGTGTTGTCTTGAAAAAGAAACAGCTGGGTGAAAATGGACCTTAGAGTAGATATCTTCATTGCTGAAATCCAAACCTTAAATTGGGAGAACATGGAACTTAAAGCACAATTAGCTTCAGCCAAAAAAGTAGAAAGAAAACTACACAAAAAATTTAGACCATTTACTAAGCCAAAAGTCCCCCTCAGTCCCAGAATTTAAATGATTCCACCAATTAACACAGTGCATGGATTCATAAACAGAGGATAAAGGCAAGTGGGGCAATGAGAATGACAATGATATTACAGAAAATTTTGACCCACTCCCAGAACTCATGTCTTTGTGACACAAATTATGACTGAAACTATGTGCGAAGGAGGCCATAATGCTCATGTTATGATAAGTACTATTTCATGGTTTCCATCTGATTTAGCACAGTTTCAGGAGCACCATTCCAGTCATCTGGAGGAATCAGTGACAGAATATGCTTGACAAATTCCCTGACCGGGGGAGATCAAATCCTAGTAAGTGAAGAAGCAGGAGGCTATTGGGATCCTAGAAGACTCTTAGCTACTGGTCTTGGTGATAATTCCTTATTAACTACATAAGCTGCTTACTGAGCTGGTGGCTTAGAGCCACAGGAAAGAGATCCTTTTATTGTTAAAACGAACAGTTTCTCAGATCTTTCAGCATCTGTGAAAAGA
This sequence comes from Pogoniulus pusillus, assembly GCF_015220805.1. Taxonomy (NCBI): domain Eukaryota; kingdom Metazoa; phylum Chordata; class Aves; order Piciformes; family Lybiidae; genus Pogoniulus; species Pogoniulus pusillus. The sequence continues at coordinate 60,639,841 of NC_087309.1, read as the reverse complement.
AGCAGCCTGCATATATGAAAGGGATTCATTAAGGAGGTCTCTTGTTCCAGCTCCTGCCTACCATGCACCATTAACCTTCCTTATCTGTGGCTTCCCAGACAGATGTAAAATGTGTGCTGCTAATGTCCAGGACTGCATACAAATTGATCATTCTGTGAATACTGCCGTGGTTCAAGTGCAACTTCCACAGTAGATGACCGTGTAAAAAACTGGAGTGAAATTTTGCTAAAGGTAGCACATTATGGGCATCACATGGGTTAGACTGAACAAACCACATGGAAGGTTATGGAACATATATATTGATTTTGTCAGGTTCAATCTCTTAAGCCAGACCCAGCTTCTAAACAAAAATTTTCCTGATCAGAGAGATCACCATAAGAAGGAGCTTCTTCAGCAGGGTTACTATCTCCTCTGAAGGTTCTGTACAGTCTGTGCCTTCCAGCCAGTGGGTGATCATTTTCACCAGATCACCCATTTATGCTCGTTGAGTTATCAAAGTCATCCATTTAGACCAGGTTGCATCTGTGGCACTATGCAGTGATTAACCTTTGCCTTTAAATATCCAGTTTAGAACTGGCAACCTAGGAGCTAAAAGCAATTGTGACTCAGTTCCATTCATTTCAGAAGCTGCTTTCACTCCTTCCTAGGCTGCTAGTATTTCTTTCTCTGTCGGGGTATATTTTACCTCTGAATCTCTGCAGCTGCGATCCCAGAAACCAGGTGGATGATAACATGCATCATTTGGAGCTCTACTCAAAGACACCAAGTTCAACCATTGTCACTTGCAGTCATGTACAAGATGTTTTTAACATCTGGATGAGTTTGAACAGGTCCCAAGCCTACTGCATGGACTATTTCTTTCTTGATCTCATCATAGGCTGCTCATGGTTCAGGTCTCCACCCAAAATTGTTTCTCTTACAAGTCACATCATGTAGAGGTTTGGAAGTTTAACTGAATCTAGGAATGTGTAGTCTGCAAAATCCCACTGCACTCAAGAAATATAGTTTCCTTCTTATTTATGGGAACTGCCATGGTGGAGATTTTGTTTATCACATCCTGTGGAATATGACAATGACCATACTGCCACCATGCTCCTAGAAATTGGATGTGTCCACTTCTCTTAATGGCAAAACCTAGTGGCAAGAGAATTTCAATTATTTTGTTAACCTTCTGGGAGACTTCCTCAGCAGTTTGGTCCCACACAATGATGTCACTGATGAATTGTATATGTTCTGGAGCTTTAGCTTTCTCCAATGCATTGTGGATCACTGAATGAAAGATTGTTGAACTGTGTTTCCAACCCTGAAACAAATGGTTGAATTGATGCTGGATTTCTGTCCAGGTGAATACAAATTGAGGCCTGCATTCCTTTACTATGAGAATACAGAAGAAAACATTAGCAATGTCTGTGGTAGTATACCATTTGGCCTTCTTTGATTCCAGCTCATACTGGAGTTTCAGCATGTCTGGCACAGCTGCACTCATGGGTGGAGTCACCTCGTTGAGGCCATGGAAGTCTACTGTGAGACACCAATCTCTGTTAGACTTCTGCACAAGCCAAGTCAGACTATTGAAAGGTGAATGAGTTTTCTCATTGAAAGTCTGACTCTCCAGTTGACGAATCAGTTGATGAATGGGCAACAAAGAGTCACGGTTAGTTCTGTACTGCCTGTGGAGCATAGTTTGAGTAGCAATTGGCAGTTCCAGATCCTCTGTATCATGATGTCCCACAACTGCAGATTCATCTGGAAGTTCAGGTCTAATGGACAAATTCAATTTACTGTCCTCAATCTCTGCAAATGTTATTCCAAAAGCTCATTTGTGACCTTTAGGATCTTTTCTCGAAAAGTGAATTCCCAGAATCTAAGGCACATCAGGACCAGTTACAACAGTATGTTTCTTCCACTCTTTAACTGTTGAACTTATCTCAGTCTGCAACTTAGTCAACTCCCGAGATCCACCAGTGATTCTAGAAATAGTGACAGACTCTGTCCCTTTGCAATTGGATGGCAATAAAGTACACTGAGCACCTGTGTCAACTAAAGCCCTGTATTTCTGAACTTTTGAACTGCCAGGCCACCTAATGAATACATTCCAATAGATTTGGCTTTCTCCTGCTGGCTGGAGGCAGGACACCCCTACTGTTGAACATAGCATGTGGGGTGTACACAATGATTTGTGGTGTTGTGATGAGAGAAATTGCAATTGTTGGAATAATTGCAGTTGCTCTGAGGAGCTGAAGAAATGACAGCTACTTTTCTGTCATTGCTGCCTCTGTTTCTGCCATTCTGCAATTCCCTGACTCTTTTCAAAAGAATTGAAGTAGGTTCGTGTTCTCACCAAATTGGTCACAAAGAACTGTCCACAGTGACTCATGTGATTGCTGATGTCTAGGTGGAATTTGTGTCCTCCTGGGCTGGAATTGCCTTGCAGGAGGTGGGCGTCTATTCCTCATGGAAGAAACATGCACTCATTCAGGTCACGAAGGGATGGCACTTTTTGCCAGATTGGATATGAAGATTTTAATTTCCTTCGTTGTTTCTTTCATGCTATCTTTAATGCCATCCTTAATGCCATCTTTTATCTCTGTGCTCAGAGTTTTTATGGCAGAGATTATGGCAGAATGTGACAAGCTGTCCTCTATCTGCCTCAGTTGGTCAATGAATGCATCAACAGTGAGAGGTCTTCCATTATCACTTCTTGATAGAAACCTGCTAGCGAAGATTTTAGCACAGTATGAAGGAATAAGCTTAATAAACTTCTCTGTGGGACACATTTCAAGAGGAATATCATCAGGCTCATGTGCACCATGATCTCCATACAACACTTAAATCACAGCAAACTCTTTCAGAAGCTTAATTCCCTCCTCAATTATGTTCCACTTCTTGGCCATCCATGGCAGATAAACTCGGGAAGGATATCTCATAGCCACAGCCAGCAGCAGGTGTGTCCAAAGCTAACCTTGCCAAGAGGATCATAGAATCATAGAATCAACCAGGTTGGAAGAGACCTCCAAGATCATCCAGTCCAACCTAGCACCCAGCCCTATCCAGTCAACTAGACCATGGCACTAAGTGCCTCATCTAGTCTTTTCTTGGAGACCCCCAGGGATGGTGCCTCCACCACCCCCCTGGGCAACCCATTCCAAAGGGAAATCACTCTCTCTGTGAAGAACTTCTTCCTAACATCCAGCCTATACGTACCCCGGCACAACTTGAGACTGTGTCACCTTGTTCTATTGCTGGTTGCCTGAGAGAAGAGGCCACCCCCCACCTGGCTAAAATGTCCCTTCAGGTAGTTGTAGTCAGCAATGTGGTCACCCCTGAGCCTCCTCTTCTCCAAGCTAAACAGGCCCAGCTCCCTCAGCCTCTCCTCATAGGGTTTGTGTTCCAGGCCCTTCACCAGCTTTGTCGCCCTTCTCTGGACATTCTCCAGCAGCTCAACATCTTTCCTGAATTGAGGGGCCCAGAACTGGACACAGTAATCAAGATGTGGCCTGACCAGTGGTGAGTACAGGACAAGAATAACCTCCCTTGTCCTACTGGCCACACTGTTCCTGATGCAGGCCAGGATGCTTGCGATGGTTTGGGCATTAACCCACCCCCACCCCCACTTTTGGAATTGCCCCAGCTAACTCAGATGGCCGCTGGGAATATAAATGAAGCCATTTATTTTACAGCAGCAACTATACAAGCAGCTATTTACAATATATACAGTTATATACAGAAATATACAAAGGATAAACAATACAGAAGCACAACTCCCCTCCCAGAAACCTGAGTCCCCAGAAGGGGCTCTCAAACCACCCCAACACCTCTCCTTGCCCGCTCAACCTTACCCCAGTTCTCAGGAAGAAGAGAGGTGCAGCCAAGAGGTTAGGGAGCAAGGTTAGTGGCAGCAGGGTTAATGAGATGTGACTAGATCTAAAGGCAAAGACAGAATGCAAGACAAAATGGAGAATGTGAGAGAAGTTGACACAATTGTTTTCATTTCACTGCCCATTATCTAGTTCTTTTACCAAAATGTTCTAGCTTGCTTCAAACTAGTACAATCCACCCCTGTCTACTTTGCTCAGAGTATCGCTGAGAATTATCCGATCTAATCTAAACCAATATTTACACTAAAACAATATATACAAGTTCAGTTCACACTTCAATCAGATGTAGGTGATTCAAAAGCTCAGAACAGGGACTCCCAGGTGACGTTGGGTTCGTGCTCACGTACTGTAGATTCTCTTGTAGATTCTTCCAGTGTTTGGAATCGATGTTACCTAGAACAGAAAACTCCTAACAGCTCATATTACACACTCTGAATTTAAACTCTCTCAGCTAAAGTTAGATTTCTCTGTGGAATACACTGGATTTCACCATTCTCTTGCATTACCCAGTATGTATGACCAGGACCTTCAGCAGAAACCAACCTTTGGACAGGTTTCCCTTCACCCAAACGAGAAAATACCCAAACAGTTTCCGTAACAGATTCTTTTCACATACAACAGGAACTTTATCACCATCTACTGTCTGGACCAAATCTGATTGTGCAAGTCCTGCTCTGTTTACTGCACCTCTACTATTTACCAACCAGGTAGCTTGTGCTAAATGTTTGTCCCAGTTTTTCAGAGTTCCACCCCCCATGGCTTTTAGGGTGGTTTTCAGCAAACCATTGTAGCACTCAAACTTCCCTGAAGCTGGTGCATAGTTGGGTATATGATAGATCCATTCAATACCATGCTCTTTGGCCCAGTTTTTCACAAGATTGATCTTGAAATGAGTACCATTGTCTGACTCGATTCTCTCTGGAGTTCCATGTCTCCACATGATCTGTCTCTCCAAACCAAGAATGGTGTTACGTGCAGTAGCATGTGGAATTGGATAGGTTTCCAACCATCCAGTGCTGGCCTCTACCATCATCAGCACATACTGCTTGCCAGAACCAGATCGAGGTAAAGTGATGTAGTCAATCTGCCAGGTTTCACCATACTTGTAGTTTGACCGTCTCTCACCATACCTTAAGGGCTTAATTGCTTAGCCTGCTTAAGAGCAGCACAAATGTCACAGTCATGGATGACTTGGTGATAGCGTCCATGGACAAGTCAATTGACCTATCGCGAGCCCATCGGCATGTTCCATCTCTGCCTTGATGTCCAGATGAGTCATGGGCCCACCGAGCTAAGAACAGTTCACCTCGGTGTTTCCAATCAAGGTCGATGTCAAGTTCAGAGTTGGTATCAACTTGAGCAATCTTAGCAGCTTGGTCTGCCTTCTGGTTATGTTGATGTTCCTCAGTAGCTCTGCTCTTAGGCATGTGTGCGTCTATGTGCCGCACCTTCACTGGAGTTCTCTCCATCCGTGCATCAATATCCTACCATAGATCAGTACACCAAAGGCTTTCCTTTCCTCTGTCAACCATGATTGCTCCAGTCCATTAGCCAACGCCATAGAGCATTGGTTACCATCCATGAGTCGGTGTAGAGGTAAAGGATAGGCCAATTGTCATGTTCATGTACATCAAGAGCAAGTTGAACAGCTTTTACCTCAGCGAACTGACTGGATTCTCCTTCTCCATCTTTCGTTTCGGTAACTCTCCTGGTTGGACTCCAAACTGCTGACTTCCATATTCGCTTGTTCCCAACAAGATGACAGGAACCATCTGTGAACAAAGCATAGTTCTTTTCCTGATCAGAGAGATGAATCAGAGGGAGGAGCTTCCTCAGCACGAGTTATTTTCTCCTCTGGAGGTTTGGAACAGTCTGTGCCTTCCGGCCAGTTGGTGATCACCTCCACCAGACCAGGTCGGTCTGCATTACCCATTTACCCTCGTTGGTTTATCAAAGCCATCCATTTAGACCAGGTTGTATCTGTGGCATGATGTGTTGATGAACCTTTGCCTTTGAACATCCAGTTAAGAAGTGGCAGCCTAGGAGCTAAAAGTAATTGTGACTCAGTTCCAATCACTTCAGAAGCTGCTTTCACTCCTTCATAAACTGCTCGTATCTATTTCTCTGTTGGGGTGTAATTTGCCTCTGAACCTCTGTAACTACAACCCCAGAAACCAAGTGGACAACCACATGTCTCATTTGGAGCTCTCTGCCAAACGCTCCAAGTTGGACCATTGTCACTGGCAGCCGTGTACAGAATGTTTTTAATGTCTGGACCAGATCTCACAGGTCCCAAGCCCACTGCAAGGACTATTTCTCACTTAATCTGATCAAAGGCTGCTTGTTGTTCAGGTCCCCACTCGAAATTGTTTCTCTTACAAGTTACATCATGCAGAGGTTTGACAATCTGACTGAAACCAGAAATGTGTAGTCTACAAAATCCCACCACACCAAGGAAAGAAAGTGTGCCCTCCTTACTGGTGGGAACTGCCAGAGTAGAGACTTTGTTGATCACATCCTATGGAATGTAACGGCAACCATCTTGCCACCGCACTCCCAGAAACTGAATTTCTCTGGCAGGTCCTTTGACTTTGTCTCTCTTAATGGCAAAACCTGCTTGCAACAGAATGTCAATGATTTTGTTACCTTTCTCACAGACTTCCTCAGCAGTTTGTCCCCACACAATGATGTCGTCGATGTACTGGATGTGCTCTGGAGCTTTACCTTTCTCCAGTGCATTGTGAATGACTGAGTGACAGATTGTTGAGCGGTGTTTCCACCCCTGAGGCAGACAGTTGAATTGGTACTGGATTCCTCTCCAGGTGAATGCAAACTGAGGCCTGCACTCCTTTGCTATGGGAATAGAGAAGAAAGCATTAGCAATGTCTATGGTAGCATATCATTTAGCCTCCCTCAATTCCAGCTCGTACTGGAGTTCCAGCTTGTCCGGCACAGCTGCGCTCATGGATGGCGTCACCTCATTGAGGGCACGAAAATCAACTGTCCGTCTCTAGTCACCATTAGCTTTGCGCACGGGCCAGATGGGACTGTTGAAAGGTGAATGAGCTTTCTCGATGACAGCCTACTCTCCAATTGACGAATCAGCTGATGAATGGGCAACAAAGAGTCACGGTTAGTTCTGTACTGCCTGTGATGAACAGTTTGAGTAGCAATTGGCACTTCCAGATCCTCTATGTCATGTTGTCCCACAACTGCAGATTCATCAGAAAGATTAGGTCTAACGGACAATTTCAATTTACCATCCTCAATCTCTACAGATGCTATTCCAAAAGCCCATTTGTGACCCTTAGGATCTTTGAAACAACCTTGTCTCAAAAAGTCAATTCCCAGAATGCAAGGCGCATCAGGACCAGTTACAATAGTATGTGTCTTCCACTCTTTACCAGTTAAACTGATCTCAGCCTGTATCTTAGTTAACTCTTGACATCCACCAGTGATTCCAAAAATAGATATGGACTCTGTCCCTCTGCAATTGGATGGCAACAAAGTACACTGAGCACCTGTGTCAACTAAAGCCCTGTCTTTCCAAACTTTTGATCTGCCAGGCCACCTAATGAATACATTCTAATAGATTCAGTTCTCTTCACTATTCCTTTCCTCCTCCTGGCTGGAGGCAGGGCACCTCTAATGCTGAACATGGCATGTAGGGTGTGCACAGTGATTAGTGTTGTTGTAAGAAGAATTGCAACTGCTGGAATAATTGCTGTTGCTCTTGGGAGCTGAAGAAGTGACAGCTACTTTCCTGGCATTGCTGCCTCTGTTTCTGCCACTCTGTAGATCTCTGACTCTCTTTGAAAGAGCTGAAGTAGGTTTACCATCCCATTTGTTCATGTTCTCACTGTATGTGTCATGCAGAAGTATCCAAACAGAAGTATCAAAACATTCTAGCTTGCTTCAAACTAGCAAAATGCCATTGGCTCTCCTGCCCACCTGGGGACACTGCTGCCTCGTCTTCAGCCTACTATCTATCAGTAGCCCCAGGTCCCTTTCCTCCTGGCTCCTCCTTAAATAGGCTGAAGTCTGCCCTCCAGAAGTCCAGTGTGGAGGTTCTGTTGATGCCCCTCCTGGTTTCTCCATGTATTGAAAACTCTATAATTTCATGGTCACTGGACCCCAGGCAGCCTCCAACCACCACATCCCCTACCAGCCCCTCTCTATTTGTGAGCAGCAAGTCAAGCAGGGCTGCCCCCCTGGTAGGCTCACGTAACAGCTGGGATAAGAAGTTGTCTTCCACACACTCTAGAAACCTTCTAGACTGCCTCTTCTCTGCAGTGTTTAAGTCCCAGCAGATGTCTGGTAGGTTAAAGTTGCCCACCAGAACAAGGGTAGGTGATCTTGAGGCAGACTCCAGTTGTTTAAAGAGTAATATATCACCTTCTTCTTCCTGGTTGGGTGGTCTATAACAGACTCCAACCACGATATCCATTTTGGCTGCAGAGCCGATCAAGAGCACAGTGGACACTGCTTTGCTTAACTCTGACTTTCTGCTCTGTCTTGCTCTTCCTCGGTTCAGGAGGATCTCCAGGTAGGCAGGGCTGTTATCTTGTGGGATTGAGTGGGGCTGTGATCCGGGCTTGTGACATCTGCCATGGGAGGTTTTAAACGCCGCCCAAGTGACATGTGTGATGCCATTTTGGCTGCAGAGCTGATAGAGAGCTAACCTGCTATCAGCTAGGTTTGGGTTGTTTGTTTTTTTTGTGTCTGTTTATAACTGTCAATACCACTGTGCACCATGCCTGTCACTCACACAACGAAGGGCAGAAGAAGCATGTGCACCCAGACAGATTTGACCCAGGAAAGCACAGGAGTCCAGGCTGCTGGCTGCAGGGAGTGATGGAGCCTCTCACTTGCTGTAGAAGGAGAAGGGGTGAGCATTTCACCAGGTGTGAGCAGGTGAACTTTCTCCTCACCTTGGTGGCAGAATTGAAAGATGAAGTGGCTGAGCTGAAGGACGAAGTATCCAGGCTCAGGTCAATAAGGGAGAACGAAAGGGAGCTGGATCTGTGGGAGCAGGTCTTGCAGATCGTCCCTGCTAAGGGAACTGCCCCTGGAAACAGTGAGGGATGGTTACAGATTCCTGCAAGAGGCAGCAAGTGAAATTCACCCCAGCCTTCTCCTCCTCTTCCATTGCCCTTGCACAACAAGTATGAGGCCCTGCATGCAGAGGGCAGGGAGGATGAAAGCACTGAGGAGCATCCAACTGTGATGATGCCTAGGATGGAGCAGTCCCCACCAACTGTAGTGACTAGCTCCACAAAAACAAAGAAAAAGAGAAGGGTTATAGTTGTTGGGGACCCTGTCTTGAGTGGGACAGAGGGACCCATTTGTCATCCCAACCCATCCCACAGGGAGGTCTGCTCCCTTCCTGGTACGCGGGTTAGGGACATCGTCAGGAGACTCCCAAACCTAATCCGGCCCTCTGATTATTATCCTTCGCTGGTAATACAGGCTGGCAGGAATGAGATTGAGAAGAAGGGCACCAGGGCAATTAAGAAGGAATTTAAGGCCCTGGGGAAATTGATAGACGGGGCGGGAGCACAGGTGGTGTTCTGCTCAGTTCCCTCTGTGGCAGGGGAGTTCACAGAGAGGAACAACATAACCCATGCCATCAACAAATGGCTCAAGGGATGGTGCGAGCGGCAACACATTGGGTTCTTCGACCGTGGGGAAACTTTCACTGAGCCAGACCTGCTTGATCCTGATGGAGTGCAGTTGTCTAGGAGGGGCAGGAGAGTCCTGGCACTGGAGTTGGCAGGGCTCATTAGGCGGGCTTTAAACTAGATATGAAGGGGGTGTGTGAGGCAATTACTCTCTCTGAGAAGGAGAGAGTGGGAAGGAAACTAGGGACAATTGAGGAATCGAGAGCCCAGCTGAAGTGCATCTACACCAATGCACGCAGCTTGGGTAAAAAGCAGGAGGAACTAGAAGTCCTGGTCCACCAGGGTGACTATGATATAGTTGCCATTTCAGAAACCTGGTGGGATAACAGGCACCAATGGAGCGCTATAGTGGGGGGATACAGCCTCTTCAGGAGAGATAGGCAAGGGAGAAGAGGAGGCCCTGTATATTAGGGTGTCACTCCTTGCCACAGAGCTTGAGGTGAGGGACGAAGGGATTGAGAGCTTGTGGGTTAAAATCAGAGGGAGGACTAAAAAATCTGGCATCCTGGTTGGAGTCTGTTATAGACTACCCAACCAGGACAAGGAAACAGATGAGGTATTTTACAAACAGTTGGAGGCTGTCTCAAGATCATCAGATCTTGTCCCTGTGGGTGACTTTAACCTGCCAGATATCTGCTGGGAACTTAATTCAGCAGAGAGGAGGCAGTACAGGAGATTTCTAGAGTGTATGGAGGACAGCTTCATGACCCAACTGTTGAGTGAGCCTACTAGGGGGCAGGCTCAGCTTGATCCGCTGTTCTCCTACAGAGAAGATCTGGTGGGAGATGTGACAGTGGGAGGCTGCCTGGGATGTAGTGATCATGAGATAGTGGAATTTTCAATATGCAGGGAGATAGGGAGGAACCATAACAGATCCCTCACCATGGACTTCTGGAGAGCAAACTTCAATTTGTTCAAGAAACTTATTTGCAAAGTCCCCTGGGCAGCAGTCCTTGGGAACAAAGGGGTCCAGGATGGTTGGACCTACTTTAAAAAGGAGCTCTTGAAGGCACAGGAACTGTCAGTTCCCATGTGCCAAAAGATGAGCCGGCAGGGAAGGCGACCAGCCTGGATGAGCAAACATCTCCTGAAGGAATTGGGGAAAAAAAGAGCGTGTATCACCTTTGGAAGGAGGGGAAGGTTTCTCCTGATGTGTTTAAGGTGGCAGCCAGATTATGCAGGAGAAAAATTAGAGAGGCTAAGGCCCAGCTAGAACTTAGACTGCCACCTCTGTGAAGTGTAACAAAAAACACTTTTATAAATTTATCAATTCTAAAAAGAAGGGCAAGAAGAGCCTCCACTCCTTACTGGACCAGGAGGGGAACATTATAACTGACTATGAGGAAAAGGCTGAGGTCCTGAATGCCTTCTTCGCCTCGATTTTCAACAGTAAGGAGGGATGGGGTCGGGGAATGGTGTGTTGCCCTGAAAATTCCTGAGGAATTAGTTCAGGACCTGCTGAGCCACCTGGACACCCACAAGTCCATGGGACCAGATGGGATCCATCCTAGGGTGCTGAGAGAGCAGGCAGCTGCGCTGGCCAAGCCACTCTCCATCATTTTCCAGCAGTCCTGGCTCACCGGAGAGGTCCCACGAGACTGGAAACTGGCCAACATGATCCCCATCCACAAGAAGGGTCGGATGGAGGAACCTGGGAACTACAGACCCATCAGCCTGACCTCAGTGCCAGGGAAACTGATGGAGCAGGTTATCTTGGGGGCAATGAATGTGCACCTGAGGGATGGCCAAGTGCTCAGGGCCAGCCAACATGGATTTAGGAAGGGCAGATCCTGCCTCTCCAACCTGATCTCCTTCTATGATCAGGTGATCCGCTTGGTGGATGTGGGGAGGGCTGTGTGTGTGGTCTATCTGGACTTCAGCAAGGCCTTTGACACTGTCCTCCACAGCAAACTGCTGGCTAAGCTGTCAGCCCATGGCTTGGATGGCAACACTCTGTGCTGGGTTAGCAACTGGCTGGAGGGCCAGACCCAGAGAGTGGTGGTGAATGGTGCCACATCCAGCTGTCGGCCAGTCACTAGCGGTGTCCCTCAGGGATCTGTGCTGGGCCCCATCCTCTTTAACATCTTCATAGATGATCTGGATGAGGGCATCGAGTCAGTCATCAGCAAGTTTGCAGATGACACCAAGCTGGGAGCAGATGTGGCTGGGTTGGAGGGCAGAAGGGCTCTGCAGCAGGACCTTGACCACCTGTACAGATGGGCAGAGTCCAATGGGATGGTGTTCAATAGCTCCAAGTGCAGGGTGCTGCACTTTGGCCACAACAACCCCATGCAGAGATACAGGCTGGGGTCGGAGTGGCTGGAGAGAAGCCAAACAGAGAAGGATCTGGGGGTGCTGATTGATACCCGCCTGAACATGAGCCAGCAATGTGCCCAGGTGGCCAAGAGAGTCAGTGGCATCCTGGCCTGCATCAGGAATGGTGTGGTCAGCAGGAGCAGGGAGGTCATCCTGCCCCTTTACTCTGCACTGGTTAGACCTCACCTTCAGTACTGTGTTCAGTACTGTGCCCCCCAGTTTAGGAGGGACATTGAGATGCTTGAGTGTGTCCAGAGAAGGGCAATGAGGCTGTTGAGAGGCCTTGAGCACAGGCCCTACGAGGAGAGGCTGAGGGAGCTGGGATTGTTTAGCCTGGAGAAGAGGAGGCTCATGGGAGACCTTATTGCTGTCTACAACTATCTGAGGGGAGGTTGTGTCCAGGAGGAGGTTGCTCTCTTCTCTCAGGTGGCCAGCACCAGAACAAGAGGACACAGACTCAAGTTGTGCCAGGGGAAATTTAGGCTTGAGGTGAGGAGCCTTCACTGAGAGAATGATTGGATACTGGAATGGACTGCCCGAGAAGGTGATGGAGTCTCCGTCCCTGGAGCTGTTCAAGGCAGGATTGGACGTGGCACTTGGTGCCATGGTCTAGCCTTGAGCTCTGTGGCAACGGGTTGGACTTGGTGACCTATGAGGTCTCTTTCAATGTTGGTCATACTGTGATACTGTGATACTGTGATATCGGTCTTATTAGCCTTCCCCTTAATTCTCACACATAATGACTCAACTTGATCATTCTTGATTTCTACCCCCATGACATCCATAGCATTCCTAATATACAGAGCCACTCCCCCACCTCTTCTCCATTGCCTGTCTCTCCTGAAGAGTCTGTAGCCATTGATTACAGCACTCCAATCATGCCAGTCATCCCACCACGTTTCAGTGATGGCGACAACATCATAGTTTTCCTGCAGCACCAGAGCTTCCAGCTCCTCTTGTTTGTTACCCATACTTTGTGCACTAGTGTACATGCACTTCAGCTGGGCTGATGCTTTTACCCCTATCTCTAGCCTACCGTCCTCAATTCCTTTTGATTTATCTCTGGTGCTGTCATGTTTAACCCCCTCCCCCTTCCATTCTGGTTTAAAGCCCTCTCAACAAGCCCAGCCAGCTCATGTGCCAGGGTCCTTCTCCCCCTCTGAGTCAGTTGTTCCCCATCTGTTGCTTGCAGACCTGTGGCAAGTTCCCCCATATCAAAGAATTCGAAGTTTTGTTGGAGGCACCAACCTCTGAGCCACTTGTTAACCAAATACGCTTACCTATTCCTCTCTGCATTCCAACCTATGACTAAGGGTAAAGATGAAAAGGCTACTTGTGCCCTGCTCCCTCAGCTGCTTTTCCCAGGGCCTTGAAGTCCCTTTTGATAGCTTTTAGCCCTCTGTTATCAACCTCATCATTCCCTGCCTGTATAACTAATAAGAGATAGTAATCAGAGAGCTGCACTACAGTAGGCATCCTCCTGGTAACGGCCCTGACCCGGGCCCCAGGGAGGCAGCAGATCTCCCTGTGGAAGGGGTCTGGCCAGCATATGGGGCCCTCTGTTCCCTGCAGAAGGGAGTCACCAATAACAATTACCCTCCTCTTTTTCTTCTGGGTACTTGTTCTGATGCGAGGGGGCAACTGATTTGTTTCAGTTGTCCTCCCAGCCAGTGATGCTTCTGCCTGCTCCTGGATCACCTCATCCTTAACCTCTAGTGCCCTAAATCTGTTGCATAAGGGCAGCTGAGGATGTGAGGATGGCTGGAAGGGTTTACCCTTCCTCTTCTGGCAGGTAACTGCATCCATTATCCTTGGTTACTTAGTTCATCTCCCTCTGGCAAGGGGGACTGCAAAGCATGGTGCTGTACATCCAGCTCTCTTTTACATTCCCTTTCAGCCTTGAGACATTCCACTTATCCCTTGAGTTCAGCCACTAGGTTAAGCAGACTATTAATCTGCTCAGACCAAATGCAGCCAACACCTGTGTCTCACTCGACTTCGAGTGCCAGGCTCCAGCACTCCTCACATCCAGTTGCCTGGACACCTGCAGTCCTACAGGTGGGCTCTTTTATGGTGCCCACAACTTTACAAGTATTGTACAGCTTGGACCTAGTTTGCACCATGTCTTGATTTCTTGGAAGCCCAATGGTAGTTAAGTTAGTAGTTAGATTGGGGATTTTTTTATTTTTTTTTTTCCCCTGGCGCATGCTGTGGGCTGGGCTCAGCAGAGAAGGTTAGCTCTCCTGATGAACCAGGCTGTTGGGTCACCGTTGCCGCTCCTCATTTAAATCACCCGCTCACCAGGCACCGCCCCTTCTGCCTCACCTTCCAATGAGCACTTAACATCACGCAGCTTGCCACTCCTGCCACTTCCCTGTCCCCCTTCTGGGCTCATCTAATTGAGAGAGCCACAAAATGGAGGAGAAAAAGCTTTGAGAAAGCTCATTCCAGCTGAGCTAACCTTGGTACTGCTCTCTCGCTGAACCAGGCTGGATGTGAGGGTGATCTGGCTGCAACATCTGTCACCCCATTGATCGTCAGGGTTGATTTGGCTGATCTGGCTGGCTAGGCGGGTATCCCCTTCCTCCCTCACCACTCCATGTGCGTCCCTCTGTCGTGGAACGCAGTTTCATGAGAAATTCATGGGGAAAACTCACGAGGCTGGTTTGCAGAGACCCAGTGATTTATTGCTAAAAGCGAAGGTCCCCTTCCCAAAAACCGAATTACCCACATGAATTATTCTCGATTAGGCAAGAGTAACATTTCAGAAAATAGTAAATAAAAGAGAGTCTATGGTTCTTTGAAGAGTTTTGAGTCTTTGAAGTTGCTCAGTTTTGATTTAAGAGTTCATCAGTCTACTCACAGTCAGCAGCTTAGCAGGGTTTCGGAGCACCACTAGGGCATTGTCCCTTTTCCCCCCCAGCCAGGATCGGGTCCATGCAGGCCCTCGGTCTCTGAGAGTCGGGCGTCAGCAGTCTTACGCCGGGCTGAGACCGAAGCAAGCAGGCAGATCGAAGCAGGCAAGCATGCTAGAGCAGGCTGATAAGGTGGAACAGGCCGCAGGCAGGTTGGTAGCATGTGAACCGAACCAGCCGACCCGAACAGTCCGAGCAGTTCCGAACAGTCCGAGTGGTCCGAACAATGAAGCAGGCAGACACACCATTTTTATAATGTTCAAAAGAGGTGTGTTCACCAGTTCTGACAATTTTTACGATATTATTACAGATTGGTACAAAGTTATAATTAACCTATATAATTGGACAGTTCTTACCAAAACAACCTGTAGGACCACCCAAAGCTCGGCCCATCACCAGGTGGTCAGTGTGTCTGAGAACCAAGGCCAAAAGTTGGAAAACAAGGCCTATGTTTACCTTTTATCTCCTCTAGGGAGGAGACTTCTCATGGGACTAGACGATTGTTTGGTTTTACGATGCTTCTGGCGTAAATGTGAGACACTGTAACCTTCACGGCATGGGGGCCTTTCAGGGGCTTTGCCACCCTCCATAACACCCTCCCGAAGATGTGCACTCAGTCGAAGAGGACGACCTTCCCCAATAGAGACGGTACCGTTCATCGGTCAAGGGTATATGGTAGCTGTGCTCCCCTGCTAGAACCTCCAAACAAGCTCATCATCCAGCTTACGATTGGGTCTCCTGATTCCCTTGCTTATTCCTTTCTAACTTCCCTGATCTTTTTGAGGGGTTGATTGGAATCCTGGATGTCATCTTTCTCATCTACCTCTGTTTGTCCTGGTTATCTTTGGCCTAGAAACAGAACTTTCCTAAGAACACTCTCAAACTCCTCAGAACCATCCTTCTTCTTGGCAGTCAGTCTCACAAAGCTCCTCTCATCATTCTTATATGATTTGAGTATATTGGCTAAGTCTCTAAGGCTGCATCTATTCTCATCTTATTCTAATGTACCAGAGGTCTCCTCCTCCAAATATTCTCTTGAATCACTCTTTATCAAATATTTTGACTTAGCCTGTGCCTTTGCTGGGGTCAAAATGGCTTTGGAAGTAACTTCTAGTGGATCTGAATCATTGAGGATCTGACATGAAGCCCTGTGCAGCTTAATCTGGTTTAGGGTTACAAGCCTGTGGATTTGACCTAGATGAAGAAACAACAGTCTTGAACAGGTGGACCTGCTCTTTGGCTGCTTCTATGTTATTGTCAACAACTGAGACTTTGGCAGTTGTCCCAGAACCTGCAGGAGGAGGTGCAGAGGTGGACATGGTGGCCCCCTCTCACTCTCCCCCCAAAATTTATGTTTTCACTTTCTGTACAGCTTATCTCTGTCTGTGAAGAAACCCATTTTCATTTTTTTTCCTTAAAGGAATCACGTTCAAATATCTACTGTACAATGTCAGCATTTGTGCTAAAACCAGAATTATTAGGACTTAAGATCACACATGATAAATATACCACTTTGTCACATGTGTAATATGCACCACAGGGATCAGGTCACTTTTAGGCAGAATTGCTCTCATGAGAGATGTTGAATAAATTCCAGTACTTCTATTACTTCCTGACTTATTAAAAAAACAGAGCTGGTAACACTGTTAGTAATATTAAAGCAAATCTAGCCAAGAAGATACTCTCTTAAATTGAAAAGCATTGCTTTACTCTTCCTCCAAACTACATCAAACAAAAGGGCACCAATTTTGGCTGTCAGTCAATGGTAAACGGACCTAGCCCCTATCAGGTACAAAATAGAAAATAAAGTGTAAAATAACTACGTCCTTAAATTCCAGACTTAATTAACAATCAATTAAATTTAATTAGCCCCAGATTTGGCACAGCATAAGGATGTAATGGTTTGTGTATTACCTGCCCCCCAACTCTTATGAAATCACCCAGACTGGACTCAGATGAGCTGGATATTATAATAAAACTTTATATTTACAGCTTAGCACAATATACAAGCAGGCATTTGCAATATATACAGCTATATACAGAAATATACAAGTTAAAAAGTATTACAGAAACACAACACCTGTGATGGTTTGGGTGTTCCCTGCTCCCCCCACACTTTAGAAAATGCCCAGACTACTCAGTCGGCTATGGAAATATGAATGAAGCTATTTATTCACAGCTAGCACAATATACAAGCAGATATTTACAGGATAAACAGTTATATACAGAAATATACAAGGTAAAAGGTAATACAGAAACACAACTCCCCTCCCAGAAACCTGAGTCCCCAGGAGGGGCTCTCAACCACCCCTGCACCTTCCCCCTGCCCCTCTCAACCTTACCCCAGTCCCAAGGAAGAATAGAGGTTCGGCCAAGAGGTTAAGAAGCAAAGTGGGTTAGGCCAAATGGAAGGTGCGGTTAGGGAGTAAGATGTTGCTCAGCCAGCAGCCCAAGTGAGAGCGAGAGAAAATGGTGAGAGTGTTATCTAATGTTTTCATTTCTTGTTCAGCAAGACTCTGAGGGAAGTAGACATCACCATTGATTTCCTTTCACAGCCTGTAATCTATTTTTTCTCACCAAAACATTATAGCTAGCTTCAAACTATCACAACACCCTTCCCAGAAACCAGAGTTCCCAGGAGGGACTCCCAAACACCCTTCCACCTCTTTTTCACTCCTCTACCTTAACCCAGACTTTGCCTCATTTTCAAGGTGAGTTTGGAGAATTGTCCAGGGGAGTTAGAAAGAAGAAGGATTAAGTACACAGACATCAGGTTAGGGAGAAAAGTGAAGGAAGCCAGGAACACACCGCCACTGTGTTATCTCTCTTTGTGTTCTTGTTTTTATACATCTCAGTAAACCTATGACTGAAGTAGACATCACCATTATTTCCTTTTCACACCCTAAAATCTAATTCTTCTCACCAAAATATCCCAGCTAGGCTCAAACTAGCACAGCCACCTGGGTCCACTGCTGACTCATGTTCATTTGACTGCCAACTAAGAACTCTAAGTCCCTCTCCAAGTTGCAGTTTTCCAGCCACACATCCCCACGTCTGCAGCTCACCACAGGATTGTTGTGACCCAAGTACAAGACCTGGCATTTGGCCATTTTGAGCTTCATACAGTTAGCCTTGGTGCATTGGCCTAACCTGTCCAGATCCTATTCTATAGGTTCCTTACCTTCTAACAAATCAACACAGCCAGATGGCTTGGTGTCATCTGTAAACTTAAATTTTGTTGTTTTTTCTTTTTTTTTTTTCTTTGTTTTATGGTATATCTATGCTAATCCAAATACGGATCCACAAGATGCATATAGCATCCAATTGGACAGAACAAGAAATGGATTTGGGTAAGGAGGAAACTAAATAAAGTGTAAAGTATACTGTCAAAATTGATATTAGATGAGCATGATTTGGGATACTATTTTGTGTAACATTTAGTCATAGAGTGGATGATATTTTAAAACTACCTAGCATGAAGACAAGAAGGCAAGCTGATTTACTATGCTTTGAGACCAAAGCCATTTGTAATTAACAGGTGTCTGTGTTAAATGAAGATCAGCAAAGCTGGCCACCAAAGACGAGAAGGAGGTCTTATGAAGATAAGACAGACCAGTTCATTGACAATGTCATTGTATGAGGTGAGTGTGGTGGAGGGCCCATAGGCCCAAATAGGCTTATTCATGCCTTGTCGTTACTGGACATGTTTTTTCTGCCCATAACCAGAGGTAAACACATAAGCAAGGACAAAGGGGCACAATAGGCCTGGTGCCATAAAGTCTGGCCTGCCCAGGCTTTAGGTTGTGTAAGCCCCCACAAGCCCAGCTTGTGCCTGCCTAGTGTAAGGCCCGTGTGATTCCCATATTTAAAGAGTCCAAGCTTGTGGCTTTTCCCTATTATGGTATGGTTGACTAACTGCCAACCTGATTGGTCATTTTGGTGGCTAATGGGCCATTAATCTTGGCCCACATTTGATAGAGATACACAGGTGAGCAATGTGCTCACTCACTTGCTCGCTCACTTGTGTTCATTATTATGCTTAAGCCTGCCTGTATCTACAGAGCTCAGTCTCCTGTGCAGCAGTGCACCCTATTGCATGCCCACTGCTTTATCATTGCCTGGTGTGTGCCACTGGCGCTGAGTTACCAGGAGCAGACTCCACTTGTCTACATGCGATTGGCCTGCATGGCCAGCATTACATCGTACTCCTTCTGCACCTGAGGTCCTGCCTAAGAATCCCTGGACAGAGCAGCCAGAAGAAGCCAGGAGACAGGACAGAGATTGCATCCTTTGCCAGGAGAACAAGGTCAGAGACTGTCCTTTCCCCAGAAGCTGGGAAGATTCTCCTTTCCCCTGAAGCTTGGAGGATTCCAGCCTCAAAGTCCATGGGCAAGTGTCCCTGAAGATTGGACACTTGTATAGGCTGTGACGTAGCCCCAGAGGGTAATTGATAACTAATAAGAATTTGTGAGTAAATGCTTTAATGCCTCTGTGATTTCTGTTGCCTCCTGCCATAGACCAGAGAGAGCTTCAGCCCACCTGCTGGGCAAGCAGCATATTGACCCCAAGTGGTATTTGCCAGGGAGAAAATCCTCTCTCCTTTTTATAGTTTGAATTGTTTGCTAGTTATTAACAAGTTACTGTTTGATACATGCCTATAATGTCTTCCATAACTGTGTAGATCCTTTTAATATTAAAATACAGTGGTTGGGGGTGGTGAGAGTTCAGAATATTGAAGTTAATAAATATATTTTTTTTAAATAATATCATCTCACACCAATTAATTTCTCCCCTCCACTACAATTAGCGTAGGTGGCAGAATACCCCTCTACAACAGTGAGACAGCAGAGGAGGTCTTCCTGAAGGGTGAGAAAATTATTAATATCCTGTTGGATGCTAGGTTTGCCAATAAGAGAACCAAAGTGAAAGGGTCTGCCAGAGAAATCCAGTTTCTGGGAGTTCAATGGCAAGATGACCACCGCCATATCCCTATGGATGTAGTGAATAAGGTAGCCACTCTGGTGGAACCCACTAACAAGAAAGAGACACAATCTTTCTTGAGGTTTGTGGGTTTTTGAAAGATGCCTATTCCCAGGTGCACTCAAATTGTGAAGCCCTTCTTCAACATAACCAGAAAGAGAAATAACTCTGAGTGAGGACCTGAACAACAGGAAGCATTTGACCAAATGAAATGAGAAGTCGTCTGTGCTATGGCCTTGGGACCAGTTTGAACTGTCCCAGAGATTAAGAACATACTCTATACTGCAGCTGGTGAGGATGGTCCTAGCTAAAGCTTATGACAAAAAGCTCTTAAAGAAACACAAGACCATCCACTTGGCTTCTGGAGCAAAGCGTACAAAGGCTTGGAGCCTAACTACATCCCCACAGAAAAAGAAATTTGAGCTACCTATGAGAGAGTTTGAGCTGCCTCTGAGGTGATTGGAACAGAGTCACCACTTCTTTTAGCTCCAAGACTACCAGTCCTGACTTGGATGTTTAAACGGAAAAGCTCAACTCCATGTCATGACACAGATGCCACTTGGAGTAAGGGGATGGCTCTGATAACTCAGAGAGCTAGAATGAGGAGCTTTGAACACCCAAGCATTGTGGAAGTGATCACCAACTGGCCAGAAGACACTGACTTCAGAATGGCACCAGAAGAGAAGGCAGTGACACGTGCTGAAGAAGCCACTCCATACAATTACCTTCCTTATAATGAAAAAAGATATAGTCTGTTTACAGGTGCATCTTGCGGTCTCATTGGCAGTAAGAAGAGATAGAAGGCTGCTGTCTGGAACCCTATACAGAGTTGCAGAGGCAAGAGACAGAGAAGGCTAATCCAGACAATTTGCCAAGGTAAAAGCCATCCAGCTGTCTCTGGATATTACAAAACAAAACCAGTGGCCACTGCTCTACATGTACACCAACTCATGGATGGTAGAAAATGCCTTATGGGGGTGGCTGAAGGAATGGAAGCTAAATGATTGACAGAGAAAGGGGAAGTGGATTTGGGCTGCTGCCCTCTGGCAAGACATTTCTGCACAGCTCAGTGAATTGCCAGTTAAGATCGGACATGCCAGTACTCACATCCCCAAGAGTAGAGCCACTGAAAAAAACCAGCACAACCACCAAGCTGACTTAGCTGACCAAATCATCCAAATAGATCTGGACTGGAAACACGTAGATGAACTGTTCTTAGCTCAGTGGGCCCATGACTTTTATGACCATAAAGGAAGAGATAACAGTGGGCCCATGACGGGTCAGTGGATATATCCATGGATTCCATAGCCCAGGTTATCCATGACTGTGACATCTGCGCTACCATAAAGCAAGCTAAATGCATGAAACCTTTGTGGTATGGGGGGTGGTGATCAAAATACAAGGATGGGGAGGCCTGAGAGATTGATTGCATCACTCTGCCTTTATCTCAAAATGACAAACAGTATGTGTTAACCATGGTGGAGGCAAGCACTGGGTGGCTGGAAACCTACACAATACCTCATGCCACTGCCTGAAACACCATTCCAGACCTGCAGAGACACATCCTATGGAGACATGGTACCCCATCAAGAATTGAGTCAGATAATGACGCCCATCATTTCAAGAATAACCTCATAAGCAACTGGGCAAAAGAATGGGATCCAGGGATTTACCATATCCCATACTATGCACAAGCTGCCGGAAAGATTGTGTGTCACAATGGCCTGTCAAAAAACACCCTGAAAGCTATGGGGGAGTGTAACTTTCAAAAACTGGGAGAAACACCTATCTAGTGAATAGAAGGGGATCAGTCAACTGAGATAGTCATTCTCAGTCTGCCCTATTGCTATAAGAGAGGGAGATGGAGTTCCTGTGGTCTGTGAAAGGAATCTATTGGGGAAAACTGTGGGTTTCTCTAACTTCTGGGAAGGAGGTGGAAACCTATCAAGGGGGTAATATCTGCTGAGGGTCCTAGTCACACATACTGGGTCATGCTTGAAACTGCTACCATTCGGTGTGTTCCCCAGAGAAACCTCAGAATCAGTAACACAGCCTCATGTAATATTGTATAATAGTTGTATAATAATTGTACAATAGTTATAAGCGGTTATACTTTTTTTTTTTTTTCTGGTTACATCATCACAACAAGGTATCCAACAGAATCCACACCACACAAGCAGCAATCCAGAGGAAGTCTACACAACCTCACCTGCACCTGTTTTCCTGATGCCCTACAGTGAAAGACTGTTCCTGATCTTTCCTTCCAAAGGAAAAGACCTTTCCCAAGTTTCCCTCAAGAGAAAGGACTGTTCCTGTTTTCTTCCTCCTTCCTCCTGTCCTTCTCACACCTCACTTCACCAACCTGCACTGAAGAAGTACATCACCTTGGGACACATCTGGGGACCAAGAAGGACTTGAGAACACTTAACACTCACATTTTCCTACCTTTTGATGAGGAGACTGTCAGTGGCATCCTGGCCTGCATCAGGAATGGTGTGGTCAGCAGGAGCAGGGAGGTCATTCTGCCCCTGTACTCTGCACTGGTTAGACCACACCTTGAGTATTGTGTTCAATTCTGGGCCCCCCAGTTTAAAAGGGACGTTGAGATGCTTGAGCGTGTCAAGAAAAGGGCGACGAGGCTGGTGAGAAGCCTTGAGCACAGGCCCTACGAGGAGAGGCTGAGGGAGCTGGGATTGTTTAGGCTGGAGAAGAGGAGGCTCAGGGGTGGCCTTATTGCTGTCTACAACTACCTGAGGGGTGATTGTGGCCAGGGGGAGGTTGCTCTCTTCTCTCAGGTGGCCAGCGCCAGAACGAGAAGACACAGCCTCAGGCTGCGCCAGGGGAGATTTAGGCTTGAGGTGAGGAGAAAGTTCTTCACTGAGAGAGTCATTGGACACTGGAATGGGCTGCCCGGGGAGGTGGTGGAATCGCCATCCCTGGGGCTGTTCAAGGCAAGGTTGGACGTGGCACTTGATGCCATGTTCTAGCCTTGAGAATTGTGGTAAAGGGTTGGACTTGATGATCTGTGAGGTCTCTTCCAACCCTGATGATAATGTGATACTGTGATACTGTGAAATGGTCTAACCAAGGGGTGGAATGTAAAGGGTTAACTCTCCTGGGAGAATGGTCTTGATCCCGACCCCAGATCCTTCTGACTCCTCTTAGAAATCATAGAAATCATAGAATCAACCAGGTTGGAAGAGACCTCCAAGATCATCAAGTCCAACCTATCACCCCGCCCTAACCAATCAATTAGACCATGGCACTAAGTGCCTCATCCAGTCTTTTCTTGAAGACCCCCAGGGACGGTGCCTCCACCACCCCCCTGGACAGCCCATTCCAATGGGAAATCACTCTCTTGGGCAAGAACTTCTTCCTAACATCCAGCCTATACCTACCCTGGCACAACTTGAGACTGTGTCACCTTGTTCTATTGGCGGTTGCCTGGGAGAGGAGGCCACCCCCCACCTGGCTACAATGCCCCTTCCGGTAGTTGTAGACAGTAATAAGATCACCCCTGAGCCTCCTCTTCTCCAGGCTAAACAGGCCCAGCTCCCTCTACCTCTCCTCATAGGATTTGTGCTCCAGGCCCCTCACCAGCTTTGTTGCCCTTCTCTGGACATGTTCCAGCACCTCAACATCTTTCTTGAATTGAGGGGCCCAGAACTGGACACAGTACTCAAGGTGTGGCCTGACCAATGTTGAATAAAGGGGAAGAAAAACCTCCCTTGTCCTACTGGCCACACTGTTCCTGATGCAGGCCAGGATGCCATTGGCTCTCTTGGCCACCTGGGCACACTGCTGGCTCATCTTCAGCTTACTATCTATCAGTACCCCCAGGTCCCTTTCCTCCTGGCTGCTCTCCAGCCACTCAGTCCCCAGCCTATAGCGCTGCTTCGGGTTGTTGTGGCCAAAGTGCAGAACCCTGCACTTGTCCTTGTTAAATCTCATCCCATTGGCCTCTGCCCACCCATCCAGCCTGTCCAGGTCCCTCTGCAGGGCTCTCCTACCTTCCAACAGATCCACACATGCTCCTAGCTTGGTGTCATCTGCAACTTACTGATGCTGGACTTAATGCCCTCATCTAGATCATCAATGAAGATATTGAACAGGACTGGGCACAGTACTGATCCCTGGGGAACACCACTAGTGACTGGCTGCCAACTGGATGTGGCAACATTCACCACCCCTCTCTGTGCTCTGCCATCCAGCCAGTTCTTGATCCAGCACAGAGTGAATCTCTCGAAACCATGAGCTGCCAGCTTGACTAGGAGCTTCTTGTGGCAGATGGTGTCAAAGGCTTTTCTGAAGTCCAAGTAGACTACATCCACAGCCTTCCCCACATTCACCAGGCAGGTAACCTGATCATAAAAGGAGATCAGGGTGATGAGGCAGGATCTGCCCTTCCTAAACCCATGCTGGCTGGGCCTGATCCCTTGGCCATCCTGGAGGTGCTTTGTGATGGCACCCAAGATGACCTGTTCCATGACCTTGCCTGGCACTGAGGTCAGGCTCACAGGTCTGTAGTTTTCTGGCTCCTCCTTACGACCCTTCTTGTGAGTGGGTATCACATTGGCCAGCTTCCAGTCTTCAGGGACCTCTCCAGTGAGCCAGGACTGCTGATAAATGATGGAGAGTGTCTTGGCCAGCTCGGCTGGCAGCTCTCTCAGCACCCTAGGATGGATCCCATCTGGTCCCATGGACTTGTGAGGATCCAAGTGTCTCAGCAGGTCCCTTACTGCTTCCTCATGGATTAGAGGGGGACTGTACTGGTCTCTGACTCCATCCACCACTTCAGGAGTCCAGCTGTCCTGGAGACAACCTGTCCCACCAGTGAAAATTGAGGCAAAGAAGGTGTTAAGCACCTCTGCCTTTTCCTCATCCTTAGTCACGATGTTACCCTCTCTATCTAACAAGGACTGTAGGTTGTCCTTGGCCCTTCTCTTGCCATTCATATTGTGATGGTTTGGGGGTTACCCCGCCCCCTCACACTTTTGAATTTGCCCCAGCTAACTCAGACGGACCCTGGGAATATAGATGAAGCAATTTATTTACAGCTAGCAGAATTTACAAGCAGCTATTTACAATATATACAGTTATATTCAATTATACACAGAAATATACAAAGGATAAACAATACAAAAGCACAACTCCCCTCCCAGAAACCTGAGTCCCCAGGAGGGGCTCTCAAACCACCCCAACACCTCCCCCCACCCTCTCAACCTTACCCCAGTTCTCAGGAAGAAGAGAGGTGCAGCCAAGAGGTTAGGGAGCAAGGTTAGAAAGCAGTGATGTTAGAAAGATGTGTCTCAGTCTAAGGCAAAAGCAAGAGTGAAAAAACAAAATGGGGAAAGTTTTTTTCTTCTTCCCAGAGTTCTCAGCGTAACTGTGAGAGAAGTTGACATCAATTGTTTTCATTTCACTGCCCGTTATCTAGTTGTGTTACCAAAACATTCCAGCTTGCTTCAAACTAGCACACATATATTTAAAGAAACACTTTTTATTTTCCTTGACAGCCGTGGCCAGCCTGAGCTCCAATTGGGCTTTTTGCCTCTCTAATTTTTCCTCTACAACACCTAGCAACTTCCTTGAACTTCTCCTGGGACACCTCCCCTCTTTTCCAAAGGTGATACACTCTCTTTTTAATCTTTAATTCCTTCAGCAGCTCCCTGCCCATCCAGTCTGGCTGCCTCCCTCATCGGCTCATCTTCCGGCTCAGTGGCACTGCCTGCTCCTGTGCCTTCAGGAGTTCTTTCTTGAAGTAGGTCCAACCTTCCTGGACCCCTTTGTTTCTAAGGGCTATTTCCCAAGGAACTTTCTGAATTAGTTCCTTAAATAGGCTGAAGTCTGCCCTTCGGAAGTCCAGTGTGGAGGTTCTGTTGATGCCCCTCCTGGTTTCTCCATGTATTGAAAACTCTATAATTTCATGGTCACTGGACCCCAGGCAGCCTCCAACCACCACATCCCTTACCAGCCCCTCTCTATTTGTGAGCAGCAGGTCAAGCAGGGCTGCCCCCCTGGTAGGCTCACGTAACAGCTGGGATAGGAAGTTGTCTTCCACACATTGCAGAAACCTTCTAGACTGCCTCTTCTCTGCAGTGTTTAAGTCCCAGCAGATGTCTGGTAGGTTAAAGTCGCCCACCAGAACAAGGGCAGGTGATCTTGAGGCAGCCTCCAGTTGCTTAAAGAGTAATAAATCAAACTCTTCTTCCTGGTTGGGTGGTCTGTAACAGACTCCAACCAGGATATCAGCCTTGTTGGCCTTTGCCTTAAGTCTCACCCATAGTGACTCAACTTGATCATCTTTGATTTCTACCTCCATGACATCCAGAGCATCCCTAATATACAATGCCACTCCCCCACCTCTTCTCCATTGCCTGTCTCTCCTGAAGAGTCTGTAGCCATTGATTACAGCACTCCAATCATGCGAGTCATCCCACCACGTTTCAGTGATGGTGACAATATCATAGTTTTCCTGCAGCACCAGAGCTTCCAGTTCCTCTTGTTTGTTACCCATACTGCATGTATTAGTGTACATGCACTTCAGCTGGGCTGCTGCTTTTACCCCTAGCTCTAGCCTACCATCCTCAATTCCCTTTGATTTATCTCTGGTGCTGTCATGTTTAACCCCCTCCCCCTTCCACTCTAGTTTAAAGCCCTCTCAACAAGCCCAGCCAGCTCATGTGCCAGGGTCCTTCTCCTCTTCTGTGATAGTTGTATCCCATCTGCTGATTGCAGACCTGTGGCAAGATGAAGTTCCCCAAGATCAAAGAATCCAAAGTTATGTTGAAGGCACCAACCTCTGAGCCACTTGTTCATCAAATACGATTTCCTACTCTTCTCTGTATTCTGCCTGTAACTAAGGGTATAGATGAAAAGATTACCTGTGCCCCTGCTCCCTTAACTGCTTTCCCCAGTGTCTTAAAGTCCCTTTTTATAGGTTTTAGCCCTCTGTTATTAATCTCATCATTCCCTGTCTGTATAACTAATAAGGGATAGGAATCAGAGGGCTGCACTACAGTAGGCAGCCTCCTGGTAACATCCCTGACCCGGGCTCCAGGGAGGCAGCAGACCTCCCTGTGGAAGGGGTCTGGCCGGCATATGGGGCCCTCTGTTCCCTGCAGAAGGGAGTCACCAATAACAATTACCCTCCTCTTTTTCTTCTGGGTACTTGTTCTGATGTGAGGGGGTGAATGATTTGTCTCAGTTGCCCTCCCAGACGGTGATGCTTCTACCTGCTCCAGGATCACCTCATCCTCAACCTCTAGTGCCCTATATCTGTTATGTAAGGGCATCTGGGGATGTGAAGATGGCTGGAAGGGTTTTCCTTTGCCCCTTCTGGCAGGCACCTGGATCCATTCTTCTTGGTTGCTCTGTTCGTCTCCCTCCGGCAAGGGAGACTGCAGAGTATGTTGCTCTCTTTTACATTCCCTTTCAGCCTTCAGTCGTTCCACTTCTCCCTTGAGTTCAGCCACCAGGTTAAGCAGACAATCAATCTGCTCACACCTAATGCAGCCAATGCCTGTGTCTCCCTCGACTTCAAGTACCAGGCTCCAGCACTCCTCACATCCAGACGTATGAACACTTGCATTCCTACAGGTGGGCTCTGTTTGGGTGCCCACAGTTTTACAAGTATTATACAGCTTGGACCTAGTTTGCACCATGTCTGCTTTCCTGAAAGTCCGAGGGGACTTGTTAGGTGTGGTGGTTTTTTTTTTTTGTTGTTGTTTGTTTGTTTGTTTGTTTTTGGTTTGTTGTGGATTTTTTTTCTTTCAGCGGCGCGTGCTGCGCTGCGCTCAGCAGAGACACCTGCTAGCCTCGATCCTGCTCTCTTGCCGAACCAGGCTGTGGCTTCGCCTCTGCTGCTCCTCGTTTAAATCTGCTGCTCACCAGGCACCGCCCTCTGACTCACCTTCCTGCGAGCACTTAGCACCTGCCTGCCGCTCCCTGCCTCCGTCTGGGCTCCTCAGATCGAGAGAGCCTCAAAATGGAGGAGAAAAAAAGGCTTCAAGAAAGCGCGTTTCAGCTGAGCTAGCCTCGGTCCTGCTCTCTTGCCGAACCAGGCTGGGAGTGGGTCTGAACCTTATTCCAGGTGTAGTGGTTAGCCCACTCCTGCTTCCTGTCTAGCCCCCTATAAAGATGGAAGAACTTCCTGTTTTGTTCTCTCTTGCCCTGCTTTCTTGACTGTTAGCACCACCCTTCTGTTCCTGCTGCTCTTTTGTTTTGCCACGTGGCCATCCTTCCACAAGGTGGACAAACCCATTGCCATCAATCTGGTTTTATATATATAATCTTTTTTTCTTTTCTTCCCTATACACCTTTGGAACTCCCTTATCTCAAATACCTTTTATTTGTTGTTAAAGTTTTCTCTTTTCACTTCCAAATCAAAGTGAGACTATTTATTTGAGTGTGTTTTACCTTTTCCTTTCTACATTTAATTCTTTTCTTTACAAAAGAGGGGGAAGAGGAGAAGGCATCCATTAATTGTTATTGGTTCTATTAACTATATTTGAGTCTTTGGGAAATTTAAACCAGAGACGAGGTCCTTTTGATATATAAGTGTTACTTGTTTCTTCCTAAATCATGCTAAAAGTCACCTAGAAGGCAGGGACAGCCTGGGATGGGGTATAAAACACTTGAGATGGAATCTTGGAACACACCACCTCTCTCACTGAGGAGCATATTTGCCTCTGGTATTGATACCAAGGTCAGTGCAGTGTGTGCCAGCACCAGCACAACCATCAGATGCAGCACCTGAGACCTAGGGTGAAGACAGTTATGAGGACAGCTGACAGGCTGGGCTCTTTTTCCTCCACTCAAGACAGTGACACACTTCTTGGCAAGAATCACACTTTCAATTTACCTTTTAAATTTTGCTACATTAATATTAGAGCCATTAAGAAGGTTTGCACCTCCAACAATGTCAGATGTTACCTGGGATCTGAGACCATCTTTGCTAGAATTTCTATTATATTAGAGCTACAGCAAAGATGTGCATCTCCAACTTTGTTGGATCTTACCTGAGAGTTATTAATCCTAAGATGATCTTGCAGTTAGTGCATTTATCATGAGCTATCCTGAATCTGTTGTGTCTGTTGTTTTGAAAAATTAAGCTGTTTGATCATTTTAGCTTACTGAGCTGTGTCAAAGCAAGTCCTTATCGAGAGACTAAAAAGTGGAGGCAAATGTTAATTTTGACACATAGTTCCATCAACTGTCCCAGGTTCTGAGACATGCAAACATTGTGATTTTGTCTTTAAAATGACAGGCTCTTTTCCATATGAAGGTTCATTTTGATGATGCTCTAACTTAATAAATATACCTATTGCTACTATATATGCAGTTTTCTGTAGGTAGTGTAAATGTCTATACTGCAGCTTTTTATGCATCTGCTTTCAACTTTTCTTCAATAGATATTAAGACTGATCAAGTGGGAAAAACAAGCCTCTTCTGGGGGCATTGTGAGGCTTGTGCTAATCAAGGTGTTCCCTGCCCCCCCCCCCCCCCCCCCCCCCACTTTAGAAATCACCCAGACTAGACTCAGCCAGCTATGGGAACATAAATGAAGCTATTTATTTACAGTTAGCACAATATACAAGCAGATATTTACAGTGTATATATAATTATATACAGAAATATACAAAGTAAAAAAGTAATACAGGAACACAACTCCCCTGCCAGAAACCTGAGTCCCCAGGAGGGGCTCTCAACCACCCCTGCACCTTTCCCCTGCCCCTCTCAACCTTACCCCGGTCCCAAGGAAGAACAGAGGCTCATCCAAGAGGTTAAGAAGCAAAGGTGAGTGGAGGGTGTGTTAGAGAGATGTAGCTCAGTCAGAAGCCCAAGGCAGAGTGTGAGTTAAAATGGCAAGAGTGTTATCTAATGTTTTCCTTTCTTCTTCAGCAAGACTCTGAGGGAAGTAGACATCACCATTGTTTTCCTTTCACAGCCTATGATCTAGTTCTTCTCACCAAAACATTCTACTCTGCTTCAAACTAGCACACAAGGAGTTTGGCAGTCTGAAGTCTGATCTACTCTTGTTGAAAATAAATCAGAAAATGTAAATTCAAAACTTTGGCCAGTCATATACTTTTTACATAAATCCCATAAAAAATACTCTACCAATAGACTTTTCATGCCTGTATTTTTTTCTTAGGACTTTGCAGATCTAGTAAATGACTGAAGGTGAGTCTAAGCACACACTTCCAGTAAATAGAAACACACATTTTCAATGGACATATATGCACATAGAAAGATCAGCAGTCAGAAACCATAGCATTCCTGCAGATGTATGTATATAAGAAGCACTTACACCCTCATCCTCTGTGCTTTAGTGTGTGGTGAGGGTGGGAGTCAGGTAGTAGAAATACATATATATACATGAAAAGTATGAGGTGAGTCCCTCCAGTGCTCAAATACTTAATTTCCTCCATAGTTTACCTAAATTGCAGTATGTCTGTCTATTAGTTCATGGATATGCAAACTCTGAGGACACAGGTCCACCCTTGCTACTGATACAGAGCTCTTTGAGCAGACACACAGAGAGTCATATATAATTTTGAATCCCCTGGCATCTGAGCTTTAGACACACAGACTCTCCCATAACTTCCCCTGGATCCTCTTCTCTCTCATGCCTCTGCACATGCACATACACCTCTATCCCTTTGTAGTGGTTCTTGGTCTACTCCCACACCCACCATCTACCTCTCTACCCATACATGAGACAGGGATCCTCACCTGAAGAACAGAAATGCAGATTAGAGACAAGACAAGATGAACCCTGCCAATCAGGTGGCCTCAAGAGCACATTGTCCAGCCCCTGCTTGCACCCTTTCTGTCCCTTGCACCCTTTTTCTAAATTGTTTCCAGTACATATTTCTCTTCAAATCACCCCAAACCCTGTGGGAATACAATGTGAGAAGGAATGATATTGGGCCATGTGAGCACTTGACCTTTGTTTCCTACAGCTTCAGGATGTCTCCTACAGGGGAAGGAAGATAGTGAGACACCTGGTTAATGAGAAAAACAAGGTGTAATGTATGTAAAACACTAGGATTTATTTGGTTAGATTATGCTATTGTGTAGGTATGTGCTGTATGCTCTAGACTATATAAATGGAGTCAGAACAAACAATAAAGGTCTCTGGTAGATTCACATTGAATTGTGAGGCTTACCTCACTAACAAAACCCTACCTCCATTTTGTTCTATACACATCTTGTAATAAGCCTTGCACCAACCTGTGCAAGTCTTGAAGTGTCTCACATATGTTGGCAGTGCTACACAACCCTCAGTTGCAATAAGACCCAGAAACCTCTCATTTACTCATGACTCTAGGCTTCCCCAAGGCCCTGGGGCAGAGGCTTCTTGGGACACTCTGGGGAGAGGTCAGCATCAGGTAGCCACTGGGGCTTCTGGCTGAAGTATTAATAACCGATGGTGCCTCTGCAGTCCTATTTGCGGATGGTGATATTATCTGGGTTCCTTGACCTGCTTTTTTTCCTCACTTCTCCTTTCTTAGTGTGGAAATACATTTTTATCACATAACCTAACAGTTTTAGCATGATAAACCAGACATATGTAATGTATGTTATGTCCCTGTGCAATAATTTGTAATTTAAATGCAAAGTGTTTTGTGCTTCCCAGCTCAAAATGACACTTGAAAATAGTGTACTGGGCGTTTTACAATAAGTCTGCATTGCTTATGGCTTCACATGGAATAACAGAGTATGCTTCTCATCTGCACTGTAAAGATGGTTTGGAATTAAGAATAGCAAAATTAAGCCTAGCTTTAATTTGACTGTCTAGGATGATCTGACTTCTGACTTTTTTGTTCTTTAAAGGACCTACTGAAAATAGCATATGTCCAAATAATATTGGAAAGCAGGTTATGGCCTGAAGTCACAGAATTGCAGAATAATGAAATCACAAAATCACAGGATGTTAGAGGTTGGAAGTGATCTTCCAGCAGTGATCTTCCAGCAGGATCTTCCAGCAGGATCACCTATACCAGATCACCCTGAACACATTCATGTGGGTTTTAAATATCTCCAGAATGACAAATTTCACAGTCCTCCTGGGCAGCCTGTTCAGATGTTCTGTCACACTCACAGTGGAAAAAAATTCCTTATGTTTCCATGGAACTTACTATGACTTAACTTCCACCCATTGCCCCTTGCCATATAATCAACTAGGTTGGAAGAGACTTCCAAGATCAGCCAGTCCAATCTATCAGCCAGCCCTGTCCAATCAACTAGACCATGGCACTAAGTGCCTCATCCAGTCTTTTCTTGAACATCTCCAGGGACAGCGACTCCCCCACTTCCCTGGGCAGCCCATTCCAATAGCAAATCACTCTCTCTGTCAAGAATTTCCTCCTAACAGCCAGCCTATATCTGCCACAGCACAACTTGGGGCTGTGTCTCCTTGTTCTATTGCTGGTTGCCTGGCAGAAGAGACTGATCCCCACTTCGCTACAGACTCTCTTCAGGTAGTTGTAGACAGTGATGTGGTTACTCATTGGACTTATGCTCCAGCCACCTCACCAGCCTTGTTGCCCTTCTCTGGACATGTTTGAACATCTCAACATCTTTCTTAAATTAAGTGACCCAGAACTGGACAAAGTTCAAGTAATTCCCTTGGAGGGGATAAAGGCAAAACAATGCCAAACAGCTAACGAATTGGATTTATTAAATTGAACCAGAGCAGAGGGAAAATGGGAGGGAAAAGTAGTGGAAAAAATACATATCAAAGAAAAGGGGTATCACCATGTCTCTGTCTTTAAAACATGGCATTGCCACAGGAGCAGTTCCGAGTATCTTGGTGGTGGCAACAGAGCAGGATCATGCCATATACTGTTCTCTAGTCTGCAATTAGCATGAAATAGGGCCTGTGGTAATTTGGAAGTTTCCCAACCCTCTCGAATTCATCAGACTAACTCAACCAGATGGAAGTTAAAGCATGAAGCTATATTTACAGAGTGGCACAATTTACAACCACAATTTACATCTGTGTATGAACAATATACACAGATATTTACAACTATATGCAATTATATACAAGTTAAAAGTAATACAGAAATACAAAGCCCTTCCTGAACAGTAGAATCACCCAGGAGGGCTTTCAAACCAAATGCCCTCCTTCTTTCTACCCCTTCTCCCTTATTTTAAAATCTATTATCTGCAAAGAGTGAGATACAGGGAGCCAGATAAGGAGTTAGAAGCAGAACAATCAGTTGAAGTTATAGAGGTGCAGGCAAAGGTATTAGTGAAGCAAACAGCAGCCAGACAGCAAAACAAATGACTGATATAGACATCACCATTATTTTCTTTTCACAGCCAATAATCTAAGTTCTCTCATTAAAATATTCCAGCTTGCCTCAAACCAGCACAATCCACCCCTCTATATCACTCATGTGTTTTGCTAAGAATTACCTGTCTAATCTAAAACAATATTAACAGTAATGATTAATACACGTTCACATTTTTTCAATTTACACTTCATTATCGATATCTTGGATGTAGGTGATGCAAATGCTCAGAAAACAGGAAACTCTTTGTCTCTTTACGGATAAGACAAAAACAGGGACTCACAGGTGACATACTGTAGATTTTCACAGATTCTCTCTTTGGATGCCACATTGTAATTAAAACAAAACTCCTAACAGCTTGTATTATACATTCTCAATTTAAACTCTTTCAGCTAAAGTTACATTTTTCTGTGGAATACACTGGATTTTGTCATTCTCTTGCATTACTCGGTAGTATGACCAGGACCTTCAGCAGAAACAACCCCTCAGACAGGTTTCACTTTGCCCAAAGTGGGAAATACTCTAAGAGTTTTTCCTAAAACATTCTTTTTACATACAACAGGAACTTTATCACCGTCTACTGTCTGGACCAAATCTGATTGTGCAGGTCCTGCTCTTTTTACTGAACCTCCACTATTTACCAACCAGGTAGCTTGTGCTAAGTGCTTCTCCGAGTTTTTCAAAAATTCAATGCCCCATGACTTTTAGGATGATTTTCAGCAAACC